>NW_004524664.1:10683779-10742095 GCF_000260255.1 Octodon degus | reverse complement strand
GACTTTATCAGACCCAAAAGCTACAACTCTTGTTGCATAGGTCCTGCTTTACCTTGGTCTTAACCATCGAGCAGAAAAGTATAAAAACAAAATATAAGAAGTAAAACCATGCTGTTATGTTGAGCTATTGGGGACTCGGGTCAACAATTTCTGACATTGCCAGTTAAGCGGAAGACCCAATACTATTATGGGCTACTGGACTCTTTTAGATTATTTTGCTGAGTTTGCACACCTATAATATTCAAATAACGGATCTTAACAAAAAAAGGGTATACAGATGAATGTCCATTTTGTATCTGTGTATTCAAAGTGGTTAGGATAGATAGTTACATTCTCTTAATGAATAGAATGATCTGTTCTAATGGTGTTTGTAAATAGGAAATCAAGTCCGCATCTTGTACAGCAATTAACCACTAAAAAGATTGCATGCAGTGTGTTAATTATTGAAACTGTCCTAGCGATTTGATTTGAAACTGTCTCATTGCTATTTGTTTATCAATAAAATTATGTAAAAAAAAAAAGAAGAAAGCACTGCTCACATTGTTGTGTCTAGGAATGTTTTGGATTGACACAGGTGACTTCAATATGCATAACCATGGCTGTCGCTACATGACCAGCACAGCAGAGCCCTTAAGTGAAAATAGAAAGAGTCCTTAAAAGTCATTGTCTTCCTTAAAGCAAATGTTAGAACGTACCTTCCTGGAAAAATGTTCTATGCTTAGCTCATTCTATTCTCCATTTAAATAACATAAGCCACAAGGACCTTTTTCCTTTGTTGTAGTTTGGCACTTGAATCTCATCTCAAAGGCCCATGTGTCACAGGCCTGGCCTCAGCAGGACAATTGGGGTGCAGAGCCTGAGGGGAGGTCTTCAGGTATTTGGGGAAGTGGCCTTGAAGAGGAGTGTGTGACTCCAGTGTCTTTCTTACTTTCTTTGCTCCCTCTCATTGAGATGATCAAACAGCTCTGATCAGTGTCTTGATTCCTTTTCTGCTGGAGCAAAATACTTGACACCCACAATTAAGGAAGGAAAGGTTGATTTATCTCACATTTCATGGAGGTTTCAGTCCATATTCGGTTGGCTCTAAGGCAGAGTGGCACATGGTAGAGGGCAGCTAGTCATGGTGGCAGAAAGCAGCAAAGAGCAAAAGCAAAAGGGAGGAGCAGGGGCAGCAGTGACAGAGGTAAGCCTCTGTCCTTCCCTTCTATTTGCCTTCAGGATATCTGACCCAGGTGGGTGTAGCACTCACACCATAATCCCAACTGTACTCAGACCCGTGACACCAGCCTTGGATCAGCGATGGGCATCTTAATCATGAACTAGAATGCTTGACATCATGAGCTAAAATAAACCTCGTCTCCTTGTAAGGTAATTATCTCAGGCATTTTGTTATACTGACAGAAAGCAAACACACTCACTGAATAAGTGAACCTGTAATTTAGTATGTGCACCTATCTGTTTCTGAAGCCCCTGATTTTGATGGTTTGTAAGTTCATTAAGGAGAGGAACCTGGCAAAGTCTTGAATATGTTCTCAGATACTGAATAATCTCAATATATGTTAAAATAAGTTCAGGGTCAACTTAACTGCACTGCAGATAACAAGTTAATTAGGCACCTGGGATTCCTACCCTCTGTTTACTTATCCCTCACCTGGTAATGAAATTATGGCAAATTCATGAAAATGAAATCTCCCTTCTAGTTCAATGTATTTACTGCTTTTCCACATACTTTTTTAAAATGTATTTGGTGCAGGGTCTCACTATACAGCTTGGATTTGTAGAGATCCTTTTGTTTTCAGCCTTCCCAGCACTGGGATTATAGGCATGCACCACAACGCCTAGACTCAGTGGCCATCTCAGCATGCCCAGGGGCAGGGCTGGTGCAGCATGTGGTGCCAGGCTCAAACCAGATTCCCTGCACTTTCCTAAGCAGGCACTTAGTCTACTGTGCTATCTCACCAGCCCTTCTGCATACCTCACAAATATCAAAATCTCTATGTATATATTTTCAGGTTTTTAATGGACAAGAAGTGGTTTTTACATTCTTCTCTGAATAAATTTAAAAAGTTACACAAAAAGGTGTCTGTAAGATTTCATGCTGTGGGGGTGGATGAGGGAGATGAGAAAAATTCATGGCCTGAAATGACCAGTTGTTTTTAAATGTCATGTTCTGAAAAGGAACAAAATCATGAAGCTCAATGTGCATGCACATAGGGACACCTTTTCACAGAGAGGCCATGGCACTCACTACATGAATTTGGCACCTAAACTGTCATGAAGACAGTTTAATGACCTTATTTTATGGAATATTTTATGGAATATTTTACTATTCCATAAAATAAGATGTGTCATAGACAAATGTCTGGATGTCCCAAGAAATACTTTTAAGTGGCAATAAGAAACCAATGCCATATTTTTCAGTCAGAATATTGAAATTTAGGAGGGCACTGTAGAAGATGAATTGTTTTTGCCTTTTAAAATACATTTTATACTTCATAAATTACCTATCAGTTCAGGGTAGTGCATTTATATTCAGGAAACATAAATAGATCCCATACAGATTAGAGAACAGCATCCACTAGAGAGGTGCTGAGCACCATAGACTTAGTGGAGAGGTGAGCTACTTATCCTTTTCTCATGTCTCCTTGAAAATATTTTGGAACTTCACAGAGTATTTCTAGAGGATGGCCCGAAGTGAGACCTTGGAGGAGAAGGCATTTAAAAATATTGGCAGAAGGAGACATCCTAAGTTTGACATGCATGAGGTGACTGCATGAGTGAAGTATGAGTATAGTGCTCTTGGTACGAGCACAGGCAGCCTGTGGAGGTAGCGAAGGAATAGACAGGAAAGCCTGGACGTGTGAACAGGAAGCTCCACAGAGTGGGCATCCCTTCTCCGTACTCACCCATGTCAGGCTCCTACGTCACAAGGTTTAAGGAAACTGCTGGCCCCACGCTGCCTGTCCTGTTCGTTACCTCCTTCCTGATTTGCTGCCTTCTCTTGAAGACTACTTGCAGTCACAGAGGTGCAACTGAGCAGATGCATGTCTGGTTTTAAAATGGATACAGTGGGCAGACAATTCCCTCCCTTTTTTGCAGGAATATGCTGGAATGACAGACATCCTTCCTCCAGAGTTTAGAGGAAATAGGATCAAGCATTTCAGCAAGGAGGAAAGTGGGGGGTTACTCTCCTGGATCTCTTCCCTTGGCCTGGGGGAGAACAACTTGTAGAGGATTGCAAAATGTAAGTGGTCTCTGACCACCGGTGCATCTTCATTCTCAAACTTGCTGGATGATTGCAAAAGACACAGCAAATAAACAGTGCCTTAAATACACAGAATAACAAATTGTAGGCATGCAGCAGAGTAAGTGTTTTACTGGAACTTAAATTATTAGGTCCAAATATTCCTAGTCTCTCCTTCCAAAACTCCAAAGTGTGGAAGAGTTTTGTTTTCTGGTGTCATGGGTTGAACATAATTCTCTTTATAATTTCTTTTGGGAAAAGTGGGAAATAAGTCTTTACTTCTCACCCAAACAAATAATAACTTATAAAGATTTATCTCATAAAAGAAACTCATAAAATTTCATTTCTGATTAGAAAAACAGAAAGATAAACGGGCATGGACATATGTTTTGATTAAATGAGTGAATTTGTAAGATTTGTCTAATAGTATAGGACCTGACATACTAAGAAATCTCATTGATTGATTGATTGATTGATTGATTGATTGATTGATTGAGACAGGAACTTGCTATCTAGTTCCAACTCACCTTGAGCTTACTATGTATCTTAGGCTGGCCATGAAGTCTCAATGACTCCCCTACCTCGGCCTCCTGGGTACTGAGATTGGTGTTATGCACCACAACACCCAGGGAGAGCACACTGTTTCCTTGTTTGTAAAGTAAGAATTCTTAGTAAAGATTATGTATCATATACTACCTACATAATAAAATAACCAAGATAATACTAAACTACAATCTGTTAGGGCCCCCCTCTTTGAGCTATGTCCAGATTCTCTGAAGGCACTCACTACGGTTCCAGTCCAAATCTACAGTGTTCCACTCCCAGCTCAGTGCCTTGTCTGTAGTAGGTGCTTGGTAAATATTTATTGAATCCATGTTGTTTGTGCTCAAAGAAAATGTTTAACCTTTCACTGTATCTGTTCCTGCCTCCCTTTCTTGATTTTGTGCCCACTGGCAGTGTCTCGAGGTCCCCTGGGATGTTTGAAGTCCTCCGAATGTTGTTTTTCTTCTGATACTGGAAATAGCATTCAGAATTATTTTAGAGAAAATGTTTCATATTAATTAACACATTGCACGTTTGAGCCCCTTGCCACTTCACACATGTATCTGCATAATTCTTTTCTGCTCCTTTCCTTGTTTTTAAATGCTATCCTAGCTGAAAGTATGGTCACTTCTTCAGGAACATAGACAGTCACATAACTAGGAATACTTGAAACCCGACAGGGCTTGTGAAACCAACAGGGGCATTTCAAGGGACCCATAACCGCTGATATGTATGAAATGTAAGTGCTTTTTATGGAAAGAAGATTGATAGTTTTTTTAAATCATATTCTCTAAGGGTACTTTTACTTATATACATTTAAGATCCTTTCTACTAAATGAGTAAATCTAGTCATGTATAAAATCCTGCACTCTCCCCCTACTGATTTCCTCAATCTGTTTAAAATCTTTTATAAGATAAGAAAGATGCCCACTTCACTTGCAAGACCAGGGTAAATGTGTACTATACATCTCTCCATCCTCAGGGACCCATACATGACATTGCCAGGCCCGGTAAGCCATGGCTTATTTCCACCAGTTGCATACTCCACGAATTTCCACATGCTTGCTGCCATCCTACAACAAGCTTCTCCAAGAAGGAGCTGATAAGTCCTCCTCTCATAAAAGATGACTTGGGAAGAATCAATGGCTTACTGCAGTGGGGGCATAGGTGTTGAGTGTCAGAGATGGCGATCTTGCCAAAGTAGAGCCCATTGTAAAGAGTAGTAAAAAATAAAGGGAGGCTCAGTGACAACATAAATGGAACTTTAATTGTTGGGGGTCAATCTGGGGCCTGCTGGGCACACACTTCAGAAACTGAGGACATACTTCGGGCCTTTATTCATTGGCCAGTGAAGACATTGGATAGGATTATCCGGAATCTTCTTCCAGCTTCCATCCCTATACTGTGTGACTTTGACTGATGTTAGTCAAGTTCAGATAAATATAAAGCCTTAAACACTCATTTTCTCATTTAACAAGCAAAAGATAAACAATTAAGCCAAAACAAATACGACAAAAGAGCTATTTTGATCAAAAGGAATACTTAGTACTGTAAATATCAATTTCCTTAAGAAAAACTAAATCATGATCTTAAAATAAAGATAATGAGAGAGAGATAGCTTAGTGGAATAAGTGCTTGCCTGGCAAGCACAAGGTCCTCCTGAGTTTGATCCCTGGTACCACAAAAAAAAAAAAAAAAAAAAAACTTATAAAAATAGATAATAAGTTTCTTCAAATTATATAAAGTTTGGGAAAAAAATGAGAATAAGATTTTACCTTCTCCCTCAGGATAATAATGAATAAATGGAAATTGCATTAGTATCTTAAAAAAGCAAAATTACAAAGACTAAAACAACATAAAAATTAATATAGTAAATTCAAAGTCCAAAATAAGTTATTAATTATTATGATGAAAAGTGTACTAATTTTATAGTTAATGTAAAATAATAAATTTAAATTCATACAATAGCAAAAAATTACTAAACACAAGTAATTTTTCAAAAATTTGGAATACTTATATAATCAATTTATTACTATAAAGCTATAATGGTTTATCATAATGTTATTTTTGGAATGATAACAATTGTAATAAATTTAATAATTTAGTGGTATAATTAATAAAAAGGAAACAAACAGTTCATGAAGATTTGAATAGACACACTTCCTTAAAGATACATGAGTTAAAAAAAAAGATACTTGAGTAGCCAAAAAATGCACACAAAAAATAACGAAAATCACTTGTGATTAAAAGTGCAAGTATATTTAATAATATTTATAAACTATTTGAACACTTTTCACAAATTTTCCTTTAATCTCTGGTAAAAGATTGCAAAGCTTTCTTAAGTTATTACCGGACCTGTTTTATGTCAGTGGAAGGACAGAGGAGAACATCAACAACAAGTCAGAAGTTTAGAGTCAGAGTCTTTAAAGGTTTTGCTTAGCTATCTTGCTACTGATTTCCATTTTTATATTCTGTTAGTATATGAAATCCATAGTCTAGTTGTTTGATTACTTAATCTTTTCTTTTTTTAAATAAAAAGACTCCACCCTGGTAGACTTAGTCTCATTAATTTGAACCTATTTCAAAGTTGTGTCAAATGCCATTAATGTATTTGCTACAATAAACAAAATTCTTGCCAAAGAGAGGTACAAATCAAAATGAAGTTAAGTGAGATTCTGCTGAGTCCTTACTAGAATTCTAAAGCCAAAAACATGGTAGCAGGTATTGGCAGGAATAAAGAGAAACTGGAAGCCTCACAAGCTGTGGGCAGGACTGCACAATGATCAGGCTCCCTGAAATCATGAAACATCATCCTCAACTTTGAGGAACCTCAAGTATATCTGGGAAAATATGCCCCCAGAAAAAGGATATTGACACAAATTATCAAATGGGTGAAAGAAGATGGTGGCATAGACACCCCTACCCCAACTAGTGTAGTAAATGGTTCCCTCAGACTGGCTTTATCACAAAGCCTGCCAAAGGCTCCAAGGTGTGGGTCAGTTCTGCTCAGCACTGAGGACCATGTGAAGCGCTGCACTGCAGGTCAGAAGACAAAACCAAGCACTAGGTTGGCTTAGCCTTGATCTCCAAAATCCCTTCCTAGTTTGTGGTGGGATTTGATGGTGGGGGCTGGTGTGGAATTGAAAGATATTTAGTGTTGTGGAGGCAGAAAGTCTTATGACTCTCCTCCCTTTTCTCTATCTCTCTTCTGTTGATTTCTTTCTTCCATCATGGGACAGTGTTTTATGAAATAAGGAGAATTAAACAACCATAGGCGCACATACTTTTGGCATCAAAGGTACATTTTTCATAGAGATACAGTATAGAAGTGTTTCAAATTGCAATTAGAAATTGTCAGTGAAAACAGCTGAAATGGAAGGGACCAAGTCGACACAGAAAAATGTATTCTTGAAATTTGCAATGATGTCATGGGAAAGTTTAAATGCTGGTATTGACGAGCATGGTTTAAGCCATGATGTGGCCTCTTAGCTTCATGAGGCTAACTTAGCAGCAGAGGAGCATCATACTGACCTTGATGTTGCTCGGGCAGGAACTGAGCACCAGCCCAGACCTCTGCACATGCTCTTAAGGAACCACAGCACAGAAATTTTATTGCTCTGCGTCCTTGACCAGAGCATTAGTTACAGCTCATCAGAAGAGAAGAAATCAGTGTAGAAGAAATAAATTATTTACAAAAATTCAAATCCTCAAGATGTGTAATCCTAAACTATTAATGATGAAAAAAGGATTTAAAACTATGTAAAAGGCAACATAAAAGATAAAGTTAGCTGAAAAAATCAAACACTGACACTATAAAACAGTGATAAATGTTCACAAATGTGTATATCTTCTTCCATTTGCTTTTGTCTTCACCATAAATAGACATGACTTAACATATGTTTGAAGATTCATTTCCCTTTTACCAAGCTCACTCAACAAAAGATTTTTTCCAGCATGTCCTGCTTTTATAAACCAAGATCTAATTTGACATGATTATGTAATCCTGTGGCCATTTGTGGCCTTCCTCTTTCTTTCTATAAACCGGAAGATCTCTTTCTAGAGTCTGTATGAAATTCACTTAATAGCAGCAATAATGTTCTTACAATTAATTCATTTATTTACCAAACTGTTAGTAAAGACCTACCAGTTTGAAGCCACTCTGCCAGGTGCTAGGGTAGAGAGATTAACAAGAGTCATTCCTTTCTGGAACTTTCAACTTGGTGAGGTATTCAGACAATTAAGCAGATGTATTTTAAAAGGCATTGTGATGAATTCATTGCAGGGTATGGCAGGCTACCCCTTGCCTAACCCAGCATGATATTTTTCCAATTTTCATTAGGAGCACAACCTTTTCACAGTACCCAATTAAAATACTTTATCTCCCAGCTTTCTCTGCTACTAGATGTAACTATGTGACTAAATTTTGTCCAGTAAAATATAGGCATGTTCAGTGACATTTCCAGGAGGGCTTCTTAAAGAGAAGTGACTAAGCAAAAGAAGGAACTTTTTCAACTTTCTTCCCTTTCTAGAATTCTAAAGCAGTAGCTACAGCTGCAGCAACAGTTCTATACTGAGGTAATCTGAGGAGTACTAGATAGAATTCTGATAATTACAAGGAACCAGCATAGCGACCTTAGTATGCCTTTTACTGACTACTTTTACATGAAAAACTAAACTGCATGCTACTATAGTTGTATCTAGTGGACACTGAAGACCAAAATAGTAAGTGAGCAGAATGACACATTTAAAAAATGGGACTGGCAGTTTGTCTTTGTGGAGAGAAGTCGCAGAGCCTGTGTGTGTCCCTGGACCCACTTAAGGGATCAGTGGGTGAAGAAGGTATTGAAATAGGTCCAAGAAAGAAGGAATATCATTATGAAATTCTGAATGAGAAGGAAAGTGTCTATAAAATACTAAGAGAAATTTGGTGTAACGGGAGTCCAGTGGACTAAAATGAACATGGCAGGAGACAAGGCTGAGAAATCTACAGGGTGCTCCATTCTGCAGAACCATGTAGACCACCTTCAGGATATCAATGAATAGCTGCAAAGCAAAGGTCTAGAGTTACAGTTTGGGCATAGAGCAACATATAAATGGTCTGTAGAGTTTGAGGAGTTAAGAAGTTCACCCGAGGAGAATAAAGTTAAAGAAGAGCAAGGACAAAACCGTGAGACCCAGCAATTAAAGATCAAGTAGAATGGAGCTTCCTATCTCCTGTTTAAAAAAAAAAAAAAAACAACAACAAAGCTGAAGAATATCAGCATAATTCAATGTCACAAATTCTAAGAAATCACTGGGATA
Organism: Octodon degus; assembly: GCF_000260255.1. NCBI lineage: Eukaryota > Metazoa > Chordata > Mammalia > Rodentia > Octodontidae > Octodon > Octodon degus. Next base: position 10,733,007 of record NW_004524664.1, on the reverse strand, counting down.
TAGGACAGAGTTGAAGTGGAGTTTGCTTTGTTTTGTTTCTAGATAGCTAAAAGAAGGAACTGTATTGATGCAAGATTTCGAGAAGGGTGACTGACCCTCTTGGCAGTTTTGCCCTTTTAGGCTTGTGGGTGGACAAATATCGAGATAATATTTATAAACAGGATGAGTCTACGTAAGCCCCTGAAATCTTCAGTTTCATTATTTGTAAAATAATAATACTTACCTTTAGAGTTGTTTGAAGAGTAAGTAGAAAAGGAAAAGAATGCATAACTGGGTAAGAAAAGCATAAAATAGTCACCTCTGATTCATTCAACTTTTTTTCTGGTTGAATGTCAGAAAGTTATCACATGTGCAAATCAATCTTCATTTGTCAGCTTATTAATAGTTGTTCGTGTGTGTGTGTGTGTGTGTGTGTGTGTGTGTGTGTGATATGTATATAAAATATTCAATTTTAAGGAATGTCTCTATTTCTATGCATACATTATAATTGTGGCATTACACATAAGGCTAGAAGAACAAAACACTCCTTTGAGTGGTCTTGTGCTCTGAGAAATTACTACAATGCTGATGAAGCCTCAAATGCAGAGTTCTTCACTTGCACAATCTTTTCTGGTGCTGAGGGGAGTCCTAGTCATGTGTTAACATGCTTATTCATTCATGTAAAATTCCCAAGGTAAGGTAATTAAACTACAGTGAGCTAAGACCATAGTCTCCACTCTTAAGTCTTCCTCCAAAATATTCCTCTTACATACGTAAGTAGAATTGGAATGGCCATGGGCAGTTTTGGAATCCAACTGAGGGAAAGTTGAGTTGGAGATACATTTAAAGTCCTTGGGGCATAAGGGATATCTAGTAAAGTTATTGAAAGGTATTCCAGAGTGGGAAAGGCTTCCAGAAATATGGTGAAACCCACTGTGCTGACTCACAGGGTCTCATGCCAGAGAAATGCAGGGCCAGAGATTGTACTGTGATAGGAGTGTGTCCTACTGCAGCAAGTACCTACAGTATGTGAGCATTGATAAAACAAGTCTGGAAATGTAGAGAGGCAGCAACCAGCCTGTGCACCATCTTACAGGGGTCAGTCATGTGCAGTGGTCACCAGACGGTGCAGGTTCACTGATGTCTAGTCAATGGAAAACACATACAATTCACCAGACTGTGTCCCTTTTTTAATGACAATTGAAAGAAATGAAATTTACCATAAGACTGGGCGTGGTGGTATGCACCTATAATCCCAGCTCTTGGGAGGCTGTAAACAGGTGGATCACTACAACTCCAATCTAGTAGTAAGATCCTGAACACCCTGCAGACCCTTCCCTAAAATACAACAAAGAAATAAAGAAATACATAAATAAATAAATACATAAATTTATCAGAATCCTATGCTTATAGGGCACAAACCTATAATAATACTATATCTGAGGTTTTCTATAGCAATTAAAACATGAATAAAATGAAATAGAGGAGTTTTTGAAATTTGGGAACTACCCCTAAACATTTACAGTCAAAAATTATGAAATCTTTTAAAACTTATTTGCGTATTAATGACAAAATTTTAATTAACTACACTAAAGACATTTTATCTGTATTTTCCTTATAGAAAAAAGAACATTACAAAAATCACAGTAAGGGGCTGGGGAGATGGCTCAGTGGAATGTGCGCTTCTCTGGCAAGCACAAGGGCCTGAGTTCAATCCCCAGTTCCACCAAAAAAACAAAAAAAACACAGTAAGATGAAAAGATAATTTTAAACTATTCATCCAAAAAAAGAGAAAAAATATCCTAAGGATACTTAGGATTGGGGCCGAGGAAACAGCTCAGTAGAATAAGTGCTTGCCTGGCAAGCACAGCATTCTGAGTTCAATCCCTGGTACTGCAAAAAAAAAAAATAAAAATAAAAATAATTCAAAAAAAGGATACTTAGGATAAGCAAGTAATGCATAAATGTAGTATGCTATTTTTCTGAATTTTATAATGTTTGTGGCTTTATCAGATTTAAAAACTATCTTTGGTAGAAACATACATTTTAAGTAGGTATTGATTTTATGCTTAATACTTTGTATTTATCTTATTGTATTTCTTTTACTAAAGGGGACTCACGATATTACGTTCATCTCACACTCCATAAAACCTCTCTATGCTGATTTTCTACTGTCTGCACACTGTAGATCCAGGTCTCCTATCTGAACTCCCCATACTTTCCAGAGAGTCAGTAGTTGATGTTATGATCCACCTACCTCCAATACCGGGTGCTGGAGAGTGAAACAAGGCCCACAGGTCATGAAACTCCTGAGAACTTGACTGGAGACTTGAGGGCAGAAATGGCCTTTGGTATATCTATGCCATATATAAACACAAATAACACAGAATTTCATTTCAGAGAATATTCAGTTTTCTCTCACCCTGTCTCAATAGTTGTATGATCCTGAGAAAGGAACTTGCCTCTCTGAACTTTAAAGCTATTATCTGTAGGATAGATTGTTATAATCCATCATTAGTGTAAAGGCTAACAATGTTATTTAGGTTTTTCTACCTAAAACATATGATATATTACACAGTGTTCTTTAGATGTGAAATCTGGCCGCTGTTCCGACTGACCATCCTTCCAAGGATCTTACAGCTTCCCAGGTACCCTTATCGGAAAGTAATACCTTCAAAAGGCAAACGACGTGGTGCCATTCCAGATACCATCATGAAAACACAGTTTGTCTTGTTGTTTAGCAGAAGGACTGAGTATACTGAAGGAGAAATTGAAAAGGATGGCCATCGGCAACCAAAGTATCTTCTGACCCTAAATTTTCATATTCCCTAGAACCTAACGGAAGCCTGACAAACATCAGAAGCCACTTGCTTAACAATTTCTCCCATGTGTTTTAAGAGTTTCAAGGAAGGCTGCTGGTTAGCTCAGTTGTTTAAGCGCTTGCTCATGCAAACGCAGTCAGGTGCAGGATACTGCGATTTGATTCCCAGCTCCACCAGCCTTACCAGACCTGCCCTTAAGGCAGCCTGAGCCAGCCATCCCCTTCCCCCCAAAAAAATCTTTCTAAACTTTAGGGTCAGCTAAAGATCTCAGCAGATTAAAGCACCTGCAAGCAGGGTCAGGGGATGGTTTTTGGATCCCCTGCTTACCAAACCGGCCCCGCCCCCAGGGGCATGCTGAGACTGCAATGGAGACTGGGTTTGGTGGTGTGCTCCTGTAATCCCAGTTCTTGGGAGGCTGTAAACAGGCAGATCAGTATGAGTCCAATCTAGTAGTGAGACCCTGAACCCCCTGTAGACCCTTCCCTAAAATACAAAAAAAAAAAAAAAAGTTTCAAGCCAAGCCACCGCTTTCTAGACACAGACAGCACATTCCATGGAGGGACCCCCATAGACATTTTTTGGTGTTTCTTTACATTGCAAATAATATTTGTGTTTTCCTTCCTGTTGAATAATCTCTAAAACTGTCTGGTTGTGCCTCTCTTTCATTTGGTTCTTACAATAAAGATTCATTTTGTATATTTTGGTGTTTCCCTAAATGACTGAAGAGGAGGCATTTCTCGTAAGTAGCCTTGGAACCTGACAGCTGCTTCATCTATTCTCTTGCAGGAAAAGTCCTTGAGTTATTTCCTACTTGTCTTAGGGTATGACTCCAAAATCAAAAGCTTAACACGGCACACAGCGCCTGAGTAGGCTCCGCTATCTCTAAGCATCAGGCTCAGTTCAAGGTTCTGTCCTCCATTCCTCCAGGCCCACTCCTAGCCGCTGACCTAGCTGCTCCCTTCCCTCACTGCATGCAGGCTGGCCTCCATGCCCAGGGTGCTGCCTGCCTCTCGGCATGACACTAATTACCGTGCACAGTCCTGAGAGCATGTCAAGTTGGGGATGTCTATCTCAGTGACACTGTCCTCTAGGACTATCAGATTTCCATGTTCTAGCTTAGTGTAGATTGAGCCATATCAAATTATTGGTGTTGAGACATTCTAACCTGCCAAGCCATCAAAGCCCACAGTCTGCACAGCTCCTTGTTCATCACAATTTCCATGAGATAGTTCCTTAATTATTTGATTAATATCTGACAACCTGATGGATGTTAAATTTTGTAAGATTAGACATGATATCTGTCTTGTCAGTTACTACCCAATGCATACTAGACATCATCCAATAAATATTTGTTGTGTGATAGTTATTCATTAGCAATAGACATATATTTTACATTCTATGTGATATACATAGACTATACAAGGTTATGGAGAAAAGGGCTATTAACCAAAGATATTTTTCTTATTGTATTTTTCTAAGACCTTCGTCATAAAATGCTATCATCTCTTATTTTTTAGTACTTTGAATTTGTTGTTCGTTTTGGTTAAGACACCGTATTGTGAAATTTTGGATATAGCATGAAGCTAGTAAGACAACCACAATCTTTGAAGTTTTCCTGTCTCCTATGATAAATCTCTAGCAAAAATTCGGCACTAAAAAAGAGTGGAATGTTTCATAATCTTGTGCCAAATAAACAGTTTCAGATTACAAAGCCAGAGATTTTGGAAAATACTTGAAAAGATGCTGTTTACAGAACAGAAGTTGTCCAGATGCCATGGAAGTTCTAGAAAAAAACTCAGAAAAAGAATTCAGCACATATTTCACTCTTTTTCAGAGAATGAAAGAATTTCCCGTGTGATACAAGCTCCTGAAGCCTGATGACCTGCTTTCCAGACTGGCAGGCATGACAGCCCTGGCTCACAGCAGAGGGGCCCTCATTTGATCAATTAAGGATCCCATGTGCCCTGCACGAGGCCACACACCCAGGGCTTGAGCAATTAACTCTGCCCACCCTGCTGGTGTTTCTGCCCATTAGTCTGAGGGAGTTCTGGTCATTTTGCACTCCTCCTGGTATCTCATAAATGTCTGCCTTATTATCTGAATCTTTAAACTTTGTCCACATTAAAAAAAAATATCTTCTCAAAGTCTCACCATGAGCTGAAAAGTGGTGCCTGGTTAAGAGGAACTGAGATGATTGTTCACCTCAACAACGAGCCTCTCAGGATCTCCCTTCTGTCACGTGGAAGTATGATGTCTGCCTTGGTCTTCCCGCTGTGCTGCTGTCAGCGTCTGTTAAGGAAATGGCTAAGTGTACTGAAAATGTGAAGATCAGTACACAAACACAAAGCTTTCTTACATCTCTTCCCCTGGGAGTTTTCTTCAATGGTGGAGAGACTTGCTTATTGACATGTGGGTTAAAAATACCAAGGCAGCTTCTCTAATGGGAGCACAGTGACCCAAGTCATGGGTTCCAGGCCCTCTGTCCAAACAGACTGGGTATCGTGGAAGACAACTCACTCCCAAGGCTCCCACTAACCACACAGGCCTATGCCTATGTAGAACATGTTGATAAAGTAGCATTTTAGCAAATGGTATTTCTCATTTTCTCTGTCCATATCTCTCTCATTTTTGTCATTTCTTGAAAGATTGTTTTTTTTTTAATTTTCTTCCAGATGTTTTTCTTTTTTAAAAATAATTTTATTGAGAAACAAATAGCAATGAGTTTCAAAACTGATTACTAGCACAGTTTCAATAATTACTACATTGCATATTGTTGTCTTAGTGGTTATTCATTGCACAAGATGCAGACATGATATCCTGTCCACAAACACTATTATTATTTTAAAAATGAACCATGTAATCAGTAAAAACAATTCAAAGGCCCTTGAAAAGAGTCTAATATTAGAACGTAGACCATAAATAAATGTACATATATATGTATGTATGTGTATATGAACATTTGTAGATAGATACAGATTGGTGGAATCAACTTTAAATTACAAAATAGTTAATTCATGTAATGTATGCAAAATTTGAAGGTACAAGACAGTATACAATGAAATACAATGAGATACTTCCCTCTTACTCTTTCCATTGGGCATTTGGTCCCCTTCCAGTTTTTATACTCTTTTCTTGAGACAGTATATGCATATACAGGACAAAATACAAATATATTTCTTTTTTAATATTAAGATACTGTTCATATTACTGTATCTATTTTTACTATAAACAACTTGCAGACTGTGTCAAATGATACATGAATGAAAAGATTTTCCAATATTTTTATAGCTACGTAGTATTTCTAGACTTTCATATCCTGCAATGTGTGATACTGTGGTGATAGTCACAGGCATTGATTTTAGTCTCCTGATATTATACACAACACTGCAGTAAATATCCTTGAATTTGTGACTCATTTTATGTGTACATGGAGAGGGATAAGCATATTTATAGAAGAAATTCTCAAAACTGGAATTCCAAAGTCTCACTTTGCATTTTAAATTTTGATCCATAAAGCTAGATTTCCTTCTTTAAAGAGACAGAGGGATAGTGAATCCAAGGTCAGTCTACACTATATAGCAAGACTTTTTCTCAAAGCAGAATGAAAAGATCATATCAATTTTTACTCCAACTAATGATTGATGAAAGTGCTTGCTTCTGCATCATGTTGTCAAAACCTTTAAATTTTTGATCATCTGGCAAGTGAAAAATGACATCTTAAAGTCATATCAGTTTTTATTTTCCTAACTAACTTGTACGTTTTTTCTCATGCATTTAAGACCAAGTATGTTTTCTGTACTTTGAACTTCCTCTTTGGTCCTTCGTTTCTTTTCTATTTAATACATGACCTTTTCCTTACTGCTTAACTTTTTTCCTCTAGATTAGAAAAAGTACTTATTTGGCTATAAATGGCAAAAATTTCTTTTTGTATGGACACACCACTTGTCCTTATATGCCTTTTAAACATTTTGCAGTATTTGTTTAATATTTATATAGTTTAATTTTTCATCCCTGTTTCATATGATCTGTCCCACTCCAATGTTATTTTTAAAAAACCCTTTGACATAATGACTTATACTTTTTGAAATTCATGTTGCGTTCTATTTGCCCCATCTGGACTTTGTTTTAGTATAAGAATGGGGAGAATTTTCCACACTATTCTATTAGATCGAAAACCACCACAACTTCTCATAAGTGACTCAATCGTAAATATTTTAGTATTCCTGGAGAAGGCAGTCTCAGGGCAGCTGTTCAGCTCTGACATTGCACTGAGAAGTAGATAGGCAATACACCCATGGTGAGGGCCTGCAGTGTTCCAGTGAAGTGGATAAAGTGGCAGATGCAGGATTCGCTGCAGCCTGTAGTTTTCTTTCTTCTGGTGCAATAGGTTGCTTCATAATTCCAACATTTATTGAATAAAGTTTGCTTCATTAATGTACCATAAAATTTTATTGCATACTGCATTAATTTTTTATAGGAAGGTCTTTTAAAAATTCATTTGATTTTATCATTCTGTCTTTCTATATTGAAGCCAGATACCACACTGTTTTAGTAGCCATAACTTTATAAATGTTTCTGATATCTGATGCAGCCGAGTTACTGCCCCTCATTATTGTATGCATTTTAGATTTTTTTCCAAGGGCATCTAGTTTATAATTAGATTAGAATATCAGAATGCATTTATGAGCCTAGGGGCTATTTTTTATTTTAATTAGAAAAATGTACTAGAAAACGTTATTTTGCTTATGATAGTTCACAGAGATTTTCATCGGATTTATATTGTTAAATTCTAAGTAGTGAAGAGAGAGATTTGACTTAATTGCTCCTCCATAAAAAAATACTTCTATAGGTAGGGGGCACAGCTCAGTAGTATAGCACTTGCCTGGCATGTAGGATGCTCTGGGTTTGATCTCTAGCACTAAAAAAATAAAAACATAGAAAATAAAAGGTGCCTCTACTCACTTTCTTCACTGGCTGACTTAGGGGTTAGAGTACATAGCCTGGAAGAGTTGTGAATGCTGTTTCCTGATTTCTTCTTTCTCTTAGTCTTTTTGTCTCAGTAACTAAATCACCATTTGTGTCCTTGTATGTGATAGGATTCACTCATTCTCCTCTTTTGTAAAAATAATAATAATTTTAGCACAGAAGTTATTGTGAAAATGATTACTTGAGTCAAGAGAATGGGGGCATGGATAAGGGCAGGGGAAAACACTGCAAAGAGTAAGACTAAGTACATTTGAAGACTGCAAAAAGATAGGAAGGAGAAATTAAAATCAATCTCACACCCAGGAAAATCACTTTAACATTGTGATTTCTTAATTTATTATTATTTCCAATTTATTTTATTAATAGAATTTCAGATTTCCACCCGGAAGTAGCTTCCTGTCATTAAAGCTTATGTTTGCAACATACACAGATGGAGTTGCATAGAACTTTTGTGCTTTAAAACTCAGGAGAATGTATGCATTTGTACAGCCTTGGGAGATGTGTATACACCTACACCATGCACAAGGGGTACCTGTGGAAACACTGCAAAGCACAACTGTGTATCCTGCTCCTCCCTTTGTTATTTTATCGTGTCATGTACTATTTTGAATGAGTTGCCAAAAAGAAATCCTTCAAACCTCTTATCCTTAGAAGAATGTACTCTTAGAGTTCCCCTGGAATTAGATGCTGTTCCTCATCACTCTTTCCTTCTTCACTCTTGGCCTTGAGTTTGGGTTTTCTTTATGAAGCCCTCTATTCTCTGTTCTTATCCTTTGCCATGGGGGCTGCTTCTTTTCTCCAGCCATTTAATGAGAAGTGTGTGGGAGGCAGAACTCAGATGAGAATGAAAGCATTTTGCCAGTGTTCAAGTTTCATATTTTTGGCCATATTTGCCCCTTGGCACTTCTCTTAGCATCTTCCTGCACTTCCGCCAGAATTCATAAGGAACAATTCTCCTTTGGAAAGGCACTGGGATCCTGTTCTCTGAGAACAGCTACTGAGAGGAAGCTGGTTCTCTCTTAAACCTGGTCAAGTGGCTCAGAGCTAAGTGTCCTGGGTGCCTTTATACTGTTCTCTGCTGCACACTAAGCATCCCCAGACAGGAGCTCTGAGAGCATCTTAGAGAAAAGAGACAGTCTCTGCCCTTTTAGGAAGAAGTATGATATAAGGAGGTCTCATTTATTTTGTCTGCCAGATTTTCAAAATAAATGTTTATTTAATCGGTGGTAGCTCACTGGCACTGTTGTTATCTATTTGCCAATTTATTTTCTTAATAGAATTTCAGATTTCCACCCGGAAGTGGCTTCCTGTCATTAAAGCTTATGTTTGCAACATACACAGATGGAGTTGTGCAGAACTTTTGTGTTTTAAAACTCAGGAGAATGAAAGATCAGGACAGTGCCCTTGAGCAGAACTGAAGGGCTATGCCCACAAAGCTAGGATAAAGGACAGATCTAGAGGTAGAGACACTAAGAATAAAAGGAAAGAGGCAAAAATGACATGAAACATGGGAGAGATTGGAAAGTTCTGGTTCAGAGAGAAAGAGAAAGAAAAGTATGGTCAAGAAAGGAGAGAAGGGCTGACATGTATTGGCAAAGGACAAATGATAAAAATAGCTTGTTCTGGTGAGTGGAAATATTTTTAAGCATCTTTGTTGATGTTAGTATGATCTTGTGTTTGCTTTTGCTAAGTGAACTTGAAAATCAGGGAATGAACAGAAGAGGAAAGTGAAGATTCGGGGAAATATTTTTAGAATAGGTTCAGGGGAGATTCATAGTTTTAAAGCATAGAGTCTATGCAAATAATGACATCCATTTGAGAATGGCAAATGAAGTGAGTGGTAGATAATGTATTCATGCACTGTTGGGAGTAAATGGAGTGTTACACAAGCAAATACTATTTTGCAGAGCCTGGAGGATGGCGCTAGTCTTCATTTATTTCAATGTCTGTTCTATAGAAGGATTGAAAAACAGAAGTTCTAGGGCAAATGAGTATTGCAACATGTATTTTTTTTAATAAAAGCAAACATCATCAGTGTACTATTATACTACTGCCTTTATTATTGATTATTATTATTATTATTACCTTGCATTATTAAAACTAGCCAACAGTGGAGTGGGATACTTTGTGGAGTAGTGGATTCTTGGCAGTGGCAATTTTCCAGTATAACTTCAGTGAACATCTGACAGAATCCATAAAAAGGCTGCCTACACAGAAACACATGACGCTTTTAAGGTTCTTTCCAATATCAGCATTTTGTGATTGGTTGATCTTGATACTAAAATTTACCTGATAAGGCTTTCCTACACTCACAGGCCAACTTTATAAAATGTGGGAAGCCCAAATCACCAGTTTTGATAGAGGCTGCCATCAGCCTACACATTATATATTCCCCATAGTTTCCTTGCTAACACTTGATTCTGTTGGGGCAACACTGTATCTATATTTAACATAATAACACAAACTACCAGAGCAGATTGAGATGATGAAGTGACCAGAGTTTCACCAAAGAAGTATAGATAAGACTTGGAAGAAACTTCAGAAATCCTTAGGAAGAAAGACTGAGAATGGTAATATGGTACTTGGCCCTCTTCCACTTTTCATTATCTATTTTTCCTCTGGCTCACATACATCCCGAATTATACCAGGATCAGGAGACAACCTTGAGAATAAAACTATCACCCTATCTTGGGGGCACACACTTACAACCCAAAACACTTAGGGAAGCTGAGGCAGAAAGATTACAAGTTTGAGTCCACCTGGGCAATTTTCCATTGCAGTGAGACACTGTCTCAAAAGTAAAAAGCTTAAGACATTTAAAAGCTCTGGGCATGTAGTTCAGTCTCCCATACTGGAGGGAAAAAGAATAATAATCTCAAGCTATAAACAGTGAAGAGAATCCTAGAAGACTTCAGTCTCTGAGTTCATTGTGAGGCTAACGTAGCACTCCCAGATTCCCGACTTCTACATTTGTTCCAAAATTTTAAGCCATGATTTGTTTAAGTGTCTGATTTAAATGTCTCTTTTACTTGCAGCTGAGCACAACGCACTGATAAATGTGAGCCCTTGTGAGACAACTGTCACTGTTTCCTTTATCTCAGGCCTTGCTACCTTTGTGCTGTTTGCCCTCCTCTCTTCCCACACTCACCTGACTCATCTAATGTATTCTGTGGGGAAACAAAACAGTAACAATGTAGATTCAGAATTTTGTGTAAAGTTTACCACATAAAATAGAAAATAAATAGCTCTTGGTAGAGTCCATCTTTGATGCCCAAATACAGCTGCCCTTATTAGATATGCCTGAATGGTACAAAATTCTTACACAAATTCTTAGGGGTTGAGAGATGGACTAATGTTGCAGGGTGTGGAGAAAAGAGTTTAAAAGGTTTTCAAAACTTGAAAGTAGTAAACTAGGTATCACACTTGTCCACCATTGTCCACATTTGAATCTGGGGACAATGTGATCCTTGACTTTCACTTCTTCGTGAGACAGGAGGACAGAGTGTGCCTCGTGGCAGCATGGATTATCGGTCCCAAGAACACAAGTTGCAGCCACTCACAACCTGGTATCATTTTCATTGTTTCTAGTGGGAAAGGTCATGTGTCAGCAGGGACTATAAGCAAAGAAAAGCCTATCCCCTGGAAGCAAGAGTGTGAAGGAGAGGGGAAGCGAGTGACAGCATGTCTCTGTGCTGGATCACTTTCAGGGGTAGCAGACCACTACATCCTGAGGCTTTTTAGCAAAAGGAAGCCTAAGGACCAACATCTGAAGGAGAAATTAATCTCTGTGAGTAGCTGACAAGCTGTGATAAGCCCTGGGGGTCCGTGTCAGGGTAGCACAGATGTTGGTGTGAGAACTATTACTTGACTCAAGAGAAGTTGGGAACCGGGGTGGGGGGGGGATGTGACGAAGCAAAGCAAAACAACACAAAATGGAATCATCTTCTCCAGGCAGCTGAATTTTTTTTTAAGCCTGTATACGCATTAAAAAATAAAATAAAAATATATCAGCAGGAGAGGGATGTTGTAGAAATTGAACTTAACAGTGTAAATTTGGCCTTTCTAAAAGAAATCAGGATTATTTATTTTCTTTTTTATTTTCTTTTATACAACTGTAAAAGGAATGGAGCCCAGGGCCCCACATATGTGAGGCAGGAGCTGCACAGCTCAGCTAGGCCTACAGAATTTTACTGAGTTGTCCTGAATGGCCTCAAACTCATAATCCTCCCTGCCTTTCCCTCCTAAGTAGCTGGAATTACAGGCGTGTGTCACAGTACTCAGCTGGGACTGTTTTCTTAAAATTAAGTCTTGATTTGTGTTTTGTTTTGATCACCATTAAACTTCAAAAATGTGACATATTAATTAAGAAAAGAAAACCTTTACTGAATATTTCCTAAACTAGTGATTGCATTAATTATTGAAATCACACATCCTAATCTATACTTTAAAATGAGAATTCTGAATATATCTTGGAAATTATAGTGGACATAAACATAGCCGGAGACAAGAGCTCATTTAACAGGGCTTCACACAGTCCAGATGAGGGTGCCCTGTATCTTAGATGGAGTAGCCATAAAGGAACTGACAGAAACAAGTTGATTTGAGAAATGTTTAAACAATTATATGATTACATGAGATAAGGAAAAAGACTCAGCAAGACTAGCTATGTTAATTGTGGGAACATCCTGTGACGGTGATAGCAGAGCAGGGAGATGTACAGTTATAGAGGATTTTGGCTTATGATGTCCAATCTTACAAATAAACAGCCTCTCCTCTCCATGACAGGGCTTTTTTCATATATTCATTTGTGTGTACCTATGTGACAGGTACTAAGGCAGATACACAATTGTACCTAAAATCATTGATACAACATTAGAATAAAATCTGAAGTGAAGAGGAAGGCAACATGATTCCATCTTAGACAACTGGAAAGTTTCTAAATGAAAGAGATCACCACCTGTCCGCTTTGTACATTGATCAGCTTTCCTGGCTCCAGTAGAAAATACCCAACATGTACAAGTTAAGGAGGATGGTTTACCTGGCTCACAGTTCTGGAGGTTTTAGGGCAAAGTTAGCTGGTTCTGGAATGGAAGCATCGTAAGTGAAGGCTGTGGTGGAGCAAAGCTGCTCCCCTTGTGACGTCCAGAATGCAGACCAGAGCAACACGAGCAAGGAAGGGCAGCAAATACATAGAGCTCCCATGGTCATACTTCCATGTCCTACCCAGATACAGCCAGAAGTTTGGATAATGTAGTTTAACTGTCACAGCAAGGAAATATTCAAATGCCAAATCTAAGGAGTTTTAGGAGTTGCAAACATCATTAACTTTTCTCAATTTAAAGTATGAGTGTCTCCTGGGTCAAGAAGTCAAGAAAAGATCAATAAAACCTCCAAATGATCTTGGGTGAATTTTCTTCACATATTTTTTTTTTTCTGTAAAGAAAAATTAACAGAGTAGCAATCCATAGAAGAGTGGCTTGACTTAAAATGCTTTGCTTCTTATAGAAAGACTCTGTTCTGAGATTTGCAGATCTGCTAATGCTGAAGATTACAACTCTTTTTAAAGCTTAACTTTTTAAAGATAAGCTCATGTTTTATTTTGCCTATGCTGGCTTTGAACGCAGAATCTTCCACCCCCACCCCAGTAGCTGGGATTACAGATGTGTGCCACCATATCTACTTGAAGGTACTTTTCTAATAAGCTTTGTAGCTTCATGGTTCTGTGGACCTAAAATGGTGTTGTAGGCATGAGCTGGGTCTTCCTTCCTACCACAATACTAAAAAAATAAAATAATCTTCTTGTAATAGGTGTTGAATTAATGATACTTTGACATTTTCCAAGAACTAGTCTGTTGAATGACAGAAGTATCCTGAAAAGACAAGGGCAAGTAGAAAAATCCTCTACTGATTATTTGCACATGACAGAATTGCAAATTTGATTCCACACTTACGGAGTTCTGGGTGGATATTATCCATCATATCAGATTCTTGCATACATGTACTGAGATAAATTGTCACTGAAAGGTTATCATAGATCACATGACTAAACATAGTAATATCCTGCTTCAGATGAAGAAAATTCAGGTTTGGAAAGCTAAACAGTTTGCATAGGGTTCTATTACAGTTCTTTGGAAGAGCTGGGATTTCAGACTAGATCAATTGCATATGCGATGTGTACATTGTGCTATGCTTGTTGGATAAACTTTTCAGCATTTCCAAGGATTTCGTTCCTGAAATGTCCCCCTGGTATCTCCTGCACCATAAATACCTTTTTCTAGAGCATCTGTATGAGTCCATAAATGCTTTACAATATCTTTCCTTTTATAAAACAAAACCAAGGGACTATGATACAGCTCAGCAGCATGGAACTACCTGGAAAGCATGAGGTCCTGAGTTTAATTCCTGGTACCAAAAAAAATAAAATAAAAATAAAAAGTAAAAAGTAAAAAAACAAAACAAAACAAAAAAAACACCCAAAGACAAAAGTGCCCCTCCCTTCACTCATTGCTGCTCTCCATTGCTGTTTCCTGCTTTGTTTCACAAAATTCTTGAAAGTGTTGTTTGCAATTACCTACTCTATGTCTCTCTCCAATCTTTTCTGGGTATATTTCTGTCTTCTCCTTTTGCTTCTGTCTCCACATTGATGAATCCAACCAATCTCATCTCTGTACTTTTTTTCATCTCTGAGCAATATTCAAGAAAGTTGATCATTTTGGCCTGCACAAAACACTTTTATTTTTTCATTTTTTGTCATGTATAGCACCATGGCTCCTTGTTCTTTTTACCATTCTTCTTAGTTGTCCCTATACCATCTCTTACTTGATCTTTCTTTTGAGATAGTTTTGTTGGGCCAGTCAAATAGCTCCTTGGATTAAAGCTCCTGTAAACAGGCACAGGGGCTAGGGATCCCCAGGCCTACAGTGCCAGACCTGCCCCCTTGGGGTGCACTGATGATTGAGATTGGGCGTGGAGGTGTGCCTGTAATCTCAGCACTTGGGAGGCTGTAAACAGGAGAATCACTGTGAGTCAGATCTAGTAGTGAGACCCTGAACACCCTATCCTTCCCTAAAATACAGAAAGAAAAAAAAATGAAATAGTTTGTTGGTTCTCCCATCTTTGCTTGACTAAATATGGGGTGTTTCTGGACATCTTTTTCTACATCCCCTCTTTAGTTGCTTGACTACCTTTGTCACTCATGCATTTGTGACTGTCTACACTGACCTCTGCCTTTGATTCCACACATGACTACCCAGTTTCTGTTTTAACATCTCCATTTAAATGTCACATCACTTGCCCAAAGAGAAATTAGGGAAACCACACCCTCTACAGTAGCACTGCAAAAATTAAATACTTAGAAATCAACCTAACAAAGGAAGTAAAAGATCTATACATTGAAATTTACAGTATTCTGAAAAGGAAATCAAAGAGGATATCAGAAAATGGATAAATATCCCTTGCTTATGGATAGGAAGAATGGTGAAAATGGAACATAGGAACATGGTGAAAATGGCCATACTTCCAAAACTGTTATGCAGATTTAATACAATCCAAATCAAAATACCATTAGCATACCTCACAGATTCAGAGAAACCATTCCTAAAATTCATTTGGAAACGAAAGTGACCTAGAATATGCAAAGGCAATCCTGGGCAACAAAGGCAAGGCAACAGTCATCAAAATCCTTGATTTGAAGTTATACCACAAAGCTACTATGATAAAATCAGCATAGTACTGGCCAAAAAGAAAATACATAGACTCACGGACAAGTAGATTAGTTTAGATGGTGCAGACACAACTACAAACACACTCAGCCACCTTATGTCTGATAAAGGGTCCAAGCATGTTCTCTGGAATAAAGATAGCCTCATCAACAAATGGTGCTGGAAAAACTGGCTTTCCACATGTAGAAAATGAAATCCGATCTAGAAAGATGCAGAGCAAATCAAGACATGACATTTCTTCTCAAGATGCTGGTTACAAGAAAGTATGATCATAACTATCTATAATCCCAGCACTCTTGAAACTGAGGCAGTAGTATGACAGGTTCAAACCAAACCTGAACAGTTTAATAACTTAGTGAGACCCTGTCCCAAAATAAATGTTGAGGAGGTACACAGAATGTAACTCAGTGTAAAAACTTCAGTGTCAGGAAATGAAGAAGAGGAAGGAGGAAAAAAGAAAAAAGGGGGACAAAGAGGAGGAGACAGGGCAAAGCAGATTGCAATGTGATGGGGGAACCAAAGTTTACACAGAAAAAGAAAACATTAACTCAAAATAGCAAGAGCTGAAAATCAGTGAAGATAGACTACACTCAACATCAATAGACATTGGGTTTATTCTTTTAATGGATGAAGAGCTTGAATCAGAATAAAATGGATAATTTCAAAAATTGAAAAGACAATTAGGGCTAGCCAAATAGCTCAGCAGATTCAAAGCACCTGTTTAGGCAGACACAGGAGCTGGGAGTTTGATTCTTCGGCCTGAAGTGCGGCCCCACCCCTGGAGCATGCTGAGATGGCAATTGAGACTAGGCATGGTGGCGCACACCTGTAGTTCTAGCTCTTGGGAGGCTGTAAACAGGAGAATCACTGAGAGTCCAATCTACTTAGTGAGACCCTGTACACCCTGTACACCCTGTCCTAAATAGAGAAGAGAAAGAAAAGAAAGACAATTAGCACAAAAGTCAAGAAAAGTTATGGTCCACAAAAACTGAATAGGGAATGGAAAAAGGAGTTTCTCATTCTTCTGGCAATACTGTACTCAGTGCATAGTTTTATTGATGAGATTTACTGATGAAACTACTATAATGTGATCAACATAGGCTTTGAAGTACAGAACATGAGAGAAAACTAATGGAAGAGATCAAATTGAGACCCTTTGCATTCTAACAATGATGACTTCTGATGTATTATTAAATAGTGTCTAGCAACAAAAGAGTTCCGATTCTGAGAAGATACATGTAAGAGTTCTGTACTGGCCCTGGACCCTTCAGGTCTCAGATGAAAAGCTCCTTGGCCAACAGTAATGATGCTTTCTGAGTCCTAGCTACTGCTACATACGTAGACAAATTCAATTCCCAGGAATCCCTTTAGGAAACACTTCCCAGTTTAAGTGACATATACCTAGTACCTACTCGTGCTCTTGGAAGAGTGTTCCTACAGCTTCCTTATCCTATAGAAACTAGTGTGGCAGTGCACATCCTCTTTCTAAAATAATTAAGTTGGTTTCATTTTACCAATATTTTAGGGGTGACATGATGAGAGAAACAAAGAAGTAGGAGAAAAAGGAAGGGAAAGAGAAGAACGAGGAGGAGAAGGAGGAAGAGGAGGGAAAAAAAGGGAGAGGAGGAAGGGGAAGAGGAAAAAGGAACACCTACACGCCACAGTTGACTTTCAAAAGTTCTCCACCAAAAAAAAAAAAAAAAAAAAAATCCTAGGAGCTCTCAGCATGTTTCCTCATAGATCTTATGTAAACTGAGATGTGCTTGAGTAGGAGCCTGAGTTTACCACTTGAGCTAAAGCAGCAGCTGTCAGTATTGGTGAAATTCATTGTTATATGGATCTAAATTGAGTTGAGATTAGGAAGCCACCTGTCTCCCTGAGCTTGTTGTGATTCAATCACTTGGAAAAAAAAACTTCCAGATGAGGATCTTACTGCCCAGTAGACCTGGGGAAGCTGTCAGTGGGCCATATGAAATTCCCAATCACAGTGTGCGTTGCATTTCATCAGTACTTGCCATGTGTTTGGCCATGCACATGGTGCCTGTCTTATCCCTGAGAGCTACAGAATGTTTAAGGTTGTGAACACCAAGTGCTAATATAAATCAACTTGAAAACCTCTCTGTTGTCATTAGTAAGTAGGTTAAGCGAAACTTCTATTATGGAGGTTTACCCTAAGATGTATGTACCACATTTTCCTTGCAGTGAATGTTGATGGGTGTGCTGGTGGCTGCTAGCAAATGCTTCCTGAATTAACAAATGCATCCACAAGCATCCTTTAAGTAGCTGCAGGGACATTAAGAAAGAGGATACTCAAAGAGTGTAATTGGTGCCACCTTGGACTCTGCTTCCAAATAAAGGGGATCAGAGACAACAGGATAGAGGATGCACATTGCAAATTTAAAACTTTCAGTTTATACATTCAGATGCTGATGGTAGGAGTGATTTTTTTCCTCCAGAAATGCTTCATTTCTGAGAACACCATTTCAGTGTTATTGGTTTTTCCTTAACCAATTGGTTTTTCATCTTTATGCCTCTGCTTATAATGACCTCTAGGTGATAAATTAGTAATAATAAGAATCAATTAAAAAGATGAAGCTTTTGCTTTTGAAAAGTAGAAGTCATTTTTATGTTAAGGAAAAAAGGAACACTGCAGATGGAAATTTCTCTAATTTCAAATGTACTTATTTTGCTTCTGGGAAAGAGCAAATATTTATTGGCCTCCTTTCATATTAGGCAACCAAGTACCACACACTTAAAATTCATATTATAGAGTAGCAATATGTTGACCTATTTGAGCAGACAATGTTAATTTATCAGTTTGTAACATAAAATGCACTTTATTAGTCATTGTTGAAATCAAAATGGGGCTTAGTGTATGGCTAAGTGGCAGATCATGCATTTAGTATGCAGGACTGAGAATCAGGGATTCAGTTTCCTACATAAAAAACCAAACACATTTGCTTTCAAAATCATCTTAAAATGCCTTCTCAACATACTATCTTAGCTTTGTTATTCCTCCCACTGTATTTTGAAGGATCACAGATCCCAAGAGAAAATGCAAAGAACTGTAGCTTAAATGTTATTTTAGCAATAGGGGCAGTTATTATTTCTTCAGTAATTCTTTGGATACTTTGCTTATTATACTCTTTTACAAAGAAGACTGTCGGGTTAGATGAGAGAATTTTGCTATTAAATATGATTATCCCTTCTCCAAATTGGTTGGGACCAGAAATGTTTTGGATTTCAGATAGATATTTTCAGATTTGGGAATATTTTCATAAATCTAACCAAAACTCCTGTGGGTGAAACCCAAGTCTAAACATAAAATTCATTTATGTTATATCTATATCTTATACAAAGAGCCATAAGATAATGTTGTAAATACTTTTTGCATTTTTTATGTATTTTTTGTACAGGGTCTTACTGTGCAGCTCAAACTTGTAGTGATCTTCCTGTTTCCAGCCTCCCCAGTGCTGGGATTATAGGTGTGCGCCATGACACCTTGATTCGGTCACTGGCTCATCACGGCCCAGGGGCAGGACTGGCATGCATGCCAGACTGGGGATCAAACCCTGATCCCCTGCCAAAGCAGGCGTTTAGTCTGCTGACCCATCTCACAGACCCTATAAAATATTTTTGTGCAGCTATATTTTCACAGAGACCAATCATGGAAAGTTAGGTGTGGAATTTCTCTCTCGTGGCAGCAGGTTGGGGTTCAAAAAGTCTCAGCTTTTGGAGCATTTCAGCTTTTGAATTTTCAAATTAGGGATGCTTAACCCCTGTTATGTACAAATATTAGTCATTTAATATTTGCTGAATTATATTCTATGTCTGACATAGAATATAATTATGGAACTAAACAAAAAAGGGAATATATATATATGAAGAAGGATTCTTTTGCCACAAGGAAGGAAAAGCTTTGAGTCATTTGTAGGACAATGGATATACCTTGAAACCATAATTTTAATTTAAGTAAATTAGACATGCATGCTTAAATATTTCATAGCTTCTCTTATAGGATAAACAAAGTATGTATAAATAAAAAGCAAAATAAAAGATATTAGAAATAGGTAGATAAATCTTTTCCTTCTTTGATAAATCAATGTCAAAGGGGAAGAGGATCAAGAGATGGATGGAGGGGGAACTGAGGGAAGGTCAGGGGATGAAAAAGCAATTAAGATACATCAGGAATGTGTACCAGTTATACACAAGTAATGGAAATATTACATACTGAAAGTATGCAGAGTAAGAGGACAAAAATGGGGGGAGGGAAAGGGGATTTTAAAAGAATTAATGAATATATTATGTGCATGAACCAATGCCCCACAAAATAACCTAAATATTGTGTACTACATACAAGTATTAATAAAATATTGATTTGTAAAAATTCAATAGAGAAAATAAAGCTATTAAATAAGCCCTAAAATTTACTACAATAAATTGTGTGTATATGCATTTTTAATTGACTAAAATTAATAGTTCACAGAATGACTAAGTGAGAGATTCACCTGGTAATTTTTTAGCTATGATTTTCTCAAGTTCAAACAATAATTCAATCATTATAAAACAGTATTTTAAAAATATCAGCAACATGGGTTGAGGTTGTAGCTCAGTGGTAGAGCATTTATCTAGTGTATAATTGGTCTTGTATTCAATCACCAGCACAGGAAAGAAAAAATGAAAATAGAATTGTAGATGTGAAGTCACTCAGCAATCATTAGAAAGTGTTAAAGCTTTTGAAAAGTAGACATGTTCTATGAAAGCAAAGAGTAGTTAATACTTGTGGCCAATAGTCATATTAGTAAAATGCTATGCCAGTGATAGAATGATGATCATTTTCTGAAAGAAAGTTAATATAAAAGTGTGGGAAGACCAGAAGCCTGGTGACAACCATTATCAAGATGGCTGCCTGTGCTATATTAGATGCTGAAAAAAAGGGACCACATAGAACTCAGTGGTGACTTTATGACTTCTTGTAAACTATCATCTGAGAGCAGCTTACAACTAGACTCACATTCTTTTTTTTCCATAATTTTATTGAGAGACATATAGCAATGAGACAGTTTCAAATCAAATTGATATGACAGTTTCAATAATTAACATGTTGCATACTCTTTTCCTAGTGGTTATTTGCTGTACAAGATGCAGACATGATATCCTATTTACAAACACTGATAGAACAAAACCCTCTATTCATTAAGAGAATGTAACTATATATCTATCCTAACCATTGTGAATATACAAATAAAAATGGACATTCGTCTGTATCCCTTTTTTGTTTAGTTCCATCATTTGAATATTAGAGGTATGTTAACTCAGCAAAATATTCTAAAAGAGTCCAGTAGTTCATAATAGTATTGGGTTTTCCACTTGACTGGCAGTGTCTGAAATTGTTGTCCCCTACAGCTCAACATAACAGCATGGCTTTACTGCTTATACTTCGTATATATACTTTTCTGCTGGATGGTTAAGACCAAGATAAAGCAAGACCTATGCAACAAGAGTTGTAGCTTTTGGATCTGATAAGGTCAGTGAAATCCCCTCAGGATTTCTCCTGAGATCCTGTACCTCAGATTGTGGATCCTTTGTCCATGTCAGCCATGTGGATGAGTCATGGCCATTGCTTGGCCAATGTGCTCTCTGTGAGAGCCTGAGAGAATGTTGTCTCTCCATGTGACTGTCCTTAGGCACACTCTACATCATCAATCACTTTGCTCTTTGGCCCTATAATCTCCTTGATCAGAAAATTTGGGACACTACTAAATTACATGATGTTACAGTACAAGTTCTCATATGTCCTGAGTCTTAATTGACCTTAGAAGGCTAGGGCCAAAATGTTGGCTTTCCTTGCAGCCCTCCTTTTTCTCTAATTTTGGTCTGCAAACTTAGGTTGTTAACCCTCCAGAAGACAAGCTTATTGTTATTACTGTACAATGTAGGCTGTTAAGCTTAACCTCAATATCTGTCTGAATATCAAACATCTTAGGCATAACATGGAACAGGTATATTTCATCAAGTATTGATATGTTGAACTTTAAGTACACTTGAAGCCCTATTTTACATGAATATGTCCTATATATTTGATTATCCAGGTTATTTCTTTCCACTTGAATATTACCTAATAGAGGGGATTCTTAGAATTCATTTGGCATTATAGATTTGATGATGATTTTTCCATATTGGATTTCATTACTCAGTTCTTGACCTCATGATGTTTTCAGTGTTTTGGAAAGGTCAAGTGACCCTTAAGTAAAAGTCATTTAATTAAAGCAAACAAAAGATCAGCTTTTGCAGGAAAGCAGTCACTCAGCAAGTTATTGTAGCTTAAATCCAGAAGGATCCTTGTGCAGAGAGATGGAGAAAGTTTGGAGCTAAGATTGGAAGGTGGTCTTCCCAATACCTGTCACCTCCACCTGCACTTTACTTCTTTAAGGCTTGATGATAGTTTCTTTTCAGAGATATTTTTGGAAAGGCAGTTTCCCCAGACTGCATAGCTGTTTGTTCAGGAGTTATTATCTTTTTGTTTGTTTGTTTAACTAACCTATGAGTTTTTTCCTCTAGACATTTTTTTTCATATAATTTGTTATTTGGAGGTAGGTAGTGAACATGGTTTTCTTCCCCCATATGCCACAGAATGCTGTCTTCTTCTTCTTCGAGGAAATGAGGCTTTGTTTTGTTCCGAGTTACCATTTATTGCCCCACTAGAAGAAAACTGTTACCTATTTTGGTTCCCAAATGAAGCTTACATTAGTGAATGTGTAACAATCATCCTCTTTAGTATTAAGTGTGCTGTCCCTTTTGTCTCTTCTTTAGCTCTATTCCATATACTTAAATCATCCAAATCCTACTCATTGTTCTTGTCTACTTATTTGTTCTGCTTCCATTGTCCATCTATTTTAATTTATTAGTAACCTTGTGTTCAATTAATAGCAATCTGCAATGAGCAGCACGATTCTGGCTTTATGTCTAGTTTATATACAATTTCGCCTTTACCTTTATTTTTTTCATAGTGTGAACTTAAAATTAAAACATACCTCAGTTCTCCACAATGAGCTATAAATCAGGGGACAGAATATTTCCTGAACACTCTTCAGTTTGCTACAGTTCTTTCCTGTCATTCTTTTGAGGCTCCTTTCCCAGATCTGGCAGCTACCCTGCATGTCGTGTCATGTTTTATCTATGTCTTCTAGTCTTTAACCTTTAGTCATTTGAAACAGGACCTCACAAAAAGAGTGGTTCTGACATAAAACATTCTGCCAGTTCTACAAGACCTTGCTTCATCCTGGACAGCAACTTACAAAGTAGACCTGGGTCTGGGTAAATTCTCCTCTTTCAACCTTTTCCTTTTTGGGAACTTGGGGATGTTTTTAAAGTGTGATTTACCAAGAAAATACTTCAAGTCTTCAAGGATTATACATCTCCTACCTCCTGGTCATTTCACAGAGACCACTTTAATAGAGCCTTTTACCTTGCCTCTTCCCCTCCTTCTCCTTGTCTTCCTCCTCCTTCATCTTCATTAAGCCTGATTTCACCTTAGTGTTCAAGTGAGATTAATTTAGACCAGTCATTCCACTTGGCACAACAATTTGACAAAAACAGAATGTCATTTTTACTGGGTAGCATAACATTAAGATGATCAGGGTTTTTTTTTCTGCACTGCTGTGCTTTATTATGGGTAAACTTGAAAGTAGCAGGCACCTGACACAGGAGGAAATGTCAGCCTAACAAGGTGGCTCATGGGAGCATGAAATCAGTAACAAGTAGAATAGTCTCTGCAATCACCATAACTCTCAACAAAAAGATATTGTGGGGAAGAGATATTGTAACCTTTGGCAACCTGATAAACATCCTCTTCACACACTACTCTCTGAATAACACTGACCTGCACTTCATTCCCAGGTAGGTACGAGACACTGGCCCACTTATGTGGGCAATAGAGTCTGTGTGAACTTATGACCAATGTGAGACTTTAGAAAATTGTACTACATGTTTGCTGTACATAGTGATGACATTCATCATGGGAAGTCAGTACCCACACATGACACATCTTAATTCTTTTTTTCCCCATAAACCCATAACAATAACAGTTAACATATAACAGCTGCTTACTGATTTCAGTTGAACAACTAGTAGTTGCTGGAGAAGGGTTTAACATTGTAAGATATTGCCAAACTATTTCCCAATACTGAACTTTTTTTTGGCAGTGAATTATTTCTAGAGGCCAGTAGTCTTGAACATCTTTTTCATGTTTATTTGCACAGATAATTCTCCTTCATTAAAGTGTCTATACAATTTTTTGCCCATTGATTAATTGAGTTGCTTATTATTGAGTTGTAAAAGTGGTTGATGTATACTGGAAATAAGATATTTTCAGATAAGGGATTTACAAAAGTGTTATATGCCTTACCTCATCGAGCCCTTAACAGAGCCATTTGCAGAGAACGTGATGAGTTTTCTGAAATGAAGTTTATCATGTTTTTCTTTGCATTGTGTGTTCTTTCATGTCATGGCTAAGAAAATATTGCCTAACCAAAAAGCTGATCTTCACATTTCTTTAAGATTTTCTCACTAAATATGTTACAAATTTAGGTTTTACAATTTTTATTATACATTTTAGGTGTATTTTTATATGTACTACAAGGGTGGATTAAATTTTAGGGTTTTTTCTCCACATAGTTAGCCATTCTAGTGTTTTTCATTGAAAAGATAATATCATTGCTGAACTGTCTTTGCATCTTTGTTAAAATTCAGTGGATTATTCTCTTTTCTTTTTCTTTCTTTCTTTCTTTTTTTTTTTTTTTTTTCAGAACCGGGGATTGAACTCAGGCCCTTGCACTTTCCAGGGAAGCGCTTATTCTACTGAGCCATCTCCCCAGCCCCTGAAATTTCTATTCTTTTTTGCTGATCTACTTACATACCTTTACACCAATACCACACTATTACTACTCTTAAAATGATTCTCAAAGTCAAATACAGTAAATTCTTCAATAACTTGTTTAAAGCTATTTTGGATACTTTAGGGTCTGAATTTACTTTTGTTTTTACAAAATTTCTCCTGGAAAAAAAAAAATTTCTCCTGGAATTTTGACTGAGATGGTTAAATCTTTCAGCTTGAAAAGGCTGACAATATAATGATTGAGTATATCTCATTTATTTTTGTTTTTTAAAACTTCCTTCTAAAATATTTTTAGTCTATGGGTCTTACACATATTTTTTTCAGAATTACTCTAATTACCACATATTTCTGATATTATTATAGTTACTGTTATTGGTTTATTACATTAAACTTCAAGTTACCCATTTATATTATATAAAAATGCAATTGATATTTTGTTATCAAAGCACATGCAAACTTTCTAAACACACTCCATCGTTCTAGTAGCATTTTTAAAGCTGCACAACATTGTAAGCAAGGAGGCATGCAACACTGTACACACTTTGGTTGCAAATACCTTCAAAGCACTGTTAACCTCAATATAGGATGCATTCATCTAACTCCTTCCACCAAGTACAAGAACTCAATTCTCTCAAGATTTTATCAAAAAATAAATCACCTCCAGTGTCTAACATGTTTGTCATTTCTCATTTTATTTTTCTAGCAAAATTCTATTCCCGAAAAAGTCTATCTTTCTCTGAGATAATAATGAAAAACTGGTTTCTGCACCTCTTTCCAACTCTTTTTCAGGCTCCACCTGGGTCACCTTTAATCCATATTTATACCAACTCTCTCCTCAAGGCAGGCTAAGGTTTTGCTGTTGTCCTTGAACACTTCCAGCTTCTACCTGTTACTTCATCCCAAAGTTACTTCTGTGAATTTGGGTAGGTTTTGGAATAGTACCTCATTTCTCAGTGCCAGGATCTGTTTTGTTGTTCTAGTGCTACCACAACAAACCACCATGAACTGAGTTACTTACTACCATAGAAATTTATTCTCTCACAGTTTTGAAAACTAGAGATCTAATCTCACAATGCTGGCATGGAAGTCCCCCCTTGAAGGATTTAGAGATGAAACTTTTCTTGCCTCTTTGCTTGCTTCTTGGAGGTCAGCAACCCTTGGCATGTGGTTAAGCTCTCCAGTTTTTGCTTCTGTAGTTCCATGGCAGTTTTTATATGTACATTAGTAATCTCAGGCCCACCTTCATCAAGCACAACTTCACCTTAATCTACATCAAAAAAGAACCTATTTACAAATGGGAATTTATTACAGGTATTCACAGGTACCCAAGATTAGGACCTCAACATATTTTGGGGGACTACAATTCAACATACAACAGTGGATTATTTAGCTTTTAATTGTCAAATTGTAGGAGTTATTTATATAAGTACTTGACTAAGCTTATAAACTGCAAATATTTCTTCCTGTTGTGTGGAATGTCTTTTCATTTTGTTGATGGTATATCTTGAAGCGTGTGACTATTAAATGTTGAAGTCTTATTCATTTATTTTTTTTTAACTTGTGTCTATCAGTTTTAAAATATTTTGGGGATCAGATATTAAAATTTATTCCTTTTTTTGTATTTTAGGGAAGGGTCTACAGGGTGTTCAGGGTCTCACTACTAGATCTGACTTGTAGTGATCCACCTGTTTACAGCCTCCCAAGAGCTGGGATTACAGGCGAGCATCACAATGCCCAGTCTCAACTGCTGTCTCAGGGTGCCCTGGAGGCATGGCCAGCACAGCAGGCCTGGGGATCAAACCCCCAGCCCCTGCGCCTGCTTACAGGTACTTTAATCTGCTGAGCTATTTGGCCAGCCCTAAAATTATCCCTAATCTAAGGTAATTTATTCATGTTGTCTTCTAAGAGTTTTATAGCTATAGATCTTCCCACACACACACTGGGAATCAAATTCAGAACTTCACACTTTCTAGGCAGGCATTATTCTACTACCTCCATCCCTGGCCCTAGCTACAGTTCTATTGTTTAAATCTCTGATCAATTTTTGTATATGTTATGATATAAAGGTCAAACCTGATTGTTTTGGATGCAGATATCCAGTAGTCCAGCATCATTTGTTGAAATATTTTGCATTTCTCACTTACTTGTCTTGGCACTGTTTTAAAAATTAGTTGACCAACCAGTGAACAGGGATGTCTTTTAGAAAATTTATCCCTAAGTAATTTTTGATGCTATTGCAAGTGGAATTTTTCCTTGATTTCATTTTTTTAAGTTTTCATTGAGAATATATAGAAGTATAATAAATTTCTTTATATTTATTTTATATCCTGCAATCTAGGTAAACTTAAATTATTTAATCTAGCAGTTTCTTTGTAGATTTCTTGGGATTGTTGCATACAATATCATGCCATTTATGTTCAAAATCATTCTGCTTTTTCTCTTCTAATTTGAATGTGTTTGAGTTCTTTATTTAATTGCCCTGGTTGGAACAGACAGTGCAGTGTTAAGTAGAACTGATGAGATAATACGCCCTTGTCTTGTTCTGGTTTTAGGTGGGTAGCTTTCATTCTGTCACCACTAACTACGAGGTAAACTCAGGGTTATGTGGAAATGCCCATTGTCTGATTGTGGAAGTTTCTCTCTTTATTAAATGTTAGTTAAATGTTTTCTCATGAGAGAATTTTAGTGTATATTGAGATAATCATTTGATTTATGTCCTTGATATTATTATTATGCTATATTAACATGCGTATTTTTATATGTTGAGCCAAACTTGAATTCTCACTTATGTGCTGTGTAGTACTTGTTCTATTTCACTGGATATGCTCTACTGTCACTTTGCTGAAGCTTTTTGCATGTATCACCTGAACAATGTTAGTGTACAGTTATTTCTGTCCTTTAGTCTTCTAGTTTCATCCTTTCTGCCCTCTATAGTCATGGCCCTACCCTCAGGGTCATTCTCCTTTTGAGCTGATAAATGGCTTGATTGGATCCATGAGTCACATCACTAAGGGCCGTAGCAGATGGCTGCCCAATCACACACTAGGTGTCCTCTGGAGAACCCGTCTCGCATTTGCACATCGCAGATAAACTTTGGATTTCCCAAAACGTCAGCGTTGCTTCATTTCCCCAGAGGAGTTGCTTCCTCCATTTGTATCCTCCAACTTGCATTTCACCATAAACAGGCAAGAGAAAACAGGCGTTACCCTTCACCTTTTAGGTGAAAATATCATCCATCCAATGTAAATATTCTCTTTCACATTCTACTTTTCACCCCATATTTCGGCTATATTTTTGGACATTTAACAAAAATAATCTTTCCTCCAGTGTTCTGATAATGTGTTTCTCGTTTTCTTCTGAGATTTCACGAGAAAAGCTTTTAGTGCTTATCTTTTTCCCAGTGTTCTAAGTAGACTGAGTGCAGCGATGCGTGTGTCTTTAAACAGCCCCATCCCTCTCTGCTGTGCTCCTCGTATCCATCGGAGAGCTCAAGCATCATTTTGAATGTTCTACTATTTCTACCAAATAGCTATTTAATGAAATGTACCATTTTTTGAGCATACACTTCAAAATTTTTATAAACTATCTCCATTATTCAGTTCTAAAGCCGCTTTTTATTTTTAGATATTTGTTAGAGTAAAGCCCATCTTCTGATACCAAAAACTTTACCAGGATTCAATGCAAAAACAGAACCAATAATAGTAACCAATAAGATATATATTTCTTAGTGACCAATATCAGGAAAATTGGTTTTTTTTGATGTATGTATTATAATCTATATTTTTAGTTGTTTTCAGTTTGGCTAAGATCTGACCCCATTACTTAATTTAGCCCAAAGTGAAAATTAACTTAAAATTTTAAATCTCACTACTCTCATTTGTAAAATGAAAATAATACATTTCATGATGTTATTGTGGATATTCATTTTGTTAAAGTGTCTAAAATTTGATAGTGGCTTGTATATAATAAGTTAATTATTATTTAATTTTGAATATCATTTAATATATTATCTTTTCTAAATATCTATAATCTTTCACATCTAGTCATGGGATATGTGAAAAGAATTTGACATGTATTTTTTAGAGATCATCTATAAGGTGTGTTCCAACCCAGCAAATGATACTGTGCATTTTACTCTACTTTGGTGGCATGGATTCTGGTGGTTATTTTACGTGTGTGTGTGTGTGTGTGTGTGTGTGTGTGTGTGGTACCAGGGATCGAACTCATGAGATTGCACTTACCAGGCTGTTAACTTACTTTGAAGTCTCTGATTCTTTATTTGACTCAGAGTTCCTATCTTAGTTTACAACTAAGTAACTCAGTTTAGCTATTAATGTCAGTGACACAGCCTTCAATTATTACATGCATTCTGCTTCTCCGATACATCCTTTTCTCCCCTAGCCAACATTTGCTTGTTGGTATCTAGTCTATTGCAATTTCTTTAGGATCCTTTGATTACAACAAAAACAGGCTTATATTCTTTATTTGTGTTAGGCTTCTGTATCTTATTTTGACATATTTGAAGTGTCATCTGTTTGATGGTATTTATGTTCAATCTTAAATATTATTATTTTCAGTGTGCCCACCTGAATTTGTCTTCAACTCATTACATTTATTAGTTCATTTTAAATACACACAACAATCACTTTCAGCATAGGGATGATGACGCCTTTCATCACACCTGGATGTGACATCTCAATTCCTCTGCTGTTATCCCTTCAATCTCCCTTCCCCTCCTCATTTATAAAAACTCCATTTCCACTTTTTCTACTTTTCTCTTTTCATTTTCCCCTTCCTGCTACTCTACTTTGGTGCTTTTCCCCTACCTAGCTCCCCTTCTCAATGGAGAGTTTTCTTTCTACTTCACATTATCTTATATACATTCCTTATTTACACTTTTGGATTCTCATACTAGAGAAAAAATGGGATATTTACACATTGGTGTTCAATTTATCTCAAGAGTATAGTCTCAAGGTTCATGCGCCTGTGAATGTCTCAAGTGTGTCCTTCCCTGTGGCTGAGTAGTACTCCCATTACATAAAAAACCCACATCTTTGTCTATTCACTGATTGATGGGCATTTGGCCTTTTCCCAAGATTTAGTTGTTACAAACTGGGTTGCTATAAACATGGGTGTGCATGCATCCCTGTGGTATGATGTTTGTAATTCAGGAGGTACCAAGAAGGAGAATAGTTGTGTCTCATGGAACCTCTAGTATGAATTTATTAAAGACATGTGCTTTTCAAGTCTATTCTTCTTCTACTTATTATTATTGTTGTTGTTATTATTATTATTATTAGTAGTAGTAGTAGTAGTAGTAGTACTGGTATCATTTGCACTGGCAGTTGAACTCAAGACCTTGCACTTGCCAGGCAGGTGCTTGTTCCATTGAGCAATCTCCTCAGCCTCCAAATTTATATTATATTTTTACTACCTTAGCACAATTTTCTTATCAGATAAACTTCTTTTCTGTAAAGTATTTGGGTTTTTTGACTCATTCTATTCTACTGTAACACCCATACGCACCTACTTTGGCTAAAATTAGGTAGTAGGTTCCTGTTGAACGAGGCACATTATTATGGCATAGCATTTCTTTTGGCTGACCTATGAGCTTTTCTTACCTATGGGACTATGTTACTGGAGTAAACGTATAGCCACCAGAGCAGGAGGGTGTTCTCAGCTCAACACCTCCTCTAGGGTGAAGTTCAGGCCAGCCTAGTGCAGTGTAGAGCAGGTCCTACAACACCCTGTGTGCCCTTCTAGCAGCCCGATTAGCTGAGGGCTCCATTTCCACCTGTTGTCTCAGTACTCACATCATTGTAGCTGTATTCAGCTTTTTACTTTCTTTTTCACACTAATATATTTTTTAAACATCCCAAGTGGAAGCCTCTAGCCATGCCAGGCTGCTTGCTTGATGTCTTAGTTTTTTTTTTTTTTTTTTTTTTTTTTTCATTGCTGAGACAAAATGCCCAACACACGGTGTCAAAGGGTAAAAGGTATATTTAACTCACAGTGTTTGGAAATTTTAATCCATAATTAACTGACTCTTTGGCAGTGTGGCACGTGGAAGAGTGGTAACCATTATTGGTGGCAGAAAACAGCAAAATCAATAGGAGAGAAAGGAGAAGAAACAGGCTCTTTCTGTCCCTTACATTGTATGCAGGCTAGGGTAGATATAGCACTCACACTCTTAATCTCAGCATTAGACCATGAATCAATCACAAATTCCAGATTCAGCTACCTTTTAAAAGACCATCCCCCATGCCCATGCCTACATGAGGCTTTGGGGCACATCTAGACACAAATTGTAACACTTCGTATTCCAAGTTATCTCCCTGGGTACCAAATGCTGTTTTACTGTTTTCAGTCTTACTTTGGTTACAAAGCATATCCTTATTACAACTTAACAGATTCTGTTTTTATAGCATGTGGATTTTGCACAACAAGAGATTTTTTGAGACTATATATATATGCTTTTCTATGTTTCCAGAAATTTTTCTTATTTATTTCTTCACTTACAAAAATAAAAATGTAAAAAGATAACATATTGTAGTTTGTATTGAGTGATTTTGTTGACTGAAGTAATGATTTCAAATTTAAACCAAAACACTGAAAATAGTGACAGAGACAGATGAATCTCACATATAGTGTCTTGCTCACTCATATATCCACATACAAAATGCTGAGAAAAATGCATCACTGCATGATACACATTGAGGATGGATAATTAGAAGACATCAGAGAGTTTAAAAGTATGCATGTCTTTAAAAATGTATTTAGAATTGCTTGTTTTGCTGAGACACGTATTTAAATTTTTGCACTATTCAGCTAATAATGTGCTGCTTTGATCTTAGCCCTAAAGTGTCTTTTTATGAAAAAAGGTAAAACAAAAATTTATAACAAGATAATAGGAAAATATTAGCAATAGCTAACACACAGCTAGAGATGCAACTCAGCAGCAAGGTGCCTGCCTGGCAAGAGTGAGGCCTGAGCTTGATTCCTGTAACAATAACAACAAAAGACAATAAAACATTGTGTGTTGTTTTCCTCAAAGTGCTCAGAGTACAAGTTATTGGCCTAAAAAGTTCTTTGATCAATATTAGCTCAAATCTTTCTTTTCAATTAACCAAGAAACACTATTAGCATAACTAACTTGCGTTTTTTCGCTTTTCCCTTCCTTCCTTTCCCCTTTCCTCATCCTAGTTTCTTTTTCCTTTTGAACACTTTCTTCCCATTTCATAGTATCTATTATATGTTTTAAACTTCATTTATTTTTCAGTTTCTCAAATGAGGCAGACAATATGATATTTACATAGATGAGGCTGATTTATTTCACATAAAAGTATGGATTTACATTGCATCCATTTATCTATAAAAGTATCAAGTGTATCCTTCCTTGTGGCTAAGTAGTACTCCATTATATAAAAAGATACATCTGTTTTAGTCATTTCTTGGTTGTTTCCAAATTTACCTATAACAAATTGTGCTGCGGTAAAAATGGGTGCACATGTATCTCTGTAGTATGATTTTTTAGTTCATCCAGAAAAAAACCCAGAAAGGGGGTACCTGGGTTGAATGGGACCTCTAATCTTTTTGAGAAATCTCCATATTGATTTCCACACTGACTGTACCTGTCTGTACTCCCACCAACAGTGGAGAAGTATTCCTTTTTCCCCAGAGCCCCTCCAGCATTTGTCATTGGTTGATTTTTCAATGGTACCCATTCTTTCTGGACTGAAATGGGATCTCAGTGTTTCAATTTGCATTTCTTGAATAATCAAATTGTTAGACATTTTTTATGTATCTATTTGCTATTTGTATTTCTTCATTTGAGAAGTGCATATTCATCTCAAATGCCCATTTTTTGATTGGATTTTTTTTTTAATTTGGAAGATCTGATTTTTTTTTTTTCAATTCTTTGTGTGTTATAAATAGAAGTTCTTTGTCTGAAGGACATTGGTTAACATTTTTACCTACTGTGTGGGTTGTTTTTTCACTCTATTGGTTACTTTTGATGTGCAAAATCTTTTAAATAAGATGAAATCACAGTTGTTGATTCTTTGAAGTATTTCTCATGAAGTCTAGGTTTTGTTCATGAACTTTTTGCCTACAGCCATGTCTTCAAGATTTCTACCTACTTTCTTTTCCGGTAGATTTGGTGTTTTTGTTTTAATATTTAGATCCTTGATTTAAATAGTGCATGGTGATATACATGGATCTGGTTTTAGTCTTCAGCATATAGAAAACCAGTATTTTCAGCACCATTTCTTGAAGAAGTTATTTTTCTTCCAGTGAGTGAACATGTGTTCCCTTTATCAAAGATAAGGTGGATGATTGTGTTTGTGGATGTGTCTGCATCTTCTAATCTGTTGCACTGATCCTCAGCATTTTTTTGTTTTGTTTTGTTTTGTTTTTGCCAGTGTCATGCTGATTTTTATTATAGTAGCTGTCTCAGTTACTCTTCTCTCGTTGCTGGGACAAATACCCGACACTCAAAATGAAGGAAGGAAAGGTATATTTAGCTCACAGTTACTGGAGGTTTCAGTCCATGCTCAGCTGGCTCCAAGGCAGTGTGGCACATGGCAGAGAGCAATCTTTCATGACAGTGACAAAGTGCAGATAGCAAATGGGAGGATCAGCAGCAACAATGGCAGCAGAGATAAAGTGTGTCTCTCTGTCTCTCTTATGTTACATTCAAACTATCCACCCCAAAGCTGGGTGTAGTACTTATACCCATAATCCCAGCAGTACTAAGATGCATAATACCAGTGGATCATGAGTTAATCTCAAACTCTAGAAGTCCCCACCCCATGACTGCATGAGGCTTTGTGGCGGGGGGGGGGGGGGACACAACTAGATGCAAACCATAACAGTAGCTTGGTAGTATTCAGAGATTGTGATGTTCCCTACCTGGTCTTTGCTGTCCAGAATTGCTTTTGCTATTCTAGGTCTCTTCTGTTTTCCAGTGAATTTTAGGAATGTTTTCTTTTATTCCAGAGTGATTTTCAAAGAATTTTAGGGAGTCGCCCATAGTAGAAGGAAAGTAATATTTTTAGCAGAGTACCTCTTCTCTTGTAATTCCTTGTATAACTGGGTAACAGGTATTATAGGGAATAAAACACTGTTATTTCCCTTTACATTTTCAGAACTGTTGAACTTTCTATCCCTTTTGCAAATAAAAGCACTAGGTTAGGAAAGAGAAAACCTTTTTATTCTTTAAATATACTACAGACTTGGCTTAGCCCTTTCCCCATACCACCTCCATGCCCTCTTCATCCTCCTGGAGTCTGCATATCAACAGTGAGTGCATCAGCCCATGCTGTTTAGAAAGACAAGTGGAACCTCTCAGACTTCCACTGTGTCAGTAGGGAAATGCTGGGCCATCAAAATATTAAATCAACTCTAGTAAAGGTTTATAGTTTACCTCAGATGTCTACATAAAAACATAATTTATTAAATTGGACATTTGTGGCAAGTTAATAATATTAAGAGAATCATCTATAAATTTTTATTTCTTGTTTTATTTTTCCTCTGCTTTGGAGTTTAATTTAGTCCAGACAGTGCCTCAATTCTAATGGTTAAACTGACATTCTTCCTTATGATAGTGCAAAAGCAGTATGCATTCAATAAAAGCCATAGTTCAAAATTTTAATCTTGGTATTTTAGTGATAGTAATATGTGTTAAGGTAACCTGTTGAGACGTTGGCTAGCAGAGTGAATGGCAGCTCCCAGGAAGCTCCAGTCATAAGGGAAAACAACTGAGAGTCCCCATGGTGCTATTCCCCTACACTACGATGTTCATGAGGGAGGCATTTGATATATTAAGTGCATTTTCATCTTATGCTATTTTCAACTTATAATGGGCTTAGTGGAACATGACTGTCTTAAGTTAAAGAGTATATGGGTTTGTCATAATTGGAAAGATTGAGGATTTGGGATGTACTTAAGGAAAGTAAATAGAAGACTTTGAGGAAATATGACTACCATCTTCAAATGTTTCCTGAATGTCTCTGTACAAGAAGGAGACTTATGTTTCAAAAGAATGCAGGTTCATGAAAGCCAGGATCTCAGGTCTCTTCACTTTGATTCACACTAAATTTAGCAACACATGTCCTCAATACTCAACATAGAAGGCATTAGACAAATATTGCCATAATGTAAATTACTAATAATTCAACTGATTACAGGAGAAAGGGTTTGAAGATATAATAAGACAGATTTGGAGTCAAAAGAATGCTACTTCTCAAAATTAAAGCAATCTGATGAAAGATTGGCCTTGCTCATCACTACAATTGTTGAATGCTTTATTGATGGTCTATAATATGTGCTCTAGTGCTTAAGAATTATGCTGCAGGAAATTTTGTTTGTTTCAGTCAAGAATTTAGGAGCTTGGGAGAATTCCAGAAGCAGTGATAGTGTTTATGCCACTAGATTAGTTTCTAGAAGTGTTAAAGAAAACAATTATGGAGTGATGTCGCTAAAAATTGGTAGGGAAGACTTTACTCAGGACCATCACTTTAGGTACTGCTTCAAAAAGAGTCTTACAACAGAAAGCTTAGGGTCAAATTAGAACAGAGCAAGGACAAGCAAGAATTGATAGTCAAGGATGAGTGCAGGTGTCAGTGGATGGAAAATACCAGAGGCAGAGGGGATTCGGGTTACATTAACCTAATAGGATTTCTACTAAAGACATCAGAGTGACTGGACATCATTCAGGAGTGAAGAGAAAAGAAACATGATTGCATAAAATATTATCAATGGGGCAAATTGATAATGAGTATGGGACAAGGGCTATTGGTCAAATTCCAAATATTCAGTATACACAATTTAAATATTCATGACTTCAAATCAGAAGTCATGAATCAGCTGGATCCAAAAAAACAACACCATAGCAAAAAGGGGTGGGACATCAGCTTACTTCATGGCAGCAGGAATCTGAGGACCAGCATGACATAATCCTTTCAAAGAGACTTTTCCAGTATCCCACCTCCAACTGGGAGAATGTTTGGCTTAAATACCCATGTGTGAAGGACTACAGTGCCCATAATCTAGTCATCTTCTGGCTGTCTAAATCCGATAGATGACAATTAAGATGAACTGGCAAAGGGAGTTGGGGATTTCTAGCTACACAGAACAGTATAGGGGCTGTAAACTGGATCCTGTGAAGAACTGACAAATGGACCTTATGAGCAGGTTTAGAAGCTTGGTCAAGGAAAGGATCTCTGTAATCAAATCGAGATGGGAGGAAAATATTGCTGCAATTGCCACATTGATTTGCCCTGGATGCCATGTGAGATAGGAATCTTTGGGGCATTCCATGTGAGTCCTCATATCTAAGTTACTGCATGGTTAGAAATTAGACATTTATCTTTGTAATATACATGCTATATTACAAAGATTACCCAGAGACCTACTGATAAATCTCTAAAAATATGTGTATACAATCCCAATGCAATGGTTCTCTCCCACACTTCCCACTTTCTAAGGCTTCCTCCTAGTGTCTACTTGTCACTTTATTTCCACTTTATTAAGATGTGTCCTCTCTCTATTCTCTGTGTATTACCTAGCTTTCTTCTCTAATTTTCTCTTTGGTGTTTATTAACATTAAAATATTACAATTGACTTGTACTGTTAGTCTACTCCCCAGTGGAGGCAAAGATTTTCATGTCTTATTTACTGCTGTGTCCCTCACACTCAGAACAATGCTCTGCATACTACAGACTCACAAAGTCATTCAAAAAAGTAAAATAAGTACCTGAGTGGCATGGCACATGCCTGTACTCCCAGCTACTCTGGAGTTTAAGGCTGGACAATCTCAAATTCAAGGGCATCCTGGGCAACTTAGCAGGACCTTGGACCAAAGTGAAAAAGAGGTTTCTTTTCACTTATTTACAGTCACACTCTGAGAATGTAACTCAGAGGTGTAGCACTCCTGTATTCAATAACCAGAACTAAAAAAATGTAGGAAAAAAACAAAGGAAGAAAGGAAGGAAGGAAGGAAGGAAGGAAGGAAGGAAGGAAAGAAAATATACATCTACATATTCATATACTATGTATATGCTTGTATTGCTTCTCAGCTTTATTTCCTTGCTGAAGAAATAAAGTTATGGAGGCAAAGGAGGGAACAAGCAAGCATTCAGGTATTGAGCATCTACTATGTGCCAGGTACTTTATATTGATTACTCATGACACTTACTCACCATTTCCTCCTATGTGGCGCAAAGTACTTTATAACCATTGCATCATGAGTGCCGCAGTCTCATGAGATGCTGATGTAACTCCTATTTATCCACAGAATAAAATTCAGTCTCAAACTGTAAATTTATTTACAGTCACACAATCTATAAGACTGAAAAGATAAAGATTCAAACTCAAAGCTTCTTTTCAGTGTCTGAAGCATTCCTCTGCTCAGATGTTCTTTTTCGTGTACTCACACAGTGCACATCTCAAACTTTTTGAGATGTAAGTAATACCCACTGATATCACCTCTGCACCCGTGGCGAACTTACGTGTAAGTGGCAGTCATCATAATCAGGTCAACATCTTAGAGACTGACAGTTCAGTGAACGAAGAAATTTTTTTTTCCTTTTCAGAACCAAGAATTGAGCTCAGGTCCTTGGGCTTGCCAGGCAAGAGCTTATTCAACTGAGCCATCTCCTCGGCCCTTTTTTTTTTTTTTTTAGTCAAGTGAATATGCATGCAATTTTTTTTTTTTTGTCTTTTAAAAAGATAATTTTATTGAAAACAAATAGCAATGAGACACTTTCAGAACCGATTACTAGAACAGTTTCAATAATTACTACATTGCATATTGTTGTCTTAGTGGTTATTCATTGTACAAGATGCAGACATTATATCCTGTCCTCAAACATTATTAGAACAAATCTCTCTATTCATTGAATGATGAGAATGAGGCTATATATCTATCCTAACTATCTTGAATGTACAGATACAAAATGGTCGTTCATTTGTATCCCCCTTTTCTGGTTAGTTTTGTCAGAGAAGGGCATTCCACTCTTATTTAAATATTGTAGGTGCATGAATTCAGCAAAATATTCCAATATAGTCCAGTAGTCCATGATAGTAGTGGGTTTTCTGTAAGACTGGCAATGTCAGAGGTTGTTGATTTGAGTCTCTTATATCTCAGCCTATTAATATGGCTTTACTTTTAATTTTTTTATTTTATTTTTTCATCATGTTTTAAAACTTTAAAAAATAATTTATTGAAATAATTTTTGAAAAAGAAGTATTGAACACCATAAAGAGTAGTATCAATTTTATAGGACCTACAGAAATATTCCACATTTCACTGTTCTAAGATTAAGGCATTTAAAAAAAGGTAAAGACCTAGCACTAACACACCCTTCTCCAAAGAGTGTTCCCAAAGAAACGCTAAGCTAATGAACTGTTAGGAGCTTTCTGGTGATCAAGAATACAGGTTAGCACCTTCTGTTGACTGTGCACCTCTAAATCATATTTATTTTTTCTTAAGTAATTAATTTTATTGTTTCATTTTTTTCCAAAATTTAATTGAGAAACAAATAGCAATGAGACAGTTTCAAACCAAATTGGTATGACAGTTTCAATAATTAACACGTTTCATACTCTCTTTCTAGTGGTTATTTGCTATACAAGATGCAGACATGACATCCTATTAACAAACACTATTAGAACAAAACCCTCTATTCATTAAGAGAATGTAACTATATATCTATCCTAACCATTTTGAATATACAAATAAAAATGGACATTCGTCTGTATCCCCTTTTTTGTTTAGTTTCATCATTTGAACATTATAGGTGTGTTAACTCAGCAAAATATTCTAAAAGAGTCCAGTAGTCCATAATAGTATTGGGTCTTCTGCTTCACTGGCAATGTCAGAAATTGTTGACTTGAGTTCCCTATAGCTCAACATAACAGCATGGCTTTACTGTTTATACTTTGTTTTTATACTTTTCAGCTGGATGGTTAAGACCAAGATAAAGCAGGACCTATGCAACAAGAGTTGTAGCTTTTGGATCTGATAAGGTCAGTGAAATCCCCTCAGAATGTATTCTGAGATCCTGTACCTCAGATTGTAGATCCTTTGTCAGTGTCAGCCATGTGGATGAGTCACGGCCATTGCTTGGCCAATGTGCTCTCTATGAAAGCCTGAGAGAATATTTTCTCTCCATGTGACTCTCCTTAGGCACACTCTAAATCATCAATCACTTTGCTCTTTGGCCCCATAATCTCCTTGATCAGAAAATTTGGTACACTACCGAGTTACATGACTTTATAGTACAAGTTCTCATATATCCTGAGTCTTAATTGACCTTGGAAGGCTAGGGCCAAAATGTTGGCTTTCCTTGTGGCCCTCCTTTTTCTCTAATTTTGGTCTGCAGACTTAGGTTGTTAACCCTCCAGAAGACAAGCTTATTGTTATTACCATACAACCTAGGCTGTTAAGCTTAACCTCACTATCTGTCTGAATATCAAACATCTTAGGCATAACATGGAACAGGTATTTTTCATCAAGTATTGATATGTTGAACTTTAAGTCCCTACAGAATATGATAAAAAACATTTAAAAATTAGAATATATTTTAAAAATAGGCATAAAGAATTGTATAATTCTTACTTTTATACATAAGTCCAGAAATCTAACCACATACAACCTTGTAGCAGGACAGTCCCACAACATTCCCTTCCCTGTCTCCTGCCTTCATTCACCACCCTCTTCTTTTTGAACAATCATCTACCCGAGAGACAGCATGGCAGCAACTGGCCTGTCATGAAAAGCAGCCCGTATTCAGAAGACCAGAATGACAGGCACTCAAAGCATGAACCTGCTATTACAAATTGCCATCTTCAGTGCAGTTGCTTAGTTCACAGGTGTCAGTATATATAGTTAGTCAGGGTGAGAATCATTCCAATTAATTGCTAGATTCAAAAATCTTGTGAAGATTCTCAGGATCATTTCCTTGCCCATCTTCTACATATAACTGTATGGCTTGCCACTGTCATGTTTCCTAGCTCTTCTTCTTTCCCTCTCTTAACTATTTAGTCCTCAAGTTCTTGCTTTCCTTTTAGTCATATTATACCTTTCTATTTGTATTTCTTCTTTTGAGTTCTTATTCTAGGGAAACTATAGGATATTTACATATGTGTGTCTGATTTATTTCATTTATGAGTATATCTTCAATTGGCATCCACTTAAATATAAAGGCTTCAAGCTTATCATTCTTTATAGCTGAATAATACTCCATTGTATAAAAATACCACATCTTTTTCATCCATTCCTCAGGTGATGGGCATCTTGGTTGTTTCCAAGATTTGGCTATCACAAATTGTGCTGCTATGAACATAGGCACACATATCTCACCCTGATATGATGTTTTCAGATCCTCTGGGAAAATTCCCAGTAGAGGAATAGCTGGTTTAAATCGGATTTCAGTCCAACTACTCTAAGGAGTCTCCATAATGGTTGGACCAGTCTACATTCCCACCAGCAGTGGAGAAAGATTCCCTTTTCCCCACAGCCACTCCAACATTTATTGTTGGATGATTTCTTTATCATAGCCATTCTTTCTGGGGTGAGATGATATCTCAATGTTATTTTAATTTGCATTTCATGGATGGCTAGTGATGTGGAGCCTTTTTTCATATATTTATTCACTTCTTTGATTTCATCCTCTGAGAAGTGTGTGTTCATTTCAGATGCCCAATTCTGGACTGGGTCTTTAAATTTTGGGGCCATAGTGTTTTTTAGTTCTTTATAAATTCTAGAGAGCA
Source organism: Octodon degus (assembly GCF_000260255.1). Classification (NCBI taxonomy): domain Eukaryota; kingdom Metazoa; phylum Chordata; class Mammalia; order Rodentia; family Octodontidae; genus Octodon; species Octodon degus. Next base: position 10,692,829 of record NW_004524664.1, on the reverse strand, counting down.
GACCTTTGTCTAAGTACTTATTTGTCATGATTCTTTCCAAATTTATGGGTTGCCTTTTCACTTTGTTGGTAATTTCTTTTGACATGCAAAAACTTCTCAGTAAGAGCACGTCCCAGTTGTTAAGTCTTTCGAGTGTTTCCCATGTGATTTGATTATTGTTCATGAACTCTTTGCCTATCCCTATGTCTTCAAGAGTTCCACCTACTTTCTCTTCCAGGAGATTTAGTACTCTGCTTTAATGTTTAGATCTTTAATCCATTTTGACTTTAGTTTAGTGCATGGTGATAGACCTGGGTCAAGTTTGAGTTTTCGGCATGTAGAGAGCCAGTTTTTCCAGCACCATTTGTTAAAGAGGCTATCTTTCTTCCAGTGAGTATGTTTGGCCCCTTTGTCAAAGATAAGGTGGCTGAGTGTGTTCGTAGGGGCTTCAGTGTCTTCTAATCTATTCCACTGATCATCAGGTCTATTTCCTTGCCAGTACCATGCTGATTTTATCACAGTAGCCTTGTAGTATAATTTCAAGTCAGGAATTGTAATGCCTCCTGCCTTGTCTTTATTTCCCAGCATTGCTTTTGCTATTCTAGGTCTTTTCTGGTTCCAAATAAATTTTAGGAATGTTTTCTCCAGCTCTGTGAGGTGGTAGTTTGATAGGGATTGCATTAAATCTGAACAGCAATTTTGGGAGTATGGCCATCTTCACAATGTTGGTTCTTCCTATCCAGGAGCAATGAATATCTTTCCATTTTCTGATATCCTCTACAATCTCTTTTTTCAGAGTACTGTAATTTTCCTTGAAAAGATCTTTGACTTCTTTAGTTAGATTAATTTCAAGGTATTTCATTTTCCTTGGTGCCATTGTAAAAATTATTGTTTCTATAATTTCCCTCTCAGTGTGTTTGTTATCTGTGTAGAGGAATGTTATTGATTTTTGGGTACTGACTTTGTATTCTGCTATGTTACTGAATTTCTGTATTAATTCTAGTAGCTTCTTGGTAGAGTTTTTGGGTCTTCCAAGTAAAGTATCATGTCATCTGCAAATAATGATAATTTAACTTCTTCTTTACCTATTCTTATTCCTTTTATTTCTTTCTCTTGTATATTGGCTCTAGCTAATGATTCAGAACTATATTGAATAGGAGTGGTGATAGAGGGCATCCTTGTCTTGTACCAGATCTATTTACTTTTATACCTCATTGTTATACTTTTCTGCTGGATATTTAATACAAAGATAAAGCAAGACCTACATAACAAGAAATATAACTTTTGTATCTGATAAGGTCAGTCAAATCCCCTCAGAATTTATCCTGAAACCCTGTACCACAATTTGTAGATTGGAAGAAATATTTTGGAATTTTAATGAGGAAAGTTTTGATTATTTATTTATTTATTTATTTATTTATTTTGTGGATCCCAGGATTGTACTCAGACCCTTGTTCTTGCCAGGGAAGCGCTTATTCTACTGAGCCATCTCTCCAGCCCACTGAGCCATCTCCCTGGCCTGAATATTTTTAATTTATTTTTATTCACATTATAAAAAAGTTTTAAAACCCCAAGTGGACAGCAGGGATGTTCCTTCCTCTTGCTGCTAGGCAGCTGCTTCTCCACTTCAGTAAGAGTGACTCTGGTGTTCCTCTGCTGAGAGGCCATATGCTTAATGTTTTAATAGAAATAGTCATGAAGTAACACATTGCTATGGACTTCAGGAATCATAACAGAAGATTTTGGACTAGGAGAGGAGATAAAGAAGTTTCTGGATACATAGGAACAAGAAGGAGAAGTCCTAGAGGGAAAGGCAGTAAAGCACTTGGGGTGTTTGCCACATCCCTGAAAACTTTCATGGTGCTTCAGAGTTCCACTGCCTCCATAGTGGTCAAGATGACTGAATTTATGGCTCTAAAGTGATAGAGATAGTGAGGGAAATCAGAAAGAGAAGAAATATATGTGTTGGACAGGTTCTGTCTCTTCAGAATCCTGTGTTCTTAGACGGTAAAGTCCCTGAAGACACAGGCTGTTTTCATATTTTTGGTTTTACTGTAACAAAATGAGTGAGGATGTGTAAGATTTAAAGAGAAGTTACAGTTCTGGAGACGGAAAACCTCAAATGAGTCAGTCCATGAGTCAATGTATCTCTTTGGCTTCTGGTGAGGCAGCACTGGATTGTGGTGTGGTGGGTGAGAGAGAGAGAGAGAGAGAGAGAGAGAGAGAGAGAGAGAGAGAGAGATCATCACAAGACAGGAAATCAGAGAGTGAAGAGTGCTTTTTATAAGATGCTCTTGAGGAACATAACACACTCATTAAATCGCTTTTATCCCTTCTGAGGGCAACACCCCCACTACTCAAATCCCTCCCACTAGGCTGCTCCTCTTAAAGGTTCTGCCACCCTTACACCATCACACAGAGTGCCAACCCTCCAGAGGCAACCCTATCTGAATCATAGCATGGACTGTGCCTAGGTTATTCATCATGGCATCCATAGGCCTAGAGTGCCACTGTTAGATTCATGAACCAATCATGACAAAGTGAAATAACAGGGGAGTTTGCAGCAGGTCAGTCTACAGATTCCACTAAATGCCATCAATTCCTTCTTCCTTTGTGTTATCCCAGAAACTTGGTTTTCTTCTTCCCATTTAAGATTTACCATCTGCTGTCTTTGGGATGCAGTGTTCTCTTTTGAACACTGTGGCCTGGAGCACAGTCTCCCTCTTTCCCTTCCATTTGGTTCTAAGCTAAATGAATTATTTTCACTAGTAATTTAGTAATTTTGTACCCAATTATCAGGGAATGATCAATATTGCACATGGAGAATCTGTAAATATTATGGAGGAATAGAGGAGGCATGGCAGGAATCTGAATTTGCCAGTAAGCCACTTATAGCCTGCTTCTGCTTCCTCTAATCCACCTTAGACAATGGTTCCATCCAGCTGGGAACAAAAGAAAAGAAGATACAACAGGGAGAAGCCAGGTACCAGCCCTCAGCCCTGTCTTTTTTATGTCCTTCATTTCCTTGGTTCATTTGACTCCTTATTCTCCTTCCAATCAAAGTACTTTGACATTGGGCTACTTTCAGGTATTTCTGTAATTTACTTTCCCACTCCTGTTTGAAGGCACTAAGGCTGAGTAATATTAAATAAGCGAATGTTTTAAGCAATCACTTCTATTGTCCCTTTGTAGCTGAGGTTTTCCTACTGAAGAGGGGAAAATTATGTCTGTTATATAAGTACATGAGTAATTGAGCTGCTTTGATGGATGGATAACAAATGCTTCTCCTGAGGATATTTAAATGCAAATGTCTGATTTGGTCTCAGCTTCTCTCTCTCTCTCTCTCTCTCTCTCTCTCTCTCTCTCTCTCTCTCTCTCATCTTCAAACAGTTAAATTATTTCCCTACTGCCCACATTTAGACATTCATATGCAGATGAAATTCTTATTTACAATTCCAGATATCTCTTGTAGTAGTTGATTGTGAGAACCAGGCAGTATTGATGAAGCTATACCTGTACAACTCTCAAATTTCATTTTGTAGTGATGAGGATTGCTTAATAATCTACAATATGCCCTCTTAATTAGACTTGAGACATACACATTTCAATCTAGGGGCATTAGATTTAGGTTAAAACATTTTATGTTCTCAGTTCATTATTAGGCTTTAAAAGTATACTTTTAGCTGGACATAGTATTTCATACCTGTTATTCCAACACACGGACACTGAGGTAGATTACCAGTTGAAGGCTAGTCCCAACCACTTATTGAGACCTACTTAAAAAAATGTATTTTTATGTGAGATTCTCATTTCTCAGTGGAAGAATTATGCTAATTTTTCTTAAGAACAATCCAAAAGGCAAAACTTATATTGAGTAGGACTACCCATGGCCCACTGGATCTTCAACCAGCCAGTGACCAGGCCCAGCATGTGAGTGGGACCACCTGACAGTCTGCTGAATCCTAATTCCAGCTAGCACCCAGGCCAGTTATGTGCGTGGAACTTCCTCCATCAGACAGCCCGGTATGGAACCCTGGGGCAGAACTCCCTGCAGAGAGGCTAGAGACAAAACCCACCCAGCTGATCTAGGAGCAGAACATCTTGCCAGAGTGGCACAGCGGGCTCACTTCCAAGGGCTGCAGCAGGAAGAAGTAAAGTACAGAAGCTGGACCCAAGCCACACCCACCTGGACAAGTTTGAACTTGGTAGATCCAGACCTGGTGCTAAGGTAATAACTCTACCAAAGCTCTACCCCAAAGGTCAGAAGACAGTGCTATACAAAATGACAAAGAGAAGGAGCAAAATGCATTCTCAGGCCCCAAGCCCACCCAGAGCTACCTACAGTAAACAATAGCATAGAAGAAATTGGAAATCACACACTTGAAATCTCTGAAATAACAGCATCGGAAGTAAAGAAACAACTGCAGAAAGGTATAGAGGAAATCAGATCAATAATAATTTCTGAAGTAAAAAAGAAATGATAACTATAATGAAAGAAGTAATAAGTGCTGATAAAGAAGACAGTGATAAAAAAATAGAGGAGAATAGGAAAATGATGGAATCCTTCATTGAGCAACTCGAAAAGAAATAGAATGCATGAAGCAGATTCAAAGTGATACACAAAAAATTAAAACTTGAATCACAAGCTGGCAAAACTGTTTGAATGAAAGTGAAAATAGACTTTCAGACCTTGAAGACACTATTGCAGCTAGTGAAAGGGTAAAAAGAGATCTCTTAAAACAACTAGGATGCAGGAAAAAATAATTCAACATCTGCAAGATGATACAAAGATGAATAACATAAGACTAATAGGCCTCAGTGAGAAAGAAAGAGTCATTACAAATGACCTAAAAAGAATATGGGCAGAAGCAATAACATAAACTTTCCCAAATATGGAGAAACAATTTGACATTCATATAACTGAAGTGTACTCAGTTGCTTCAGTAACTTCAAATAACATCAGCTCAATTAAAATCACATCCAGACATACAATAATCAAGATCCCAGAAATTCAACACAGAAACAGTATACTAAAAGCTGCTAAAGAAAAAAAAAAAAAAAAAAAAAAACAGATCACATTTAAAGGAAAACTCATCAGAATAACAGCAGATTTCTCTTCACAATCAAGTCAAGAAGTGCATGCATCAAAGTACTTCAAGTCTTGCAAGAAAACAAATTCCAACCCAGACTGATATACACCCTGTAAAACTCTCTTTCAAGTTTAGTGGAGAAGTGAAATACTTCCATCACAGAGAACAACTAAAGAATTTCATGACAACAAAGCTGACCCTACACAGACTACTAAAAGATATTCTAGAGAGGGATCAAAATGACCTCAACTCCACAAATGAGCATGGAAAGAACCCACCAAATAGGGCAAACAATTAAACACAGGAGAAAAAGAGGTATACAACAGCAGTCTTTCAGTTATACTTTTGTGTATAGCAGCAAAATATTTCCATCAGCAAACTCTACAAACAGACTTCTCCTGTACCCGATGGATCATGATTCTGTCCAGGTCTACAGGGTGGATATCAAGGAAATAACAGTAGCTCTGTTCCACAAGCGACGCTTGGCCACCAGTAAGCATCATGGACACTGTCCACATCCACTACATACTAGAACTTTGTGCATTATCCTATCCCCAAACTGTTAGAAATACTAGTCATATATTTGCCATTCTAGTACTTTTGTTATGTATAATTCTTTACTATTATGAAAAGTTTTTCTTAGTTGCTATTTTTGTACATCTTAACCTAATCAAATACTATGTGAGTACTCTGAATTGATCACAGATTCGTACATATGATACACTACATTCTGGGCTCTTTGTTGGACTCACAATTTAACTTTAATTTTTGAATATTATTTTGAAATTTTTAATTTAATTTTAATTAATTAATATATAATTAATTTTGTGAACATTGTCTAATTTTATTTTTGATGATTTATACTGTTTCTTTGACTTACAATCTACTTATAAGACATGGCATGATATTTTCTCCTAATGATAGAAACTTTAAAAAATGTATTTCTGTTTTCCACTGACTTTATATTAGTTCTACCTTGTCTTTTACACACACACACACACACACACACACACACACACACAAACACACATATATATGTATACATACATAAGAAAAAATAGGTATATAACTTGACATAAGATTGATACTGTTTTGTGGAAATCTTCAATAACTTTTTTTTATGACCTTTTAAATGGGTTCATGTAATACTGTATTTTACATAGTCATGCATAATTACCATTTTAAGAGCTCTTTATTCTTTATCCAGGACCATATAGCTACTTCTCCTGCCTTCTGGATTATGGATTTAGTTATTTTCCTTATGCTACATCTGGAGGTATTAGAATATTTTGAGTTTGTATAACTCAAAATTATTTTACTTTTAGTTGTCAGAGGTATGTTTTCTAAGAATAAAATTCAATGAGGACAGATCTTTTTTTTCAGTCCTTTGAATAAATAAGTCCAGTTTCTTACCCACTTGCTCTTTTCTTTATTTTTGAGTTTACGGCAAAGTCGGGGAAACCTAGACATGTAAGGTTGAGCTGAACTTGGAATTGTTTTAGAATCCCTTAAAATTTCTTCTTTGACAAAAACATAGCAAAATTATGTACTTCTAATAACATATGAAAAAATATGTATATAACATGACATAAGATTGATACTGTTAAATGTTCATTTACTTTGTAGTAAATTATGTCAAGTATTTCACATATGAACATTTAGAAACTGTAGATCTACAGTGTTTCTTCGTTGTTATATCATACATAGGATGCATTTATCCTCTAAAGTAAGTTTCCTTCTCTTTACTGAAAATGCATAAAGTAAGAGATAATTACTGTGAATGTGCTATTTATTCTCTGAACTTGAATATCTTTTCAAAAGTCAGATTCTGCATATCTAATGTTATACTCATTGTAAAAAAAAGGGACTAGAATAAAAATAAATGTAAAGAAATGTAAACCCATCAATATTTTTTGCACTGTAATGTATGTTTCACCCATATCAGTTCAAATCTAGAAAACATTTTCATTTTTTATTCCAGATGAACTTGAGAAACCTGAACTGTACAATTTGTAGAAAGTAAGCCATGTTGATGGGGTATCTGAGGCGCTAACTAGAAGTGTTTCCATGTCAAATGGTATGTCCTTCCCCATTTAGAATAACCATGGCAATATAGGAACAAGTTTCATGTATAAAATGCATAACATTTTGTTCAAAACGTCTTTGAAATGGTTAGTACATTTCCTGAACAGTTCAGAAAAGCATAGTCATGCTCTCTAGTTTGCTTTTCCTTTTTTCTAATGTGGAATAAGATGCTATTTAATTTTGCTCTTCTATAGCTAATTTTTTTATGTATATGCTTTAATGATTTTTTTCTTAACAATTAGTTTTGGACAATTTCAGTTTTGTGTATCTTGGTATGACTTTATTCATATTTCTTGCACAAAAGGTTCATTATTCTTGTAAATATGGTGCTATAATTTTAACTAAATTCAGAAATTTTAAGTCTAAATACTTATTGCCTACCTCCTTCTACTTTGAGAATTCAAATTATATGAATATAAGTTTCTTGATTCTGGCACAGAGAGAACTATTATATGACTGATCTGCAAACTCTTTCATCTTCATGGTTATTTTAGACTATTTTTATTGGCATATTCATTTAAGCTTGTAAACATTTTTACAATGCCAAATCTATTAATCTCATGTAATGTATTCATTTCAGAAATATTTTTCTAAAATTCACTCTGTCTAAATCTTATCTTTCACATTTCAATATTTGTCTACAAGTTTTCATTTGCTATATAATTATTATTGATTTTCAATAAAGTTAATAATGAGGGGGAAAAAACAGAAATCAAGTACCATTGAGTGAGAGTCCAGGCCAAATAGAAATCCCACAAGAAGATGCAACAAAGGTGCTGTAGTTGGAGGCACCAACTGACCTCATAGTTTCCTGTCACTATCAGTTGCCAGGCATATGAGTGGACCATCTTGGGCATCTCAGTGCAGGTGAGCTTCCAGAAGACTGTAGTCTCAAAGGACGTCTCATAGATACCTTGAGAAATAACAGTGCAGTTATTATGTAAAACTTCAGTGTTCGATAGTGATTTGTCTTCTTACAATAGATAATCATAATAAGAGCCGGCCAAAGAGCTCAGCGGACTAAAGCCCCTGGAAGCAGGTACAAGGGCCTAGGGTTTCAGACCTTGGGCCTGCCCTGCGGGCCCCACCCCGGAGGCACACTGAAAAAGCCATTGAGACTGGACATGGTGGTACGCGCCTGTAATCCCAGCTCTTGGGAGACTGTAAACAGGTGGATCACTATGAGTCTGATCTAGTAGTGAGACCCTGAACATCCTGTAGGCCCTTCCTTAAAATAAAAAAAAAAAAAGATAATCATAATAGTAGGATAGATCTGGACTCCTTCAAACCATGGTACTTAGAGGTAGAAGTCTATACATAAAATTCCTAAAAGAGTGATTATTAAAAAAGTTTGCCACTAGGAAAAGAAATAGGGCAAGATAAGGTGAGGAACTAATACTTTTCACTAAAGCCATTTTATCATTATTCAACACTTTAAAATTTACCATATGTAATGCTTCAATTTAAATATATATTTTTTCTCTATTTTCTTTTTATTTTTGTGTCTAGTACAGGTTCTATAGCATCTCACTACACAGATCAGACTCACAGTGATTCTTATGTTTGCAGCCTCCCAAGCCTTGGGATTAGAACCACGTGCCACCACGCCCAGTCCCAGTCACCATCTCAGCTTGCTCCAGTCAGGATCAGCGTGGTATGCCAGAGATCAAACCCCGGGCCCTGTACCTGCCTAAGCAGGTGCTTTAGTCTCCCGAGCTGTGTTCCTAGCCCTTAATTATATATTTTTAAAAAGAACAGAATAGAGACCCAGTCCTAGCCCAGGTCCGGTGAGTGTGCGGAGAGTTTCCTGCTACCCTGCGCCAGCGGGACCAGTCCAGCCCAGGCGCAGCGTGGGCCGGACCCTCTCCCAGCCCCTCGGGCCGCCCCCACCACTCC
>NW_004524664.1:10621747-10683679 GCF_000260255.1 Octodon degus | reverse complement strand
TATTTAATTTTAATTTTTTATGATTTATACTGTTTCTTTGACTTACAATCTACTTGTAAGACATGGTATGATACTTTCTCCTAGTGTTAGAAACTTTAAAAAGTTTATTTCCATTTTCCACTGACTTTATATTAGTTTTTCCTTGCCTTTTACACACACACAGACACACACACGAAAAAGTATGTATAAAATCTGACATAAGATTGATAATGTTTTGTGGAAATGTTCAATGACTTTTTAAGTGGGTTTGTCTAATATAATTATATTTTACATAGTCTTGAGTAACTACCATTTTGAGAGCTCTTCACTCGTTATCCAGAACCATGTAGCAACTTCTTTTGCCTTCTGGATTATGGTCTTTGTTATTTTCTATATGCTATGGCTGGAGATATTAGAATATTTCAAGTTTGTATAACTGGAAAATATTTTACTTTTAGCTTTCAAAGCTATGTTTCCTAAGTATAAAATTCAGTGAGAACAGCTCTTTTTTCAGTCCTTTGAATAAGTAAGTCTAGTTTCTTACCCACTTGCTCTTTTTTTCTCTAATGTGGAATAAGATCCTATTTAATTTTGTTCTTCCATAGCTAATTTTTTCTTCTTGTATATGCTTTAATGATTTTTTTCTCTATAATTAGTTTTGGACAGTTTCATTTTTTTGCATCTTGGTATGATTTTATTCATATATCTTGTGCAAAAGGTTCATTTTTCTTGGAATGTGGTGCTATAATTTTAAGTAAATTCAGAAATTTTAAATCTTTAAATATTTATTGCCTACCCCCTTCTACTTTAAGAATTCTAATTATATGAATATAAGTTTCTTGATTTTGGCACAGAACTATTATATGACTGATCTGTAAACTCTTTCTTTTTCTTATTTATTTATTTATTTATTTAGTAGTACAGGGGATTAAACTCAGTACCTCATGCTTGCCAGGCAAGTGCTTATTCTACAGAGCTATCTTCCTGGCCCTTCATGTTTATTTTAGACAGTTTTCATTGTTATATTCATTTAAGTTTGTAAATAATTTTTACAATGTGTAATCTATTATTAATCTCATGTTATGTATTCATTTCAGAAATACTTTTATAAAATTCACTCTGCATCTTACATCATTCACATTTCAATATTTGCCTACAATTTTTAATTTGCTATATAATTATTATTGATTTTCAATGAATTTAATGAGTTAAAAATGGTAAGATGAAGACAGCAAAAAAACCTATAATGTAAATTTGTCATTGACAAGAGTTATAGACATTACATTTAGTGAATAAAATACTTTATTTTTATTTTATTTATTTATTTATTTTTGGGGATTGAACTCAGACCCTTGCACTTGCCAGGGAAGCACTTATTCTACTGAACCATCTCCCTGGCCCCAATAAAATACTTTAGATAACTATAAATGCTACTTTGCAGCAATGCAAACTGGGTCTTGTGGCTTTGGACTGAGTTTTTTGCACTAAATCATAGGCTGTAGAGAAGTAATCTCTGTATTTGAGTATGAGTTCTATAGATTACTGGCTCTATTGCTTCTATTGCTGTTTTCTTTCTTTTTGTATTATTTTGGTCAAGTACCTCAACATCTCTAAAATTCACTGCCTTCTCCTACAAAGTAAGGGCTAAAACTGTTTGTTTTATAAAGTTGGTAAAATAATTAAATAGATTCATGTATTCTATATGTTTAAGAGCACAGTTTCAGAAGCCAGACTTTATAGGTTTAACTATGCAGTTTTGGACAAAGACTCAATGTATTTGTCCTTTGTTTTATCATCTATAATATGAGAATAATAACTATAGATTCTTTTTTTAAGGCCTCTAGTTTATTTATTTATTTATTTATTTTTGTATTTTAGGGAAGTATAGAGCACCCTGTAGTGGGTGTTCATGGTCTCACTACTAGATCGGACTCACAGTTATCTGCCTGTTTACAGCTTCCCAAGAGCTAGGATTACAAGCACATACCACCACACCCAGTCTCTATTTTTTTTTACAACTGTAGATTCTTAAGTTGAGAAGATTAAAAAGATAATACTGTGAAGATCTCTGAAATGTAGTGAATACTGAGTAAAATTTAGCTGCCACAAGATATATACAAGCATTGTGCAAATCCTGACACACTTTCTTACCTGTTATGTAGGTTTTATGAGATCAGTTCTAAACTTATTTAATGAACTTATTTTCTACATAGTTGAATTTTGTAATATGAAACAAGTGGAAGCAAGTAGTCGCTTAGTAGCTATAGAAGAGCCTAATTTTAATGTCTTGTCCACAACTTTATTCATATCATACTATTAAAACACCCAACTCTTCCTTCCTCTATATTTCTTTATGAGGGTAGAGATTGCCTTCATCTTTGAATGTTTCTTAGTAATCAGAGGACTGTTTTGCTAGTAATAACTAATTGTGCCTAATAATTATTTCTGGATTGTGTAAAATTGGCCACCCATTTTGAAAGGAGCTCTTCCAGCAAAGAACAAGCTCTCTTGCTGTGCAGCCCCACCCGTGGGGATTGCTGAGACACTGAGACTGAGCGTGGTTGTAATCCCAGCTCTTGGGAGACTGTAAACAGGCAGATCACTATGAGTCTGATCTAGTAGTGAGGCACTGAACATCCTGTAGACCCTTCCCTAAAATACAAAAAACAAAAAAAAAAGAACAAGCTCTATTGTTTTGTAAAGGAATCAAAGACAATCAAAGAGGAATTGCAGAAAGAAAGATGCTTAGTATAAATGGAATTTTTAAGCCATAAGGTGCTCCCGTGTAGTGAAAATGGTGTAGGATTCTACTTTAGCTCTGCAATCTCATAGTCTTGGACAGGATGTTAAGCAAGTGATTTCACCAGTCCTCTGTTTCCCCTTCTGTGGCATACTTCTCTCTCTTTCTCTTTCACAGGGATACTTAGATTTCTTAACAGAGGCAATATGAGAAAGTACATTGTGAGCTATAAAATTCATGAACAAATATTAGAGCCACTATTATTTATTCTGAGAGACTACGAGATGATTCTAATAAATATGCTCAATAGTTTTCTTGCCAATTACATATGGTAGCTCATTCTTTGTAGCTGGTTTGATTTTTATCTTTTCTATAGAATTCATTTTTAATATAAGAAGAATCTTCCTGGAAACCATTGTTCCACTGACTATAGCTATAATCTATTGATTTATATCTATATCTATCTATCTATCTATCTATATGTATATATCAGACTTGTACTGTTCCTCCTGTTTTCAGCTTCCCAAGTGCTGGAATTACAGGCATGTGCTACCATGCCCAGTCTCATTTGCCATCTCAGTGTGCCCCAGGGATGGGACTGGCACCACAGGTCAAGGATTGAATCCCTGGCCACTGCTTCTGCCTAAGTAGGCACTTTAATCCACTGAGCTATCTGACTATCCCTTACATCTATAGTTTTGTTCTTAGTGGGATGCACATCAACAGCCTCATTCAAAGCACAAGGCAAGGGGAAAAGTGATGAGAATTCTTGCATACATCCTTGATAGCAACCATAAATATGTTCCTCTAGGCATTAATCATAAGAGAATTTGAAACAGTGTAAAATGCCAATGTAGCTCCAAAAAAATGACCATAGAATAAAGTCTCAGCTCACTGCTAGAAGAGGTGCAGATGATAAAACTGCTGCAGAATGCATCAGATGGAAGAAAAAGAGGTTACTAAATTCAAACCCTTGGTTTTAGTACAAGGAGTCATATAGTATATTCCATTTGTGTGCCTGAGAATAAAATTATTTTGGAATTCACTTATTAACAATGAGTGCTCTGTAGGCTCTGAAGCCAAGCAACATCCCTCTACAACTTAGTGGAGGTTTATGTCATTTCTGAGAGTGTTAGTGAATTCTCCATCATTAGGGAATATTTTGGTGGGCAATTGGGGAAGGCGCTTATGATGAAAGAGTGATGATATGTTCTTTTATCAACAAAAAGAGGATCCTACCCTGAGTCATTCTCAGGGTGATGGGTGATTCTCACTGAGCTGTTTGCCTGATGGTGGCTTTGTAGTGAGCCATTTGCCCTCGCTTCCTCACTCCCTCCAGGTCTAACAGGTAAGGAGAATAAGCTGGCCAGCTGAGAGCTGAAGTCAAGGACGGAGGTTTTGGAGCAGCTTACAACTGAGAGGTAGAGCCAGGCTGCCTGATTCATGGGGGAAGCCATGGGCCCTCAGCATAAGAGAGCTCTCTGGCTTTTTAGAGATGAGCTAAGAGAAAACAGGCAAATCCTTGCTGAGCTCATTACTTTACATTAGCTTTCATGGTCTGGTGAACAGTGCAGGAGGGGGAATTCTCCAAAGCCTGGTGAAAGCGTGTAGATGAAAGTGGGGGAAGGTTTGCTAAGATAACAAGAAAATTCAGTTAAGCTCCTAAAGAAAAAGATTGCTTGCACCTGCAACCATGCAAACACAAACTGCATGAACAAGGAGGCTGGGTTTGGGGATAAACTCACTTCCAGGATGCAAGGAGACAGTGACCAGAGCAGGAACAGTTAATGACCACCCCCAACTCCCTTAGCTCTTTACTAAGAGGTGAGCTCTCAGAGACCACTTTGCTGCTTTGTTTCCTTCATGCAAACTGGGTGATGACATTGACTCTCTTCACAGGAAAGTGCTAAGTGAGGATTAACTAGCTAATGAGGGTAACTTGGAAGGGTGATGGGAGTGCTCTATAAAATTGCTGATAGATTTCTCCCAGTGGGAGACTTCCTTCAAAATCCTCTCATCCAGGTCTTCCCATGGCAGCTATCTCTGCAGTCTAACTCACCTCCCCCTCCTCCCTTGCCTCCCAGGATTCAGTATTCACTTTATCAGGAGAGAAACTGAGTCAGGAATTTTGACCAAGCTACCAAGGATTTACCACCAGTTCTACCTGGAAGAAAACATTTTCTCAAAATATCTGCATTTTCAGGCACACAAATTTTCCTGAGAACACCTTAGAGAACCACATATTTTAAATTCTCTGAAATGTGTGTACCCTTTCTCCAGAAAGTCTACTTTCAGCACACAGCCATTGCCTTCTCTTCTTCACAGCTGGGCATCACCTTCCAGACAGAATTTAACCACTTTCAGACTTGTAGTTAATCGGCCCCCTCTCCAATCTACTCATGTGCCTGCTGTTGGTCAGAAAAGTCTGTTTCTAAGTGAACATCAGCCTTCCATAGGTTGTTGTTTTTCTCTGTTTGTGGCAAAGCTCAAAGATATCTGTGTAGTTTCAAAGAACTGTGGGAAGACGAGTGAAGAAGCTTGAGTAGCCATAGCCCACACATTCTGCTGTACAGAGGCGGCATCTGAGACTCTGGCAAGGTAAGTAGCATTTGGACTTATTCAAGGCCAAACTGACAACCAGTGTACTGGTTCTGTAACTTCTATGTGGTTTTCTCCCTAGTAATAGACAGTTATGTAAAGTAGAGAACAATGTGTTGACCCTGTATAAAATAGAAAAAGAGATAATGTTTAGTGCTATGAACCATGGCACTTCAAAATATTCTATTGGAAATAATTACTGTTTACTCTGTGTAGCCTAGGGGTTGGAGCTATAGGCCAAATAATTGCTTTTTATCTAAGAAGTAGAAGTTCTAAAACCCCAAAAAGGATCATTCATATTCAGTCTCTAAGTGAAGTCTCAATATATGATGTGTCCCTATGCTTGATCTTCATTAGGACATTGTGAGCAGGTGCTTACTATATGCTAACCTATTTAAATGTTTTGATGGTTGATTTTATGTGTCACCCTGCCTGGACTACAGGACCCCAGATATTTGACCAAATGTCATTTGGGACATGCCTGTCAGTGTTTCAGGGTGGGACTGACACTTTGGTTGATGACTGAAAAAAGCAAATTGACCTTCCTAATATTGGTGTCTGTCAACCAGTCCATTACAAACCTAAATGAAACCAAAAGCTGATTGAGAATGGCCTCTTACCACCTTAGTGCGTGGAGCTGGGATTTTGATCCTATCTGGCCTTCAGATTCAGATGGAAGCATCAGCTCTTCCTGAGTCTTGAGTCTTCTGGTTTTCAGACTGGCTGACTGAAGATTTTAGGACTTCTTAGACTCCATAATCACATGAATATATATATATATATATATATATATATATATATATATATATATTCTCTCTCTCTCTCTCTCTCTCTCTCTCTCTCTCTCTCTCCTCCAAAGGCACCACAAAATAGTACAGTTGTTGTTATCCTGACTTTAAAATTAGAAACTACTTACACTGGTAAGGTT
This sequence comes from Octodon degus, assembly GCF_000260255.1. NCBI lineage: Eukaryota > Metazoa > Chordata > Mammalia > Rodentia > Octodontidae > Octodon > Octodon degus. The sequence goes on along the minus strand of NW_004524664.1, from coordinate 10,677,434 downwards.
GCATGTCTGTCAGGAAGGAGTATGCATTTACCCCAAGAGTCCTTAGTTCTCCAGTCATACTCCCCAAGGCCACCTGTTTGCTTGGGTAATCATTCAGAATGTGTTGCTAAGAGCAGGAAACACGTTACAAGGCCAAGGGACAAAATGACTAATTTTATTATAGATAAGATCCTGGAGTTATACTTAATTAGCATGTCTCCTTAGGCTTGTATCATGTTTTTATGTATTTAATACAGGACCTACAGATCTCACTACACAGATCAGACTCATGGTGATCCTCCTGTTTTTAGCCTCCCAAGAGCTGGGGTTACACGTCTATACCATTACAGTTTCAATCGCCATCTCAGTGTGCCCCCCCCCCGGGGGGGCAGCACAGCAGGTGGGGAATCGAACCCCAGTCCTTGGGTCTGCCTAAGCAGGCACTTCAATCTGCTGAGCTATCTGGCCAGCCCTCTACCATGTTATTTTTAACACTTTTCTGGAACAGAAGAAAGGCATTATGTTAAAAACAAGAATATCTGAACAAAATATGGATGTTAGTTAAACATGTTTTAAAATTGATTCATTATAACAAATGCATTTTACTAATGTGAAGCCTAAATAATAGGAGAAGCTGAGTATGGGATGTATGGGAACCCTTTGAATTCTCTTCACAGTTTTCTCTAAATCTAAAACTATTTTAAAATAACTTATTTAAAATAAATTACAAAGCATTCTAGCCAAGGAAGAAAATAATAAATACCCTTTAAAAATTCTTATTCCTGTTCCCTTCCACAGTGTCTGAAATTCTAATCATTAGTACTTTAATTTAAAAATATTTGGGAAATATGCTCCCTAAAGAGAATCCCAGTGAGCTCTTTCCCACCTTATTTCATTCTCATGTTAGGCAGATAAACTGGATGTTGTCTTTAAAAAACAGACAGACATATCTTTAAAGAATAACACACAGACCACAGAAACACCCCAAAGGGGAAAGCTGGATAGTTCTATATCTATACCTGCTGCTGTCTGTTCCTTTCCCAACTAAAGACTTCAGTGACAAAGGGCAGACAGATATATCTTCACAAGTTTACAAGGGGTTGAAGTGTGAGGGATGATTTCTGCTCATCTAAAACAATAAAAAGTGCAGTTTTAGTTTCTATTGAAAAACAATTCTCTTAACGTAGACAACTCTTAGATTGTAGAACTCTTAGGTTGTAGGACAACCCAGAATAAATGCTCTAGTTTGGAATCCTAGGTGCGCCCCTAATTTTAATCTGCTGCTTGGAAATGAAACCACTTGATCAAGGTATTGCATTTCTAAAAGAAAGAATGTGGATGTGGTGACTGACTTATAGGTTGTGCACGTGAACCCTGGGGGTTCCTTGGAGATCTTCCCCGTACCAGGTTTGAGGTTCTCTGGACCCCTCAATCTAGATACAAGTAAAATACCATAACATTTACCTGCTTCACATATTGAGCTCAGTAGATGATTTTGTTTGAGAGCAGGGATTTTTTTGAACTCTACTATTGATTAACTCTAAAGTTATGAATAAAAGGGTTCAAAACTCTCTTTATGGCGTACTGTCCTAATATAAGAACATACACACACACACACACACACACACACACACACACACACACACGAAAAATTTATTTAGTTGCAAAAATAAAATATCCCTGTCAAAACAGTTTCCAAAACATTCATTTCTCTCTCTGCCAGTGAGATCTAAGAATTATTTTCAGGAGTCTACACTATGATTCAATATTGTATTCTTTTTGAGGCCTTCAACATGACAGTACTGCTGCATGAGCCACAAGGATAACCCAAGCTCATGATGAGAGCTTTTATAACCTTGTTCTGTAAGTCAGTATTTCAAATAGTAAGAAATGGCAAGGAACAGGGAACTAGGCTGAGAAAATCCATTGTCCTGAGAAGCAAGGGTGGAAAAATATCTTACTCCCATTACTGCTGAGGTGGCTGAACCAGTTGAGTCAGCAATGAACTGAACAAATTGATCTTGTGTTTTTCCTGGCATTTCAACTATAACCCTAATGCAGACAAGTAAAGGCCAAAGAGCCAGTAGAATGAGCCAGAAATGCCAATCCTTGAAAAGGTTTAGAAGCTAATTTAGAGGAGAACTCTGTGCCCCAAGGCAACAAGGGCCAGAAACCTGTTAGAACATATTAGGACTTTTACTCTCAACAATAGACCATACCTCATCTCACAGCCCCCTCAGGATCCAAATTGGACTGAGCTCAAATCTCTTAGAACCTTTAGTGTTATAAGTAACACAATTCTCAACTTCTCCTGAACCATGTGATGGCCTAAGCATCATTGGTGTAAAATAGGGCAGTTACAGCATGAGGAAAGAAACTTAGAAGAGGGTTTTGATGGGTTTCACACCTACACCCTCCTTCCTTCTGGAGCAGGTACCCTTCACAATGATGTCAAACTCTGATCAACCATACATTGGGATGAGACTAGGCTGATGTACTAGCACACATTCCGATGGAGAGAAGACTCCATGAAATTGTTTTTACATGGAGTGCTCATATGGGACATTCAGTTTCACATATTCTCTGCATACATGCCCTTCTCTGTCTGATGTAGGAATATTATCCTTTTTAACTGAACTTTTCGTAGTCTTTCAGAGAAGAACCTGTTGGGGTATTGTCAAGATCTGTTCTAGCCACAAGAAAGAAAATGGAAGGAGCTCTACACCTTTTAGCTTAAGAGAGAACTTCATGACAAAATAGTTGGGGAAGTTCTGATGCCATTCCCCTCCATATTTTTCCCTTATCACTGTAAGAGTTTTCAGTCTTTCTCTTATAGGCTTAGGAAAGCATATTTATCACAATATTTGTTGCTAGTCATTAGTTTGTTTTCCATTTAGCTTTTCTAAGTTAACACTCTTGTCTATCTTGAAAAAGCAAAATATTAGCTCTAAGACACATTATAGTGATCAGTTCACCTTACCTAGAGCCAATAGAGAGAAGTAAGGTATGAATCATCTTGGAAATACATGATCCTTACACTAAATGTTTTTGAAGCATTTTTAAAATAGTGCTAGGTATTTTTGGCATCCAACTGTGCTACAGTTACTGAACCTGAAAGAGTTTTGCTCCTATGAAAAGTACTTATGTAAATTCTAATTAAAGTTTAGGCCACTTAGTGCTGTAGTGCTATTAAGAATGTGTGAGCCACACACATAACTTAAAATTTCTGAACTGGACATGGTGGTTCATGCCTGCAATTCCAGACCTTAGGAGGCTGAGGCAAGAGTGTCTTTAGTTTGAAGTGAGACTGAGCTACATAGTGAGTTTCAAGCCAGCATGCACTAAAAAGTAAGACCTGTCTCAAAAATACATAAACAAATAAAGCCAACAACATAAAAGTTGGAAGCCAGGTTTTAGAAGGTAAAGAGAAATAAGTTCATTTTAAGAATACAGTGTACCTAATCTAATCTATCCAAAATATCATCATTTCAACATGCAATCAATATTTAAAATCAGATGATCGCATTCTGTCTTTCATATTAAGTCTTTGAAAATCCAGTATGCATCTTATATTTGCAACACATCTCAGTTGGGACTGACCACATTTCAATTTTTTCAAACCTCATGTGACTGGTATCATATAATACTTCAGAAAAACTATGGACTTATTAAAAATATAAATCTATAAGTTATTAAATGAAATCCTCCAAAGTATAATTATCAGAGGTAAATACATACATCAATACTAATCATTGAAAACATACAAGGTATGCTGAATGTAAAGCAATTTATTTGTCAGTGTATATGCTAAGAAACAGTTTTCCCTATTACAGTACTAAAAAAAAACTGTACTTAGAAGATAGCGATGTAACCAGCAGTGCTGGTGTATAGCTGTAATTCTAACACTCTGGGAAGCTGGGGCAAGAGGATCTCAAGTTTGAACCTAGCCTGAGCAACTTAGCAACTTAAAGAGATCCTATCTCATGATAAAAATTTGTAAAAGGCCCAGAGATGTAGCTCAGTGCAAAGACCCTGGATTCAACCCCAGTACCAGCACCAGAAAAGGAGAAGGAAGAGAAGGAGGAAGAAGAGGAGAAGAAAGAGACAGAGAAAGAGGAGGAAGAGGAGGAGGAGGAGGAGGAGGAGGAGGAGGAGAATGGAAAGAGGAGAGAGCACCCTAATGCCACTAGCAAGTGTAGACACTTGAAATGAATCTTTTTTGTGTCATCTGTGTCAAAATGGCACAAGCTTCATCAAGTCCCAGACCTCCTATGTGCTGAGCTGATATTCACATTTCACCGCTTATAAATATAGAATGAATTCTACAATTGATGTGTACATTTAATAGACTTAGGCTTCTTGTTTTCCTGAATCTATTATGGATGCTATAAGATCCATTAAATTCATGCAAAAATGGTTGTTTGCAACAGAGAAGGAATTACCGGACACTGTGTAGTTGTGCTCTTCTGAGAATGTGTTTCTGTTCTTAGATGGATTTCTTAAGAGTTTCTCTTAAGGATTAGAGTTAAAAGATGAGAATATACAAATAATAAATAATGGAATTAAGTGCTGGTATTGAATAAGCAAAGATGAGGACAGCTTTCAAAGATGAGGAGATGGGGACAGCTTTCTCTTCTAGCTCCACTTAAGTCACATAGAATAAAAGTGGACAGGATCTTGTGACACTTCATGGTGTTAATGTCTGCCGTAACTGTTCTGCAGAAACTGCTGGAGCCTAAGCTCGCCGCTTTTGCTGCTTTTTATGTGTCTTAGGCAGCTCTAGAAATTGAACCTAGAGGGAGCCTCACGCCTGGGAGGTCTGCACTCTCCCTCTGAACTCCAGCCCCAGCCCGACCTCCCCATTTTATGGAAAAGGAGCTCAAGCTTTCTAGGTAGTGACTCCATTTCCTAACACTGAAATCAAAACAATAGATTGCACAATGTTTTTCTAAACCACTACCCTGTTCCCAGGGGCATAGATTCGTGCCTGCCTAATTTAAAATTCAAGCTAATCTCCAGTCAGTTTGTCCTATTATACCAATTCTTTAAATTGTCTTAGAAAGAATAAAGGATAAAAGGAAAAGATAACTGGGAAAGAGAACCTAGTTTCTAATTCTTTCTATATATATTTGAAATACCTAAAACTACTAATCTTTTTGGCAATATGTTTATTTCCATACATGTCACATTTGTTTTCGGAGGATTCAAAGCACCACTTCTAATAATACTGTACGCAAGTTAAATACAAGAGCAGAGTAACTACAGTGTAAAGCTTGGCCAAATACCTCATCGTGACAGAGTATCTATTCTTCTACTTATATGCAAAGTGAAACGTCATTTATCTCTCTCCATAGTCCAGGAAAATCTGTAGAGAAATTGCTGATTGTCCCCACACACCTTGTTTATGTTGCACTTCTCCTACTTTAATAGCCTGAGTAAACACATTAGCTGTGGAAGCACAGCAGGGGACAATCACTCAGTCTGCTGATGGCATGAGAGCCCTGAGTGCTGATGCTAGTGGCTCTTCCTGGAGGAAGGTGATCCTCTCCTCAGGGTCAGGGCTTAGAGCTCTCACGTCACTGTTCTGTGTTTATGCCCAGCCACAGGACATACTGCACATCCACGTGAAGATGTTTCAATTCAAACCCTCCACCTTGTCAGCAGAAAGCACGCAGCCCTTGGTGGGTCAGTGCGGTCTCTTTTCTGGTTTAATGGGAGCCAGAGTCCCCACTTCCTGTTCCGGGAAGAAGTTGTTTTGGTTTTTTGTTATTCTCTTAGTACAACATTTTGTTAGGATGTCTCAAAAAAGAAAGAAAAACTCCCAAAACTTCCTTTTTTGTATTTCCCCTTAAAGATCCAGCGCTTCTACTACTGGTCTTTTACAGAGAGTTTGCCTAGAAATGCTGAAGAATTGTGAACTTATCGAGCCTTGGATTCAGTATCAAAAGCCTCCTTAAATGTGCCATCTGTCCTGGAGTAGCAGGAATTTGTTGTTTTTTAACCCAAGTGAGGCTTTCTTTTTTAACAGTACTGGCAGTTGAACCTGGGACTTCACACGTGCTATGCAAGCAAGTAGGACTTTCTGATGTTTTTCTAAGTCCTTTATGAACCCAAAAATTGAGAGACAGGAAGACAGAAATTCATCTGAATTAAAATTACTGGTTTTAAGGAGTTTGGTAAGAAAAGGACCAAATGTGAGATACTTGAAAATTGGCTTCCTGGTGAGTAAATCAGCAGAGATAATATTGACCACCAAGCGGTGGCTAAGTACAGAAAAGTACAGGTTTTACTTGTGTGCTACTATTTGTAAGCTTTGGCCGGAGTTTGCCTCTCTCAGAGGGGGGCTCATTTCTTTAAGCAGGGAGATAATTGCCAGCATGGAGAGCTCATAGGCATACCGCACGATGAGTGAGGTCGTGTAGCAGTGTGCAACAGGAGGGCTATTACCGTTCCGAGATCATTTTATAAAAGTGAACCTGAAGTTCAGTGTGATGATTAACAAGCTATTAGAGTTAAGTTATTGATTGCTCTATCTTTGGAGCAGAAAATGCATGAGCAGCAACAGGCCACAGACTTAAAACTTTGTTTCTTCCTATGCACTCCACAGTGGTGCTTTCCCGGAGAAGAGGCAAATCATTTCCTACACAGAGTGAGGCATCTTTAATCCAGGTGGTAGGGGAGACCACCTGGATTAAATGCAGATTATCTGCATTGAATTTGTATTGTTTTACTGGGTTTTTTTTCAGATGGTGTTAACACAGATACAACACATGGAAAATCAGAATATAAAAAGTAGAAAGTGGAAAGATGTCCAACATTATCCCAAATTCCTTTACTCTGAAGCAGCTAATATTGCATCTGTGTACATTATACACTCATATGATCATATTAATCATGTTTTATAGCTTGTTTTTATTCCTTTGGGATCTATTCATCACAAATGACAATGATATTGATAATTTCCCATGTCAATTAATATACATAGCTATATGATTTTATCTGCAACATAATTTATCTACACAAGATTTTATGAAAAATGTTAATATGTTTAACTGAGAGCGTTTACTTTTTTTCATAAATGATGCTCTGATGAAATTGCATAATTAATTTTTAAAGTTGGGACCCATTATTTTTCTCCATAATAAATTGCTGAAAGTGAAATTGTTGGGCCAAAAGTTTTAGATATTTGTATATTTAAGCATATTGCCAATATACCCACCAGAAGAGTCCAACAAGATCATTTTCCACTGCAGTGTAAAAGAATACCCCCAAACTTGCCAACGATAGGTATTGTTAATGTTTCTTATCTTAGCCAAACTGATATGAGAATGGAATTTCTAATGGTTTTTGTGTTACATTCTTGCCATACCCCAACAGATCTAACTGAATGCAGCTATGTGTCAGGGTGCCTGGTTAACTCTGAGCACACTGTCTGTCTGTGTAACAACCGACTATGATATAACAAGACTTTCCTGATGTTTTGAGAAAGAAGCCAAACTTTCACCTGGTTTAAATTACTCTCATTTACACTTCCAATGTGCTCTATCACCTGGGAAGCCTTTTGGGCATCCTTCAGAGCTATCCCAAGCAACCTAGCACCAGTTATTAGCAGAACTCTCTATGAAGGATACTGGTTAGACCCAAGCACCACACTCAAAAGAGAGGCTTCCGGGAAGCAGAACCGCCTGATAACCCCCTAGGACCAACACTACTCCATGGGATGGCCTACGGAGGGGCGTTTACCAGGAGGTACTAATCCCTCTGCCTTCAGCAATCCTGTTTTTCCCAGTTTTAACATGTTTGAAAGGTTATTGTGTGAAGGACAGGTAACTGAGGAGACCTCACACTTCATCAGGAGATTTTCATCTTTATTACCCTGCCCCACAAGGCAGTGTTTTTCTCCATTCACTGACAGATTATGCCAAGATTTACAAGGTCTGGTCTATATGAAAGCAAACACATGTTTGGGCGGGGATTCAACTAATTTAAAGATATAGGGTTAGCACTATCTGAATACAAAAGTCAGGACTTTCTCCTTCTCTCCTTGCCCCAGAGGCCAAACTCTCCATACATATGTGGACATGCTAAATATTGCTTTCAGATATTTGCTTTGAATGTAGTTTCCCATGAAGACACCTGTGGCTGGTTATTGAGTCACCTTCAGCAAAGTTCACTGACCCAAAGTTTTCTTCTGGTTGTTAATGGATCAGTTTGGAGCTCTGCCATGACATGTTTTCTTCAAATTTCTTGCAGGTAGTAAAGTAATAGGAAACAAAAGTTGTCTTAAGCCAACATTTAGCAACTCAGTATTTAAAATTCATCTAGAATAGCAGTGGTGAACCTTTTAGAGATTTTGATGATAAAAAGTCCCCTGCAGCATGTGTGCCATAGGTTTACCGCCACTGATCTGGAAGCTAGTGTCTTCTGCTCGCAGCTCAGCCCCTCAGTGTGTGATTTATCAGGACCACAGGCTAATCTACAATGGCCGAAGTGTTGGTTTGCTTTAAATCAGAGATTCCTGAATTCCTATCCACAGATTCAAACCACCTCCTTCCACCTACTTTGGTACACAAAGTATGGTTAAAACACACCTATTTGTTTATGCTTATGGCTGTTGTCTTGGCAGAATCATTTAATTGAAACAGTGACTTACAGCGCATATTGCCCACAAAGCTGAATATATGTACCCTCTGACACTTCAAAGAAAATTCTGCCAACCGATTAGTGAGATTATAGTAGCATTACTTCTGTCTGAATAGATAGCAGCTGGTTCTATTCTGTAACATTACCATAGCCTGAAGCCATGTAGTAGATGGGCTAGCAGCTTAAGAAAAAGTACACTTGAATTTTTTGAAATAAAGAGAAAAACATTCCCAGTACCAGCTCTGACTGTGCATCCTGAGTTGGACTGGGAGCTAGAAAGCGGAACTGAAGGCCCTAAATTGTCCATCTGTATAGAATGGCTAAAAAAAAAAATCACAAAGCTTTGAAGATGATTCCTACAGAGGTTGTTTTAGGTGAGAAATATTAATAAATAAGAACCATCAGAATTTGTTCCATAGCAAGATCTATTTTGGAACCCAGAACAAATGGATTGTGAAAGGAGAAATGAAAAGTCAATGTAGATGACTTCTTTTAAAGAGAAAGATGATGAGAATGACCACATAAATATCTAGTGATGAGAAGATAATATTCATCAGTAATGCAAGGGTGTTATAAACAGACTAACCTGTATGGCAATGTATCTATTTTTAAGGTTTCTGGTTGATGAATGAATGAGTGTGTGTGTGCTGTTGTGTACATTGGAAAAGAAAAAAAAAACTAAATCCATTATTTGAAATAGAGAAAAGACAGTTCAGACATTTGAAATTTTCTGATGTAAAATATTAACTAATTCATAAACAATTTTTTATTTTAGTTCATAGTATATCTAAAATATAGAACTCACTAGCTACCTTAATATACAAAGCAATTGTTCTTCCAGCTTATTTGTTTACTGAGTAGTAAATGTCACCCTAGAGGATGTTTAAATTTGTGAGGATGATAACTTGGTACATACACAGAAAATGTAGTCATGGCCCTTGTCTGTCTGAGCACCGCATCAGCTGCCAATCCATACCCTATGCACACACAGATTGTGTTCTTGTTAACTCCACCCGTGCTGTCTCTGGAACACACAAAGCATATGCCTGGGATAAGCTTCTCTTTCAAGCACCTATCAGGTTTTCAGCATGTGCTTAGGAAAGATAGTGGCATTGCTGTGCTCTGACGCACACATCATGTCAGCACAACAGAGCAAGTGGAAGATTCTGCTTTTCTGATAAAGATCAGTTGCTGTTTCCTGTCTTGAAGAAGAAAGTTGAGCAAATGCAAAGGTCATCTGTGTTTATATTAACAATGCAAGAGTTGCACTGCATTTTCGCAACAACACCAGGTCATTATTTATCCACTTGTCCTTTTTCTTAATCATTCCTTTGAACTGCCTGCATTTGCTTATCGTGATATTTCTAAGTCTGTAAACAGCCCAAGAGTGGCTGCTCTATTTCTCTAAATAGAGTCTTAGGTCATTTTATTATCCAGCATTGTAAGTCAGCAGAATGCACCCATCTGCTCTCTTCCCAAATCTGGGGTAACTTTAACTCTTTATATCTGTAGAAAAGTAGGAAAAACAAGGAAAGCTGTTGTGACACTGGTTCATTACTTTCCCCTACTGTTCTACTTAGCTATGTATCATTTTCCCTGAAAAAAGAAATCACGAGGAAATCACTAAAACTGTCTCTTTCATTTTTGTAGATGGCATTAAACATAATGACTTCTCGCTGACATTCACTGCTCTTTCTTCTTCTCTATTTCCCTGATTACTCTTCCGAAGTACAGTCACTCAGCTTCTTCCTACCAATTCAGAAAAAACTTCTGAAGCTGTGACGTCCCAAGGAGATGAGGGCTACCTTTGCAGTAATCAATGGCAGATCCCTGTAGCATCAGAGTTGTACGTGAGGCCAAGAGTACACACAGCCTTGCCAATATGCCAACCAGTCTACTTGATTTCTTTACATACTCAGTTTTCTTTTTGTGCCTGTGTGTCCTAATGGTAGCAATGCATGGGTAGCACTGTTTCCATTCATTTGACCAACTGGAGTGCGATGGGTCTCTCAGTCATGAAGAAAAAGGAAAAACAAACAATTACGTTTAGATCACGTTGTAGGAGACAAATCATGGTTTATTGATTGGTTGTAGGATAATTCTAACATGTGGGGCAAAGTAAGCACTGTTGCACTTTTCTGTTGGTGAAAAATGGCTAATGTTAAAGAAATGGAGAAGTGTTAATTGTGCTGACAATATGAACAGAGGCAGCTTTAACTATGTAACTACTTCCGTTCAAGTTGTTGTTTCAGCTAGAATGGAGCTACGTGGTCCAGGGGTAACAAACTACCCTGCAAATCTTAGCAGTCTTGATCTAAGGTTTGGTTTTCTCCTGAAATTGCACTCCTCTCCAGTGAGTATTAGCAGGAGGCTCTGCTTCACGTCAGGCTCTCTGTGGGACCCACTGGACTGCAAGTGTCTTTCAGTGCTGACAGTAACCATGCAAAGACAAGGCTGAACCACAGTCTATGTCTTCAGCTTTACCTGGACGTCATTCCCGACTCAGTGACAAAACTCATTCTAATTTCTGCAAGAAATTTAATTCTACCCTCACAGGAGAAGCAGATTAAATAAAGGAAAATAAAGCATAACACCCCCCTAAGCCCTGGTATCATTGTTATCTGTTTGTTTATTTCCTTTCAGATCCCTTTTAAATTCTGTGTCTGGAAACAGAGCTGGTAGAAGTCATGTCATTAGTTCTATGTCAGCTTCATTAGTTCTAAATCACTGTCAGGTATTTTGTCTGATTTTATTAACAGACTTCATCATAGGTTTCAATGGAAGACTCACTTTAGGTCAGTCACTATCCATACAACTCCTGGTTTTCTTGCTTGTGTGGGAAAGAAACGTACCTCATCCCACATGGAACATTCTCCTTCCCACTCAGTTAGCTGTTGGTTTACTTCAAGGAGTTACTAAAACTTAAGCACTGGGTACAAAACTGTCACCACTCAGCAACTATACAGAATGTGTGCTTAGCACAGCACCCTCTTCATTCCTTCTTTTTTATTATTTATTTATTTATTTATTTAGGATTTTAGGGAAGGGTCTACAGGGTGTTCAGGGTCTCACTACTAGATCATACTCACAGTGATCTGCCTGTTTACAGCCTCCCAAGAGCTGGGATTACAGGTATGTGCCACCACGCCCAGTCTCAATTGCCATCTCAGTGCGCCCGAGGTGGGGCTGGCATGCAGGTCTGGGGATCAAACCCGATTAAAAGCACCTGTCTGCTTGCAGGTGCTTTTAATCCACTGAGCTATTTGGCCAGCCCTGCCCTTTTCATTCCTGATGCACCACATCTCTTTTCCTGATGAAACTCAGCTTTTATTTCAGAAAAAATGAGTTGTCCTGGACCTCTGACTGCACTTGAAAATGCATTTGTGTTTGGTCAACAAGTTCAAAATTTGAGAAATGTCTTCAGACTCTTGTAACAGGTAAGTTGTTTGTTTTTGTTTTGCTTGTAGAATAATTGTCCCCGTACTTAGCTTTATGGCAGCTTATGCCACCCATCCATGTATTAAAGTTCCCATAAATGGCACTGGCTGTAATAACAACAGGTTATAATCTTATGTGAGTTGGAATAGTACTTTTCAATCTTAATTTTCTAACAATAGAATGAAAAGAAATGTTTTCCTAAGCTCACTAAAGGAACAGTTAGATGTTTTACGATTTGAATGGAATTAGGAACATACAAAGCATTTCTCTAGAGTTTCTCTTCTCTCTGTTTTGTAGAATTGTGTGATTCCAGTGCTGTAATTTGACCAAAAACAATGACTTCAAGCATGGTTCAACTTACCAAAAGTAAGGTAAGCGTTTGAGACTGGTTTCCTAGGATCAAGTCTTTGCCTCCTCAAACCTACTCACACCTCTTTTAGCCACTGGGCCCAAACACCGTGAAGCCTTTTGCCTACCTGCAGTGCTTCCTTTGCCACTGGAAGATTAGTGATGCCAGTAAAATACCTAGGCTCTTTGGCAGGAACTTACACAGATGTGTATGTTTCTAATTACAGGAAATTGTTAGAACATGACTTGGACTAGATACACACAGCTAAGAATCCAGAAAGAAACAATGCTTTGTTTTCCAACAGAAGAAAATAGGAGCTTCATTTTAATGATTTCCCCTCCTTTCTCTCTTTTTGTTCAATTTCCATGCATGGGCAATATCTTAAACTGGCAGTACAAGATGTTCTTGCAAATGATGGAACTATTTCTTCCTTGACATCAGACATACTTCACCCATTATCTAGTTTACCATCTATCCATGTCCTTGCTACGATTTCTTGTTGAGAATTCTGTGTCCTCTCGTTGCTTTTTGATAAGACCCTGTAAAATTTCAAAGAATGAATGTAAATTGATTAAAATAATTTAAAAACCCATATTTATATAGAGTTTGTGCATAATTTTTTCTTTTTATATCTTCTTTTTGCAGTTCAAAAGGATTAAATATGAGTGAAATGTGCATATATGGAAACTGAATGCACAATAGGTTCAAGCAGGCAAAGGAGTTGTTCAGTAAAAGTGCTGTTCTTGACTGCTCTATCATAAGCTGCATCTTCAGGTTTATATGTCTCAGCCTTAGGACAGTGCTACTATTATTGTTGATGGGTTTTGCAACCTGAATCTTGACTCACTCAGTGAACCACGCAAAATCACCCAAGGCCAAATTACCAGCCTACAGGAATTCCCTTTGCAGTGGTGAGAGCTTTGTCCTTCATGATCCTCTTGAAAATTCTGCATTTTGAATACAGTATTATTTTAGTGGAGAAGGGAATGTTATTCCTTTGCTTCACTGTATCCAATGAAGTAAAGAGATCTAGCACCATAACATTAAAGAGCAGTGAGTGACATATTCTGTTTTCTCCTAGAATAAGCCTATCTAATGGTTTTAACAGGTAGATCTTATAAAAGTAGGAGGATGGGGGAGGGACAGAATGAGTTTAGCCACGTCTATCTGGAGATTCTAGCATCCTGAGATGGAAGCACTTTCACACATGCTCAGAATAGAGCTGCTTACATTAATCCATGTCTTTATTTTTTTAAGTATCTGACAAGACACATACATCATACTACATTCATCATTGAAATTGGTGACTCAAAAAATGGTGACTCAGGTTTTCCTTTTGTTAAAATGATGAGTATATGCAAACCAGCTACAGAGAAACTGAGTAAAGAAGACATCAGTTTTCTAGAAAATACATTCTTTGCATTACAATGCATTTTGGCTCATTAGAGATATTTTTCTTTATCTTAGTTTTAACATCAATTGATAGTCATTTATTGAGCAATCACTTTCAAATAAGCACCAAGAATATGAAGTTGATTAAGAAATGGTTTCTGCTTCTCAACAGCTTGCAGTTTACAGAAAACTGTGTGACGATTATGAGTAGCTTTTATTGAGCTGTCCTTTGGTGTGTTACTTCATTAAATTCATTTAGTTCTGATGTTATCCTGTAAAGTGAATATTGTCACACACATTCACATTCGGGCACACACACACACACACACACACACACAGACACTTAGATAATAAATGTGAAGCTGAGAGAAAGCCATTACTGTGGTAACCAGACAACTGAGTTGAGATTAAAGCATAGATCCTTTGGATTTACAGCCTGCGTTGTTAATCACCAACCTTTATTACTTTTTTAATTTGCCTGTACATCTGCTTATTATGAACTGTGTAAGAATCTATAAAGGTACTCAGGAGATACGACTAAACGATGTTATGATAGAAGGCCATGCGTAACCTAATTAGCAAGGAGCCATCAGAGCCCCAGAGTGAACTCCGCATTTTTACTCAGATTCTGAACTATTCTACCCTAAGTCTTCATCTGACATTTATTCTCAGGCTTTCCAAGAACAACAGCCTCCCCACTCCCACCTCTGTTATTCCAATATTATCCTCAAGAGACAAAACTTCCAGGAGGAGGTAATGTTCCCAGAAGTCCTCATAAATGCCCATTGTCAAGGGCAGACACACCTTGGTAAAGGTGCGCTTTGGTGTACCCTAGACCAGTGACGGCAAACCTGGTAGAGCTATCTGTGATAACAAGTAGCCAGCTGCAGTACGCATTCACCTCCACTGCCCTAGACTATGCATATTTCCTTGCTTCAAAATTCAAGATATTTTAACATAAAAATGAATTATATTTATTGATCACCTCTTCACCAATCTCTCATGTTTTTTCTGAAAGAAAAGGTTTGTCCTTCCTTTTATGTAAAAATAACCCCGAATTTGACAAAGTAAGTTTTAATCAATTTTGCTTTGGTTATTACTAAATATCTGACTATTATCAGTAAGAATAACATTTACCTTGCAAGATTCTTAATCATCCTAGATGAGATAAAAATGCCACTGAGGAAGCGGGACATGATGGTACACACGTGTAATCTCAGCTGCTCAGGAGGCTGAGGCTAGAAAATTAAAAGTTTGAGGCCAATCTGGATAATTTTGTGAAACTCTGTCTTGAAATAAGAAATAAAAATGGCTAAGAATGTAGTTCAGTGTTGAGTGCTTGCCTAGCATGCACAAAACTCTGAGATCTATTTCTGGCCCCATTCAACACAGCAAAGAAATGACACAGATACACGCTACTTTATAAATTATAGACATTTCTATTTATTCGATCAACAAAGTATCTCCCTTCCTAGGAACATTTGTGTTTTAATAGAAAATAAGCAAACCACCCCAAGGTGAAACCAATGATTTTCTAGTAGCAGAATTGTCCTGGTCAGTTATCAGGCAGGGAAAATGTGTATATCTTTTCTTAGGGTATATACAGAGAAAGCAGGATCCTTGAAATGTACATGCGATAACTTCCATCACTAGCGAACCCTGGGCCCATCGCTTCTGTAATGATGGTGACCCTGTTAGAGACAAGTCCCCAAAATGCAGCCCCAAATCACTTATTTATCACAAATTACCAAAACTGCAATTAAACTTGAATACTAGGGTTTTAGTTTAGGGATAAAAAACTCATATGTTATTGTCTTTTTTCTTAAAAGAAAAACAAATAACATGCATGGCATAGGTTTGCCTCTGCTACTGCGTAGCAATGAGAAATTGGAAGATTCAAGGAGAAGCATAAGATAGATTGACATAGTGATAGCCAACTATGTAGTAAAAAGTGTCCTAAGCTTAGTTTAAATTTATTAATTCATTTGATCCCCTCAGTGCTATATAAAGTAATATTGACCAATTATCTCCATTTTATAATAAACCAAAGCTGGGAGTTTAAATAATTAGCCCAAGACCACATAGTTGAAAGACAGGTAAAGAATTTGGATCAGGTTTTTCCTAATAATAAATGCATTTTTTATTCTATTAAGCTATCTTTATTATTACAAATATAGTTATCACAATATTGTCACAAATGTATCACAAATATGTCTACCCTTGCTGAAATGAAACTAGATATTCTTGGCAAATCTTATTAAAGAGGGATGAAGGTATTTTAAGGGTCAGTCAGAGAATGATTAAGTTAAATTTCCCATTGTAGTTCATCAAAGGAAAGAATGGGGTGACTTTATTTGGGGAAAAAATCTGAATTTGTAGTTATAGTATACAGCACGCATGTAATCCCAAGTGGATTCTGTGATCAGAGGCCAAAGTTGGAGCCATGGTGCACGCTGTCTGCCCCCAGAGCAGTATCCACATGGACAGCCACAGTGCTGCTGGTGATAACTCTGGAAGGCCGGGCAGGGCATGTCAGGGCCCTGTTTCCATCATCTTTATTTGAAGAGCAGGCAGAAGCACAGCAAATAGAAGAACAACTGATGAGACATCAGGAATGTGTCAGAATGAAAGAGAAACACAAGCGACAAAGGAAGTTTCAACCTCACTCCAACCCCTGCAATTAGCAAAGAGATGACAGGGGCCCGAAGGGCAGGAGAGAGATTATATATTTAGACAATTCTTACCAGGCTTGTAGCGGAAAAGCTAGGCATGTCCAGTAGCAGAGCTATGGAAACTATTAGAAACTGAGCTAATTGCAGGCTTCTTAGTGAACCTCAGGAAATGGGAAAGCATTTCTTCCTTTCAGGCTTGTATTTTTTCCAATTCTCCTTGTTCAGGAAAGAATTAATTCTTTAAGGAGTTTAACCTCCTGCTATGATTTCTCAACTCCACAAAGGAAAATAATTATAGATTAATAATGGTCCAAAATAGAAAATGCTATGCGTGGAGCAGATAAGTGGACCGTGTTCTGTCTTGTAACCTGCATTGTTTTGGTTCCTGGCAGCACGGAGGAACCTTTCCTGCCTCTGAAGCTCTAAATGAAGTTTAAAACTCACCTTGCTCATTTTCACTTTCAATGGAACTAAGGTCATGCTCAGGCATCAGAGAATTCTTCATAGCACCGGTATATTTTTCTTCTTGGTCTGAGACATTTGTGTCCTTTCCCAGGCAGGATAGCTGGGCACCAATTTAGGGATGTGTCTTGCAGCAAAACTTCTATGTAAAATTTTAATTTATTGAGAACATTCTGTGGGCAGGCACTAATATAAATATCTTACATGTATTGCTCATTCAGAAGATATTCCACTGTGCATCAGGAAAAATGCTGAGTTCTCAGAGAACTGTGTTGTCTCTTTCTTCTCCCATTATTTCTGAAAAACTGTGCCATTATCTTTACAAGTGGAAAAAAGTGAGATTCAGAGAATTAAGTAATATGCAGGAAGTCATATAATTATTATGTTAAACAGACTGATCAAAGGGCTTAGAGTCTCCTCACTTACTAGACTCTTGATGCTTCCAAAGACCAGGATCAGCTCACTCATGAGGGTGACAGCCCTCTGCATCCAGCTCCCCAGGAGCCCTGCTTATTCTGTTTCGTTCACCAATGACATTAGGTGCAGAACCGCAGTACTAAATTTCTCACAAATTAAATAGATTAAAAATTGTTTTGGCAAAGCAATTTTAAAATAGTAGACTAGACTAGATTGCTACCTCTTCTTGGGTGCATTATCTGACATATGACCTTCTGCATAAACATGCCTATGGTTCTGGCTAATTCTTCAAAGTTAGGATGGTGAAGAAAGATTGTAGATAGGCAACGTGAGAAGCAGGTCTTGCAGTAGATGCTTCTTGAAACCAACTCTTTCTGGGTTCACATACAGCTCTGTATCCAAGAGTCATACTGGTTTGCCTCTTTGGTTGAACGAGGCAAGGGTATCCATGTAGCACAGAAGTGTTTGGAAAGAATTTCTAACCAATAATCAGAGCACCTTTAGCCAAACAGAAGGAATATGAAGTCTGCTACTTCAGAAACTGCTCAAGCCAATGAGTAGTGGTTTCATGGGGGGTCACTGTTAGGACATTCCCAGTTGATTAACCAAAACAACTGTTTCCCAGAAGAGTTACAGAAAATCATTTAGCATAGCCTATGTATTTCAGTAAGGTCCTTTCTGATGTTGCGGGAGTGCTCAGGAGCTATTATTTTAATGATAGCTTGGGAGGCAGTTCTGTAAATGTGCCTGGCTGGTACTCTACAAACCTTAGTGTTTTACATTTGTCATGCAAATAGCCTCTTTCAATAGCAAAAACATTGTTAGGTAAAAATTTTTATGTAAAAATATAGAATAAGATCAAGCTATTTCACAGTTATAAAAATTAGAAGTCAAAAAACCATCACAAGTGTTTCCTTGTTAGTGGTTCCATATGTATTCCAGAATGCTTCAATACTTCTTAATATAGTAAAATCTAGTTATCATTTACTCTCTGATGTGTTATGCATGCTTGGCCATGACATCCCAATCAAAACTCTGTCACATATACCCATTTCAGAGTCAGGCTGGTGGCCACCATGTTTAGGATTGTACTCATATGTGTGCTCTGGCTCAGTATACTCCTGTAAGCAAAGAGACCAGTTCAGGCCTTTTTTTATTAGGCTGTATCAAGGGATTTGTTACTTTCTAGGCTCACTCACACTTGGAGTCTGCCTGCATGCAGAATACAGGGCCTGTCCTCCTGCATTGTTTTGCTACCATGCTGTTGTTGTTTAACCTGACTGACAACTACTAGTTGCTCTGAACCTGATGATCTTGGAAAGTGGTCCACTTCCCCAACCTTCCTCAGCTACCTCTCTGAACTCACTGCCACTGCTTTCCATCTCCTTTAGTGTCCCCTTTTGTCACTGCACTTAGTAGGGCATATGGCGACAGTCTATGGCTAAGGTGATGCTCCTCCATTCTTCATGAGGAGACTTCTTTAAGGGAAAAGAATGAGCCATACTCATCATTATCTCCCCCAGGCCCGGTTCAGCCCCTAGACAGATAATAAACTCTGAAAAATGCTTGCCAATGGGCACATAAACTTTTGAGATTCACATACGGTTTTCTTCATTTGAACAGATGTCTCCATTCCACCTGGTTGGTTTTCATAAAAATATTAGGGAAAGAAGAAAGAACATCATTCCACAACATGCCTTAATGTTCTGTATTGTGAACATTGATAATCTGGTGGTTTAATCAATGAAGAATTATTGCTAAAGTTCAGAATTTTAATTACCATAAACAACTTCATTCCTTACTCATATAGTTTTTTTAATGTTCTCAATAGGAAAAGTCTGATTGAAATATATTTCTTTAACTATTTTTATTTTACCTCACGACTTACATTTTCCTCAACATATAAATTCCACTCAAGAACTAACATACTTTTTTTATTTTTTCCATAATTTTATTGAGAAACAAATAGCAATGAGACAGCTTCAAATCAAATTGGTAGGACAGTTTCAATAATTAACACATTGTATACTCTCTTCCTAGTGGTTATTTGCTGTACAAGATGCAGACATGATATCCTATTTACAACACCATTAGAACAAATCCCTCTATTCATTAAGAGAATGTAACTATATATCTATCCTAACCACTTTGAATACACAGATACAAAATGGACATTCATCTGTATACCCTTTTTTTGTTAAGTTCTGTTATTTGAATATTATAGGTGTGTAACCTCAGCAAAATATTCTAAAAGAGTCCAGTAGCCCATAATAGTATTGGGTCTTCCGCTTAACTGGCAATGTCAGCAATTGTTGACCTGAGTCCCCTACAGCTCAACATAACAGCAGGGCTTTACTTCTTATATTTCATTTTTATACTTTTCTGCTGGATGGTTAAGACCAAGGTAAAGCAGGACCTATGCAACAAGATTTGTAGCTTTTGGGTCTGAGAAGGTTAGTGAAATCCCTTCAGGATTTCTCCTGAGATCCTGTACCTCAGATTGTAGAACCTTTGTCAGTGCAGCCATGTGGATGAGTCATGGCCAGTGCTTGGCCAATGTGCTCTCTGTGAAAGCCTGAGAGAATGTTTTCTCTCCATGTGACTCTCCTTAGGCACACTCTACATCATTGATCACTTTCCTCTTTGGCCCCATAATCTTGATCAGAAAATTTGGGACACTACCGAGTTACATGATGTAACAGTACAAGAAGAACTAACATACTTTTGATAGCAACTCTTTTAGATCTATGTTGTTTATAAACACTGTAACTTTAAAAATTCAATTTAAAAATAATATTCTCTTTAAAAATCATTTTTGGGATAGGGTGGTAGCTTGGTGATCTAAGTGCCTGCCTGGCAAGCACAGAGCCTGGGTTCAATCCCTGATACCACATGCTATGACATCCCCTGAACCCTGGGTATAGTGGTACATGCTTGAAATCCCAGCACTGGAAAGACTGAGAGAGGAGAATCACTGTGAGTCTGAGCTCTATAGTGAGACCCTCTACCAAATAAATAAATAAATAAGTTCCTTTTAAAAATTATAAAAAATAATTTTTATCAAAAATTTTATTTTCACAAAATTATAGATATATATGCATTTATAAGAAATAACACTGAATGTCTTTGAACCAGTTTTCGCTAGTAGTGACATGCCATATAACTTTTGTGCAACTAGGGTATTGACACTGGTGTAGTCAGGATACAAAGCATTTTTATTATTACAGTAACCCTTCTTGGCCAGCCTTTTTATAGTTACATCTTCTTTCTTTACACCCTCCAAATTTGTCCCCATTTATGTTGTGATTTCAAAACTATTGTATAAATGGAACCAAGCAGTATCTAACCCATAGATATTTAACCCATAGACCATATTGTAATTTCTTGCTGACTCTTTACATTAGCATAATTCTCTGGAGATTTGCTAAGGTTGTTACATGCCAGTGTTCTTTCCATCTTGTCACTGCATCACACTTCACTGTGTCAATATTTAATCTTTGACCACTGAGGGATGTTTTTGTCAATTATAAATAAAGTTGTTATAAACATTCAGGATCAGGTTCTTATAAATGTAAATTTTAATTTATCTATGACAAATGCTGAAGTATAATTAAGAGATCTCTATGGACAATACATGTTCAATGTTTTTAAAGAAACTGGCAAAATATTTTCCAAAATGGTTATACTGTTTTACATTCCCACTAACAAGGTAATAGTGATCCAGTTTTTCTGTAACTTTACTGACATTTAGTGAGATCATTATTTTTTTCTTGTAGTTCTTGTGATAGCCATATAGTGATATTTTACTGTTGCTTGAGTTTGTATTTCCTTGATAGCTAATGATGTTGTACATTGCTCATGTGACTATTAACTGGATGTATATTCTTTTTACTGAAATGTCATTTTGTTATTTTTATTACTTTTCTCTTTTTTTGTATCAGTGATCCAACTTAGGATCTTGTGCTTAAGCAACTGAGCTATCTCTCTGATCCCTTTGTTTATTTTTTAACTAGGTTATTTTACATTGATGAACTTCAAGAGATCTTTCTAGATCCTGAATAACAGTCTTTTGTTGGATATGTGACCCACAAATAAGTTGTCCCAGTCTATAATTTCCCTTTGCATTCTCTAAATTACACCTTTGCATTATTCACAGAGTAAAAGATTTCAGTTTTGATTTAAATATTTGTTGTACATTTAGTTTGATTAAGATATTGTTGAATATTAACTCCATACTTAAAGTTTCTCCTGATAGGGAAATTGAGCTAGATAATGTAAGATCATGTTTTCATATTCATACACTTCTAGGACCATTTCCACTAATGTCATGAAAGTTTAACATACATAGTAATGACATAAATAGAATCCAAAATTGCTAATTACTTAATTGTCCTTTCTTGCCTAAATCTTAAAACTATGCATTGGATTCAAGTGACTCTATGCCAAGGAAGGAGGATACCAAACTCATAATTTGTGGCTTCTTTGCTTCAGGGACTTACATTTTATTGGATTACATCTAAATTTTTACTTGGTAATTTCCTTCCAGGAAGTTCATGACAGTGTTATTTTCTAAATCTTCATTGCCATTTGATGAAAAAGAGAGATAAATTCTTAATTTATCGTCTAACTATGAAACCTGAAGAAATAAAAATAACTTGTCTTTCCAAAAGACATGGGAACACATTTTCAGCCTTGAACTTCACTTCCCAAGCCCCATTTTACAAACCAGGTACTACAAAAGGTAGCTTTCAAAGAATATTAGTACTTGACAAGAAGTTACGATAACTAAGTAGCACAATTATACACAGTCTATAACACTAAAATTTAAAGGTGAATTTACTCTGCCAAGTTATAATTATGTGAAAATTATGTGTACATTTGTGTTCAATTAGAATTAACCTCTAAAAAATCAGTGAAGTGACTTTTATAATGACATAACTATCAATAATTATTCTTTGCTTTTAATTCTACTGGTATGTGATTGCTTTAAGGAGAATCATTAGTTTTGGTCATCATGGTATTTACCAAAGAGATCATTTTTTACTTTTGATGATGTATGTGAATTTGATTTGGCTAAGCATGCAGAAAAAAAAATTGGCTGTTAGCCAAAGGTGCCACAGGGTAGCCTATCATCATAGCTGTTACCACGGTGATGGCTCATGATGTCACAAACTCATGAGACTGACTCAATGAACCATTTAGGCAGAGGATAAAGAGTAGTAGTGGTTCATCAACATGTATGTCATCTTTGCTTTACATAATATCATTAATTAGATTGAAGGGCTGGGCATTTCTGAATGAGATTATATCAAGATATTATACATATTGAGACTTGCCTAAACATGGCTAAGCTGGTTTTATATTAAGGTTTTTCAAAAAGCAAAAGAAACCAACATAAACAGAAATTGACTTATGATTGTGTTCTTTTATTTTGTTCTGTAAAGCACGCTCACTAATCACAGTTAACCTCATGAAAATTTCATCAGTGTGCCTGCTCTTTTCTTAGTGAATGGTGATGGTTTCCAGTTTTAAACTTGGCACAGAATACCTCAAGAGAAGAGTTCTTAATGCTCTCATGCACAGAGATTAAGAAAATAGTTTTAGATTTTAACTTAGGCACTTCCCCCATCACTTTGGTTGGTACACGCTTCAGGCTAGGTTTCCATGGCACAACCAGATGCAAATGACTTGGCAGACTGGGGCCTGCTTGGTGTTTGTATCATCTCCGTGGAAGCAAACACGCCGCATGGGAGCACATTCTTGGCTCTGTGACTCAGTTATTTTATATACCTGGGAACTTTCAAACCTTCCTTTGACTCTGATATCAGAATCTAGACAGTTCCTCTCCTCTCAAGGGTGTTTAAGGATCTAAGATAGAAGCTTTATTTTGGAGTCCCAAGACAGACCAGTAACCACTCTGCATTCTCAACTAGAAATTAAAAATCTAATGTTAACAGCGGGCTCCGAGGCCTAGCACAATGAAAACATTCTTAACTGCGCTTATCAGTACATGACTTTCAACTGTTAGATTTGATTTTCTCATGAAAGTGACAAGAAATGTCAGCTGAACCACTGTTGTTAGAATTCAAAATAAAACACACTTTATTTACTTATTTTCATTAGTGTATATTTGCAATACGTATTGATTACATTTATCATCAGGAGTACTTGCACATATATAATACTCCATAATTTCATTTTCATCCCCTACCTCTTCCACCCCTCCATCCTCCCTCCAACTCTCAGTCCCTTTCCTGTTTGCAAAAGCCATATTTCTGGGGTTTATTTTGTCTTCAATTCTTTCTTTTTCCTACTACCTTTCTTTCCCTTCCCTCGCCCTACCCTCCATCTCTTTGAAGGGTTCCCTTTCCCATTTAAAAAGGATCTCCCTTCTTCCTATTACCTAACTTTATTGTGCTCTTCATTTATATTATGGCTTTCTCTTATAAGGGAAACCATTTAATGCTCAGTGTAAGTTGTGTGCTTCATAAATGATAGAGTTCTAGCTGGGGAGACAGTTGAGCAGTACAGTGCCTGCCTGGAATGCACAAAGTCCTGAGTTTGATTCCCCTGGCACCAAAAAAAAGCTTCTAGAAAAATAAATGATAGGGTTCCATTCACAAACAAATATCAACAAGATCTCTCTACTTTGTGTGTGTGTGTGTGTGTGTGTGTGTGTGTGTGTGTAACCTGGGATTGAACTCAGGCCCTTGTGCTCCTTCATGTTTTGCACTCACTGGGTTCTCTTTTCTATCCCAGAAACATACAGACAACATATTCTCCATCAGCCCTTCTATTAGCCTGGAGAACACATGGATTTTTCTTTATCTTAAGACCATTCATGGGGACTATAACAACACAGAGATGGGAAAAGACCTTCTTCATGCTACTTAAATACATACCTTTCTTTACATAGAGTCAACAACTCTTCTTTATTCAGGTTTACCTGAGCCTAGACCAAAGAACTTGTGCTAATTACCCGCTGAAGGAAGTCAGATCCATTTTCCTCTGTATTGCCCCTCTGGCTTTTTGGCACTTTCCACGTCCTCCCCACTTGGAAAGGATTCATCATGTTCTGTCTCACAAAGCAACTCTATTGTTGCTTATTTCCACTACAGAAAAAAGTGAAAGACCTCTCTTGGGCCTGTAGAATAGGACAAGTCCCTGGAAGGAGAGGTTTGAAAGTTAAACCGAAGTTGATGCTCAGCTGTTCTAAAATTTAAAGGTTTTATCTTCCTAAAATGCTGTAAAAATGTTAGCTCTTCTTTGATACTTTTTCATAAAGCCTGTCACTGGGCCAAAAGGTTAATTTTACTGCATACCAAAATCAGAGTACTTCACTGAAAAAGAAAAGGACTACAAATCCATTCATTGAGGACATGAATTATCAATCAATTCATTTAATCAACTCTCTTTGAGAGCTGTCAAGAAAAATTTGAACTACAGTGCAGATTCCCAACTTGGGAGTAAATGGTGATCCTTAATAGTATCAAAGTTAAGAACTATTCAGTGAGGTACTGTTGAACACACTAACCGTGGGGACCTTGTAAAGGACAGTGGCCAAGGCTTCCACTTTGTCTTTTGCCTGTTTCCAAATCCTTCACTTATCATTTATGGGCTAATTTATGTCTATCTTCTACCCCAAGTGAGTGGTAAAGTTAGTAATACAATTCCTCCAGAACAAAGGATGCAGATGCATAAATGAAGCAATCGTGGGTGAGACAAGGATAAGTGGACTGTTGCATGCAGAAAGGGGGCAGAAAGGTGGACCTTGTCAAGAAATAGCTTGAGTAAAAAATGAATTTCAGCAAAGTGATAGTTCACAGCAAAAAAAATAGTATTTTCCTGTATTTACTAGAAAATCATGATTTTATAGAATGTGTTTCTATGTTAAAGTTGCCTAAATTTAAAATGAGGAAAAATTTTGAAAGAATGCTAGGAAATATTCTAGAAATTTCTTGAAGGTATAACACTTGACAGTGTGTTTCTTTGTTAGATCAATATCAATGACACAATACTTTGATTTTATCTAGGGATTGCGATGCACAATAAATTTATGAGCAGCAAGTTGTGTTTAACTTCCACATTTGAATTATTGTACCTGCTTGGAATTCAGAATAGATAAAACAGAATAAAATTTTCTCTTTTTCTTCTTTGTAAAGGAACCATAGCAACACCAATCAAGGCATTAAACTAATATAATATGGACATTGCTAAAGGTTAAGCCCATACCTTGCTAATCCTATGCACATTTATTGTATTTTCCTACTTGGCCTGCAATACCACAATGAGAAGTATCATTCTTTCCTTGGGAAGCCCACAGTTTTTTGCAAATCGAAGAGATGCTCTTGACTAGTACACATTCAGCAATAAAAAGCATCTCGAACAAATAAGGCCACCTTTTCTAAAAGGCTAACTTTCCCTTTGAGCCTTGTCCAGTTTAATTCTAATGTAAAAGCTGGGAATAGCTTACCTGTGAGTTCTAAAATAGCTTTATCTGTATACAATCGATTTCTCTCTGGAGGAAGATCAAACAAAAAAGCATTTCCCAGGTGGAGCCTTTGCAGTAGGGTAACTCAAATAGAATTTCAGGCAGGAAGTAGCAGTAAGATGACGTTGACTGGAAGGCAATATCCAATGTAATCATCACCCACTCAACACACAGTAATAGCCAAACAAGGGTGACTGGTGGTTTGCACACCATATATCTGCAAATGAATTTCCCTGGACAGTCTTGCTTCATTTTCCAAGATCATTGAGCCGTGTGATTTGCCTCCCTCTATTTATTTCATATTCTACATGACATGTGTGCTCTGAATATGTAGCTCAAGCCCTACTTAGTAGCCATAATTCAAAATAATAACCAAAAAAGAAAAAAAATGGTTCACGATGATACCGGCTTTTCCATTCTTATATCATTAGAATAGCCTAGGTTTATTTTTATTTTCTTGCTATGATGCCCATCATCATCATCCATTAAGACTAAATAAGGATGGACTGACTATCACAAACAGTGGGAATGTTTCATATGGATTTCTAATTGCCTTAAACTTGGCCTCTGGCTCCTGAGCATTACTAGAATGGAAGAGAAGATGAGGCTTTGTTATCTCTGAGGGTCTGTTCTTCAAGAAGACTTCTTAGAGGTATCCCTTTATTTCCACAAGAATAAAGGCCTGAAAGGAAACCAGATCTCAGAATAACTTGTTGAATTCTGAACTAAACCTCAATGTGTTTTTCTTTATGTTCTTATTAACAGTATTATGAGATATTCATAGGCCAGGGAGATGGCTCAGTAGAATATGTGCTTCCCTGGCAAGCACGAGGACCTGAGTTCAATCCCTGGTTCCACCAAAAAAAAAAAAAAAAAAAAAAAGTGTAAATAATAATAAAAAAAAACATTTTGGGGGCCAGGGAGATGGCTCAGTGGAATAAGTGCTTCCCTGGCATGTGCAAGGGCCTGAGTTCAATCCCTGGCTCTACAAAAATAAAGCTATTCATAGAGATTATATCACGTGTATCATGCTATTTGTGTTATATAAAATAGTTAAATCAAAATGACTCAGTCTTAAATGACATTTCATTCATTTAAGTAACCTTTTATCTGAAAACTCTGTTCTCTTTTCCTGGTGTGGATGTGTGTCTTCAGAGAAATTCAGTGACTGAGCTTTTATTTCATTATGTTTCAGGATTTGCATTCATTAACAAGGGCTATCTTCTGAGATGTATAGAGGCTTCTAGAAAGACTATTCTCCCTGCAGAAAAAAAAGAGATGCCAGTGTTGGCAGTAGCTATGCAAACCAAAACCATCAACTCACCCTCTTGTCTATTTCATTTGCATTTCCTCTTGGCTTACTAAAGTATTTAAGAGGAATGAATTAAAAAGCTTAGAGGGGGCTGGGGAGATGGCTCAGTAGGATAAGTGCTTCCCTGGCAAGCACAAGGGTCTGAGTTCAATCCCCAGTTCCGCGAGAAAAAACAAAAACAAAAACAAAAACAAAAAAACTCACTTTTTAATATACTTGAAATGAGACCAGAATGATGAGAACAGTTTGTCAGGTAAAATTAGCATCATTATATAGACAGGGACAGAGAGAGAGAGAGAGAGAGAGACAGACAGACAAAACAAAATAAATGGCATTATTTACCTTAGCAAATCCTTAGTTCTTTCTTTTAAAGACTCTCTGGGCTTAATATATCTGTATATACAAAATAGCTAGGATAGACATACAGCTACTTTCTCTTAGTTCAATGAGAAGAAAGATTTGAACTCACAGTGTTTAGACAAGATATCATATCTGTATCTTGTACTCTGAATAACTACTACGAAGACAACAATATGCAATGTATTAATTATTGTAACTGTCCTGCTAACCTGTTTTGAAACTGTTTCTTTGCTATTTGTTCCTCAATAAAATTTAATTTAAAAAAATAACTTAGAGGGCTTCTCGTGTCCATGCTTTGCTACCATGACCAGAAATAGGCTAGGAGGAAAGGTTCCACAAGTCCAGCCTAAGTTCTATACTATGATATAGTCAGAGAGATGAGTCCTGAATGTGTTTTCTTAATTCAGTCTCAGTTCTTAGAACACCAAAATTTTCTCAAGTACACACACACACACACACACACACACACACACAGAGAGAGAGAGAGAGAGAGAGAGATAGAGAGAGTATTCATGATAGGGACACCAAAATCCAAAAGGCCTTGGATAACTATAGGAGCCAGAGGAATAATGCTCACTCTTAAATTTCACTGGACATGGCATTACCTATCTCTCCCAGACACTCCTACAAAATAACGACACAGCTAAACACCAAGGAGGGATATTTATATTACATATAGCTACATAAGGAAGAAGCAAGGACATCATTGTAAAACAATATAAAGAATATGTTTATCTTATGCTTAATTTAAGTATTGTCTTAGTCATTTCTAATTTTCAATACTACAAAACTGGAAAAACACTTTGAGATAGCAGATCTTATTGTAAAATCTAGCAATCCCACTACCAGGTATATGTCAAAAGGAGATGAAATCAGTATGTCAAAAACATCTGCATTACTGTATTCATCCACAGACAAATCATCAGCAAATGACTTCTATATGCATAATGGAATACTATACTACCACAAAAAAACACAGAACTTGTAATTTGTGATAGTGTAGATGGATCTGGAGGACATAATGTAAAGTGAAATAAGTTGAGCACAGAAAGACAAACCCAATATTGTGTCACTCCTAAGTGGAATCTCAAAAAAATCCCTAATCTCATAGAAATGAAGAGTAAAGCAGAGGTAACCAAAGATGGGGAATATGGGAGGGCATGGGAGAGTGTGATCCAAGACTGTAGTGCAGTTGGGAGGAAGGATCTGTCTGATGTTCCATGGTACACAATTGTGGATATCATCAACAGCACTACATTATATATCTCAAAAAGTTAGAAGAAACTTGTACTCACCATGAAGAAATGATAGACGTTTAAGGTGCTGGATATGCTAATTAACTTGAATTGACCAGTAGCCAATATGTAGTTAAATCAAAACATCACACTGTACCCCATAAAAATGTTCAACTATCATGTATCAATCAAAAGTAATTTTAAAAATATGACAGTTGATTTACAATAGATTGCATGATAAAAATAAAGCAGGCCTATCTTACTACAAATCCTATGAAGAATTTTTCCAAAATATAAATCTCAAGTCAAGAACATATTTTAAAGTTTGGATAGCTATTCCAATTATAGTATTCAGGCATTCCTGAGCTTAGTTCTACATGTTCACTTCAGTTTGAATCTCAAATAATATTTTCACATAAAAAAATTTCCTGTGATACCATAGAAGAACTAGCTAAATTGTTAAATTTAATCTCTAATACCTCCCTTTAGAAATAAATTTATTTTTAGTAACTGATGTCAGTGCACACATTTGGACAAAAGTTACTGAACACAAATCACCAAGTGAATTTAAAATTCCCCACTCAAGACCTTTTCTATTGTTATTCGTTTGATGCCACATGTTTAAGATTTTGATTTCGGGAAGATTCTAAACAGGTTATTTTATCAATAGGAATAAGATATCTAGAGTTTAAATTTGTGTAATCTCTCAAGATCTTGACCTTGACATTTTCATAATTTTTATGTAATGTAGCCCTAGGGTATTGAGATTGCTCTTTTATCTGGCCTGATTCTGAGCAGAAGATCCCAAGTCTCTGAGTTGTTTTCTTCCTTTTCACCCCCTAAAGCACTGGAAATGGTTGGCTCTGATATGCTCCTAAGGCAACCGCAAGATGAGGCAAAACAGGATTGAGATGAAAACCAAGCTCACCCACATCCTACGTCAATTAGCTATTTTTTTCTTTGTAAACAAAGGGAGGAGAGGATTGGAGCTTTTATGGTGCAAGCTACTCTGCACCTCCATCCTCCCTCAGGACTTATATTCTGCCTACAACTCCCCTCCTCCACCAACATAAACTGACAACAGAAACTGTTTTTTCAAACTGCTCTTCATTTACTCTGACTTCACCTTAAAGGTCACCATCATATTGTATTATCTTGAAATAATATTCAGGAGTGTGTATGAGTGTGTGTGTGTGTGTGTGTGTGTGTGTGTGTGTGCGTGTGCTTGAAGGGAAAATGATTCTCTGAATTAACAAATTGAGAGATGATTATTGAGAAAAGTGGGGCTTAAAATTGCCAATGAAACAGTTGTTGATAGAACTGAAAATCAGAGCATTCACTGGGGGCTTTGGTTCTCTCACTAGCCTAAAAAAGAGAAAAAGAACAGAGCTTAATTCCACAATTGCTGACGCTCACTTTTTAGAAGGTCAGGGTTTTTCAAGAGTTACAAACAGTAAAGGCATTCATAGAGACTTCAGTGGACTTGAGAAAATGCATTTATTTGTTTGCTATCTGTTATATGCCACACCATGTACTAGGTGACATAAAAGATGAACACCATTTGTGTTGAAATTCACAGCAGAAGAGACCTAAAAGCAAAAAGTAGCGATGTACTCTTGGTAATAAATATGTAGCTATACTAGCTTCATCAAGTAAGGATATATTTAGCAAAATCTTAATACATACAGAAGTATGCACTGCCAAGAAAAGGTCGGGAGAAAATCCTTCAGGGAAGTGAAGGTGGTGGGGAATCCAGAGTATTTGGGGAAGGGTGGGCAGGTCAAAATGGCTATCACAGAAAGTCTGGATGGGGATAAGCTGGCAAGGGAAGACATCTCTAGAGCCAAAGTCAAAGTGATAGGTTTGGGGCTGGAGAGATGGCTCAGTGGAATAAGCACTTCCCTGGCAAGTGCAAGGGCCTGAGTTCAATCCCTGGTTCCTAGTAAGTGATAGACTTTTACATATGGCAATGTCTGTGAGAATATGGCAACAGGAAGCACAGGTGACTGCGAGAGTGAAGATGACGTGCTCAGAATTTCTGGGGATGAAGCAGGAAGAGAAATTTTTCAGCATTTGACATAGAATGGATGCTATGTAAGATTGTATTAACCTTGCACCTCTTCATTTTTAGCATAACTTTGTGAATTACAAATGATTCTTCAAAAACTAAAGGAAGCCACTATTCAGTGAAACCCAGAGGACAAGCCCCGAGAAGCATCCCTGAACTCTTGGTCTAGGGTGCATATGGAATGAGGAAGGCCACATTCCGAGCAAGACAGGCAGGGAGAGTGTTCAGCTCACGCTGCCTTTCGCGTTTCTCCTGTGCAAACTTGCATAGGTCAATGGGTGACTAAAGAAAGCCTTGCAGAACCATTTGGAGAGTATTGAGGGGCTTCTCTTTAGGAGATTCTTTCAAGCACTTTTAATATTGGTACTAAAAAGACTTTCTATTGCTTTATTGTAAGGAATAGTTAATGATTAATTTTGACCCATTTTACATGCTTATATCTTGTAATCTAAACAACTACTTTGAAGATAACAATATATAATATAACATTATTGTGGATTTCCTATCATCTTTTAAAATTATTGGTTTTAATGTATTTTTTCTTATTTTTATTCTCTTTAAAATGTTTAAAAGACATTCTTAAATGTAAAAGAAAAAGCAGATCTTTCTCAGCTTTCCTTTAATACACCTTAGTACCACTTTATACCTTGATGGCAGGGACGCCTTTGTTTTTCTCTTGGGGAGCACAAGCCTTTCTTCTGTCTCCTATAGTTGTTTCTATCTCTTTCTTGTTCTAGCCAATGATCTTCAGGCCTCTAAACAAACTTTCATGTCTCTTCTGGCACATAAAGTAGGAATTTAGGGGTTCATCCCTGCTTGTCCCATGAAGACAGGAGTCAACTTATCTAAACTCTTCGTAGCAGCTCTTAGATTCTTGACCTTCACTGCCTCCCCAGCTACTTGGCTGAAGTGTTAGCTTTGGATCAGAATTATTAGAAATACTTCTCGATATGCTCGAATTCCAATTCTCATTTTGCTTTATTTTATTTGAGTATATAAATTTTGAGTGTTCATCTGTAAATCTGACTTCTTTTTCATCAACTAGATTCCAAGAAACATGTACTTGAGCACCTATTACAGTGATAAAAAGCATGTCTTAAGTGAGCTTGAAATCTACTTGGAGAGTTGACGCGTGGAATGCACTGTAAATAGGAAGTGGGTCGTGCCTCGTGTTGTCATGGGGGTACACACTGCACAGGAAGTGTTTGGTACTGACTTTGAGATGGGGACATTGCATGGAGGAAGGAATATTTGAGTTGAGCCTTGAATAGAAAGTACAGTAGTACTTAGTTCAAGCATGTGCTTGCAATTCAGTTGCAGCCACAATTGCAGAAGAAATTCTGTGACCAGAACGATGTAAAGAATTAAGTTCAGGAACCCAGGCACCATGATAGTAGTTCATGAAATAGGAAATGGAGAAAAGAATTCCAAGCAGCATGAAAAAACAGTATGCATAAAGGAGCGGAGGTACAGAAGGGGATTTCACATCCAAAGAACAATAAATCACACATGGCTTCCCAATTCTAGGGACACCAGCAATAGCTCAGGAAAGTGGAAAATAGACAGTCCTTGCAAGGTAAGCTGGGTTTTTACTGTAGAAACCTTCACATGTCCCACTGAAAAGCAATGAGTTCTTCATTCACTTGCTCACTATGCAACACTGTAAATTTCAAAAGATAGATCTGAGGAGGACATGAGAGGGAGTGGGGGAAAGAGATTAATCTATGTACGTAAGCGGGATGGTTTGGACAACTGTACTGGGCATTTCTGCTGGTCTGTGGAAAGGAGCAGATAATAATTTGTTTTGTCTAGTTTTTTCAATTGATTGTACTTTTCTGCTTCTGATTTGATCATATATTTCTTTCTTTTTTTCTTTCTTCAACTTTTACATCTGATAAGAAGAATAACTTGTTGGAAGACAGCACTATGTATTAAAACAAATACTATGAAATTCATATTACTTTGTTAAGTGAAATTCTGTACATGTAATTTTTTTCTGTTTTAATTCTAATTTATACCCTCTTTAAAAATAACAAATAAAAATAAAAAACAGATCTGGGTGGAAGAGTAAAAATGTAGATCTTGATACTTTACTGTGAATCCAAGAGTATAAGCTCCCTGTTTCTTTTCCATATCTAGTGTTCTGCTTTGGCTGTGTGAACTCTGCAAGAATATGACACAATAAAATATTTTCTCTAGTATATTATCTAAGTAGCTTTTACCTATCAATCCCTACAAATTTATCTGTAGTAAGATATACCCCCTAGATTGATTTCAACTCCATAGCATTTTATTGATTTAAACAATGAGGAAAGAGGGCCAGGTTCTGTACATTACTTTTTCAGTTTCTGATTACTATTTTCCACTGATGTCTACTCCTGTCATGTAGAAAGTTCCAGCAATATGAAAAGAATTATTCACTCAGGTTGTTTGTATGGCTTATTTAAATTTTGTCATGATGCAAGTTTCCCAAGGTTCTAGGTCTTTGAAAGTTTGAGATGCTTTGGGAAAGATAATTTACATGATACTCTTTTTCCTCAGAAAAGATAATTTGGTCCAAATCAGAAGGAAAGAAAAAGGAGACAACATATGTTTTGTTCCTTTATGGGGTCTGTTTGGAATTAATGTCTCTATTGATAAACTAGGTATTAGAGCTTAGTGCACAGGAGCTATTGAAATGTTGTGTCAGTGCAGATGACCATGTTCACTATTTCTCATTTTCAACGTAAATGAGCAGTAAATCACCACCTAGGGGGTATGCATGAGGGCCTCCCACATAAACTTCGCCTCTGCATGCGTAAACATTTTCTTATTATCGCAAATAATCAACAGCAGAATAGCAAATGCAAGTTTAGCTTTTCCCCAGAATGTTTATCATGGTTACTTTAAACTGTTTATAGAGAAGAGAGAACTATAAATGTCTTTCAGGAGTTGGGTAGAACCATATGGCTCAGAAGGCTTTTCTGTGATAAAATGTTTGGCTACACCAGGCAACACATGGTTCTTCCATTGCAATTATTTGTCATTTCAAACATTGTTGTTGATATTCAACTCCTGAAACAAATAACACCATTCTAAAACATTTATAATAACTTAAGAAATGAGACTCATTTTAGTGCTGCTGGGATCCAGCTGCGCCCTCAGGCCCTGCTCCGGTCAGCTGTGCCTGAGGCGCAACCCTCTTGCCTATCTTTGTGCAGCAGCCACGGCTGACTTTGGAACAGAGAAGCTTGCTTTGGTTGTCCAAATAAACACTGGATGCTTCCCAGGTCGAGGCATTGCACATCTAAACTGTCTCTAAGAGAGCAGTCTGTGCAGTCAGTGGCCCTGGTAGGCAATTAATTTCTGATGCATAAAGCAAGCTATGCTGTGGGAAGTGTCTCCCATATACTTGCATGTTACCTTGCTGCTGGTTGAATAGGCCACGTTGTGCACGCACACATCCATTTTCCATGAGCAATTCTTTCCAATTTCCCTTTCACCTGACCAGGTTGTTTCAGTCCTTCCACTTCTATTTCAGTCAAAAAAGACCTCACCTCTACCTCACATACACATGAATCTCTTTCTTTTCTTCTTCCCTTCCCCTCTTCTCTTTGTCCTTCTGCCTCTGTCTTATCTTTTTCTGTCTGTATCTTCTCCTATATTTCTTCTTTTTTTTTTTGTGGCGGAACTGGGGATTGAACTCAGGCCCTCGTGCTTGCCTGGGAAGCACTTATTCCACTGAGCCATCTCCCTGGCCCCTTCTCCTATATTTCTTTACCTGCTACAAAGGTTTATAAGGTGATAAAAGGATTAATGACAACTTTTAATACAACATATTTACAATATAGAAGGAAAGACAGTAATGTCAAAAAATAACTATTATAGGAATTTAGTGTGTTATGTTTTATACCATAGGGGGGAAAAATAATTTGAAAGAACAAATAATAAATCAGTTCTGAGAAGTGCAGACATAAGAATGGAGAATCATCCACCCAGCACGGTGGTGCACACGTGTAATCTCAGCTCTCTGGGGAAGAGAGGGGCATGTCGCAGTCCAGTCTAGGCAATATCACAAGTTGGTCAGATCACATCTGCAAATAAGGGCTGAGGTGTATCTCAGTGAAGAGGACCTGGGTTCAATACCCACTGGGGAGCAGAAGGGGAGAGGAAAGGGAAGGCTCCTGAAAGAGATGGTACCCAAGTGTTCTTGAGGGATGAATTAAATTTCCATAGGTAAAGAGAAAGAACAGAATACCTGCAGAACCCATACAATCCACCAAACCAAAAGAACCCACTTTTTTTTTTTTACTCACTTCTTTCCTTCCTGGAAAATGAGAATACCATTACTGACATTTGTAAAATGGCTTTTAATTTTGTATTATAGTTGTCACAGTATAGGATTCTCAGGCTAAGAAAGTTTGAGCAATTCTCAGAGTTCCTTTCTTAGCAGACACTCCTAGCACGGCACGCTAGGGCCATTGTTGAGCAGGATCATGACTATATATGGGAGGGGGGCCCTACGGAGCTTCCAGTGATTGATGTCCAGCAGATACTCACCTAGATGGGAAACTTACTTATAGTAATTTATGCCAAGCACCTAACTCTGTCTTATACATAGTATCATTTTTTATGATTGAATAGAGACTGAATTTTTTTAGGCACACAGTTGCTATATAAATAAAATTGTAAATGTATTTTGTTTTACTCAGAAACTGGTTGAATTTTTCACCAATTTTTGAGTGACTTCCACAAATTTGTTCTTTTCAAGTTTCACTGTTTTGCATCGTTTCACAAAATTGCATCACTCCAATAGTTTATGTTACAGCAGTCACTAATATAATGCAAGACCATAGAAGTTGTCCTAATAGAGGTAAAAGCATTGGACGGCTTCTTGATGGCTTCTGGAGTAATCTGCCTGTGCATGCACCAACTGAAAAGCAGGGCCATGTGGTAGCAACAGTCCGCCTGCTGCAGACTGCCTTCCTGCCCTTACCCTCCACTTTTGCTGTATACTGATTCACCTCTCTGTGTCTCAGTTTCCACATCTGTAAAGCAGGCATAAAGTAGTGCTTACTTCACATATATCAAAATAGAATAAGTATCACAAAAGCAAGAGCTCTGAGGGCTGCATCCCTTCCTTACAACCCTTGGGACTAGATGGGCTTTAGAATTCAATATTTTTAAAAGGACAGTCTGAGGTGTGTAGGCTATATCATGTAGCACTACTAGTGGAAAACAAAGAAGCAACTCTAACCAAAAGCATTTAAATTTTTTTTCAGCAGGAAAGCCTCTGACTTTGCATACTACCTGGAAAAAATAAGGACCACAGAGTTTTATTGAAGCTTATATCAGATTATGTCACAAAATGAGTCACAGAATATCTGCAAATGTCTGAATCTTCTAGACGGTGGAATTATGGATCTGTATTTTATTATTTATCATAAGTTATTTTCCTTTGCTTCTCTCTTTCATGACAAATATTGATCTGGTTATGTAAAATTGTCTCTGTTAGTAAATTCTAGCATCAGTGGACAGTATTTCAAAATAGTTAAGGTGCCTTCTAAATTTGTACAAAAAGTGTCTAGTAAAGATGCAAACCACTAATATATAGCCATTTTTGATTTGGGGATAGTGGTTTGCATATATTTCATTTGATATTCATCAATGCTCTGTGAGACAAGTCCTTATTTTTGGAGAAAAAAAATGAATAAAAAGGGCAATTAAAAATGTCAAACCTGAGTGTGGGGTTGCACACCTGTGATCTCATTGATCTCTGAGGCTAAGACAGGAGGATGGCAAGTATGTGCCTACCCTGGGCAGCTTAAATGACTTACTGAGATGCTCCCTGAGAATTAAAAATATGTAATAAAGGAGCTGGAGACATGCCTCAATGCAAAGGGCCTGAGTTACATGCCCAGCACCAAAATAAAGTGAACAACAGACAAAAAAAATCTAAATAAAACTGGCCAAATGAAGAAAAAGAGGCACTCCAAGCAAGAGAAGGAGGCATCAACCCAGATTTCCTCATATCCCTCTTTCCCCTTTCCTTCTAATGGTGGGGAAAAACACGTGACACTCAGCCTGGGCATCACAGGAGAAACTGCAAATAGGGTAGCATGAGCCACTTCCCACTGATAATTTTATGAACTTGTCATAATATCACTGAATATAATATGTTAATAGAATTAAATAATAATGTAATAGCATTTCTAGTCCATCTGCTTACTAACTAGAGCATATTTAATATCTAGATACATTAACCCTTCCTTTACCTAAGAACATTTTAATATAGAAGAAATTATATCTGTTCAAGATTTTCCTGGCCTATACTCCAAAAATTGTTATGCAGATTTAATGAAATACCTCTCAAATTACCACCAACATACCTCAAAGATCTAGAGAAATCATTCCTAAAATTTATTTGGAACCAGAAAAAAAAAACAAAACTAGAATAGTAAAGGCAATCCTGCACAACAAAGGCAAGGCAAAAGGGATGACAACTCCTGACTTGAAATTATACTGCAAAGCTACAGTGATAAAATCAGCATGGTATTGGCAAAAAAAAAAAAAAAAAAAAAAAAAAAAAAAAAAAAAAAAAAAAAAAAACTAGACCTAAGGATTAATGGAATGGATTAGAAGATGCAGATGTAACTACAAGCACACTCAGCCATCTTATCTTTGACAAAGGGGCCAAACATACTCACTGGAAGAAAGGTAGCCTCTTTAACAAATAGTGCTGGAAAAACTGGCTCTCTACATGCCAAAAACTAAAATTTGACCCAGGTCTATTACTATGCACTAAACTAAAGTCAAAATGGATTAAAGATCTAAATATTAAAACAGAAGCACTAAGTCTCCTGGAAAAGAAAGTAGGTGGAAAGCTTGAAGACATAGGGGTAGGCAAAGAGTTCACGAACAAAAATCAAACTGCACAGGAAATACTTGAAGGAATCAGCAACTGGGACCTCCTCTTATTGAGAAGTTTCTGTATGTCAAAAGAAATTACCAACAAAGTGAAAAGGCAACCCATAAATTGAGAAAATATCTTAACTAATAAGCACTTAGGTCTTCTATCTAGAATTTATAAAGAACTGAAAGACATTAGGTCCCCAGAATTTAAAGACCCATTTCAGAAATGGGCATCTGAGATGAATATGCACTTCTCAGAGGAAGAAATACAAGAAGCAAATAAATACATGAAAAAATGCACCACATCACTAGCCATTCACAAAATGCAAGTTAAAACAACACTGAGATATCATCTCACCCTAGAAAGATTGGCTATTATAAAGAAATCAGTCAACAACTGTGGGGAAAAAGGAACCCTTCTCCACTGCTGGTGGGAATGTAGACTGGTGCAACCATTATGGAAATCAGTGTGGAGACTCCTTAAAAACTATGACTGGAAATCCCATTCCAACCAGCTATCCTCCCACTGGGAATTTTCCCGGAGGAACTGAAAACATCATATCATAGTGAAATATGTGCGCCTATGTTTATAGCAGCACATTTGTGATAGCCAAATCTTAAACAACCAAAATGCCCCGAATGGATGAAAAACATGTGTTGTTTTCATACAATGGGGTATTATTCAGCTATAAAGAAAAATAAACTTGAAGCTTTCATATATAAGTGGATGCCACTTGAAGTTATACTCATAAGTAAAATAAACCAGACCCATATGTGTAAATATCATATTGTCTCCCTAGTGTAAGAACTCAAAATAAGAAACAAAAATTAAAAGGTATAACACAGTTAAATGGAAAATGAGAACTTAAGGATTAAACAACAAAGAGAGAAAAAGGAAAAAAGTTAGGAAATATGGCAGGGACAAAAGCATATATTTATATAAACAAGATGGTTAAGGCAATGGTCCTAAGAATCTCCATCAGGTTTTTGAAAATAGCAGTTAAGGGGTAGAATTCTCACCCTGACCAACTCTATGTGCTGATATCTATGAACTAAGCAACTAAACTGAGAATAGCAATGTGTAATACTAAAAACATGCTTGAAATACCTATCATCTTGGTCTCCTAAATGAGTACTGC
Organism: Octodon degus; assembly: GCF_000260255.1. Lineage (NCBI taxonomy): Eukaryota > Metazoa > Chordata > Mammalia > Rodentia > Octodontidae > Octodon > Octodon degus. The sequence continues at coordinate 10,638,586 of NW_004524664.1, read as the reverse complement.
TTCTAATGTCATATTAATTATTGCTACACTCCTTTTAAAGTAAATGTTAGTAAAACAAAAAAGGTGTAAAAGAAAACAAGAAGAGAAAAAAAAGTCATAGGATTGTCCTGCTGCAATATTGCATATGGCTTGACTTCTAAATTTCTGTGTAAAAATGTGTGATTTTTTTTACATTCTAGAGGGATTTAAATTTTAGAAAATCTATGGTTGTTGGAAAATAGCAGTTCCATAGTATGTCTAAGGCATTTGATATTCAGACAGATAGTGATGTTAAGCTCACCTACTTCTGTTACAGGGTAATAATATCATCAAGCTTCTCTTGTGCATGTTTAACAACTTAATTTTGCAGACCAAAAATCAGAGACAAAGAGGGGCTACAAGGATAGCCAATATTTTGGCCTTAGCCCTTCAAGGTCAGTGAGGACTCAGGACATAAGAGAACCTGTGCTGTGACATCCTGTAAATCAGTTGTGTCCTAAATTTTCTGATCAAGGAGATTAAGTTGCCACAGAGGAAAGTGATCAGTGATAGATAGTGTGCCTAAGAAGAGTCACCTAGAGAAAAAATAATCTTTCAGACTTTCACAGAGAGCAAATTGGTCAAGCAATGGCTGTGACTCATTCAGATGGCTTACACTGACAAAAGATCTACAAGGTGCTGTACATGGTTTCAGGGTAAATCCTGAGGGGATTTTACTGACCTTGTCAAGTACAAAAGTTACATTTTTGCTTATGTAGGTCTTGCTTTAACTTGGTCTTAACCATCCAGCAGAAAAGTATAACCACAAGGTATAAAAAGTAAAGCCATATTAATATGCTCAGTTGTAAATGGCTCAAGTCAACAACTTTAGACAATTGCCAATTCTGCTTATAACCCCCTACTATTAGGAATATTGGACTATATTGGGTTATTTTGCTGAATTCAAGTACCTACAATATTTGAACTGGCATCAAGTATGAAAAGAGTCTTTAAAGACTTCTCCAAATACAGCTTCTACCAACAATGGGACGCCCATCTCTGACAAAACAAAACAAAAAAGGGGGATATAAATAAAGGACCATTTTTAGGGGGAAATATATATATATATATATATATATATATATATATAGTTAGTTAGTTAGTTAGTTAGGTTAGATATACAGCTACCTTCTATTAGTTCAATGAGAAGAAAGGTTTGTACTAGTATTGTTTAGACAAGATATCATGTCTGCATCTTGTCCTCTGAATGACTACTACAGAGACAACAATATGCAATGTATTAATTATTATAACTGTTCTACTAACCTGTTTTGAAACTGTTTCAGTGCTATTTTTTCTCATTAAAATGAATACATTTTTTAAAATAGAATAGAATATATAAATAAAACATTTTCTTGGTCTAATCAACTTTTAAAACATCACCCATGACCTTGGTTCAGATTCTGTTTAGGAAAGAACACAATTGAAAGCATTCAGTAGTGGAAGCAACACAGTATGAAAGGGCAGAAGAACAAATCTGGAGCCGTCTTACTAGAGTAGGTAGCTTCTGGACTACAGGAGTCTAGGCAAGTTTTCTCACTTGCTCTGCGCCGACAATGAAATCACCTACAGAATAGATGCATTCCACATTGTACCACCTTTTTTATACTTATAAAATAAAAACTGTACTATATCAAGAGTCTTTCTTCTTCTGAAGTTCACTTATAACAGATGAATTGTGAATCCCTGTCCCACAGAATCAAATTCCTGCTAATGATCTGCTATTTTTTCTCAGTTTTGTGAATTTTATTGCAGCTCAGTTTGACCTGTAAATAATAACATGCTGCTAATTTCAATGTTTGTATTAGTAAATTACGTTTCCAAGATGAATCAAAACAACAGCATAGCAGGTGCTCTTAAGGCACAAGGAAAGTAGAAGACCCTGCATTCAGCAGTCAAAATACTTTTTAAAAATCAAGAAGCAATCACTGAGTAGCTTTCCTTGATTTCCATAGCAATTAGGTTAATAATGGAATGAGATTGATAATCAGAGCCGAGGAATCCAATCAGCAGGGTTACAGTGTATTTCTTTAAACTCCTCAAAAGATCACAGCACTCCAGAATACAGAAATTTACCCATGACTAATATTCTTTGCTCCTTACTAATTGCTTTATTGGGTGTCAGTACTTAGAGAAAAAATTGCAGTGAGCTCCAGAGAGCTATTTCTTTTTTCATTTCAGAATTGCCTCCTACATATGAATAAAATTTTCTTCTCCACAAGAAAACAAATTCTGCAAGTGTGAAACAATACAGTTGCAGCCTTCGGTTTCAACACAAAGCCAGCAGTGTGTCCTGGCATGTTATTTAGTTATAGTACTGAAAGTTTTCATTTATGTTTGTTCCTGTTCTTTCTTTCACAAAAGAGATTTGGTTTTATTTTTTTTTTAAGCACCTGAGCTGGGCAAGTTGGCACACACCTATAATCCCAGCTAATCAGTGGGCTGAGGTAAGATGATTTTAAGTTCAAGGCCAGCCTGGGCAATTTAGCAGAACCCTGTTGTAAAATAAAAAAAAAAAAAAAGGGCTGGCAATGTAATTTAGTGCACAGCCCCTGGGTTTCATCTCAGTACCTAAAATAAAATAAAGTAAAATAGAATGCATCTGGGAAAATGTAAATGCTATTACGTGCTATTCATTGAAAATAGACCACCACCTCTCTCAGAAGCTTGTCTCAGCTCAACTGAAGCCTCTGGCAGTACAGTCCACATCATGATTGTGCTTGGTCATATGTGGCTCCACGTCATTTCCATAAAGTGCTTTTGCATTTGTCGCTCCTTTTGTTCCTAGAATACTTCTGTTTACATTCCTGTAAGTCATTTCAACCCCACCACTAAGTTTTACTCATAGCAAAAAAATAGAAGTTAGAATATAACATTTCCTAGTATTGGAAGGAAATAAACAACTTCAAATTTATTTACCTACTAAATTAATTTTTAATAAAATGTTTATATGGTTCCTCTTAACAATAACTAGCAAAAAAAAAAAAATGTTTCTTCTCTAAACGTTTACATTTCCTGTGTATAATTTGCATGAAGATTGATCCAAGCCATTCTGCTACCAGGGCTTGAGGTACAAATTAAGAGGCTCCAATCAGTTCAGGAAGGGTTTTATTTATTTGATTTTGTTTGCTTTGTTGTGTTTCTTTTTTTCAACAAAACAGGTATGGTGATAGAGGAGAAAGTGTTTCTGGTTAGTGTTCATGTGGAGAAAGCATGTGCTTAAATCATCATATGCATGTTCTTAGTGTATTTTGTCTTCAACATTAGAACTTAAAATTTTTATTTTATTATTACATATTTATAACTTAAGCAGTTTACACTCACCTTGGGGAATAGTTAGGTGCTCATATTATGGCTTGTTTCTTTTATTTCATTCCCTTCCCCTCCTTGCCCTTGCGCTCCCTCCAGTTCCCCTATCCCTTTTTCATATTTGTTCATTATTTGATCATGTTACACTACTTACTGTTTACATTCATTGGGATTATTATGTTCCTGTGCATGGCATATCTGTTTTCCTCTCATTTCCCCTTACCCCCTCCGTACCCTTCATGCTTCCCTTGTGTCGCTTCCCTATTGCAAGAGATCTGTCCCCTTATATCTGTCTGTGTGTCTTTTATAATTTTGTCTGCAGTTGCCTCATTCAGATGAGTGATATGACATGATATATAAGCTTGTGGGTCTGGTTTATTTCAGTCAATGTTGTATTTTCTAGGTACATCCATTTTTCTGCAATGTCTTAAGTTGTCATTCTTCTGCATAGATACAGATAACAATAACTTCAGTCTCCCCTTTCCTATATTTATTCCTTTTATTCCTTTCTCTTGCATAATTGCTCTGGCTAGTGTTTCAAGTACCATTCAACATTAGAACTTTAAAAGTACATTGGGTCTGTAATAATTAATTAACTATATACATACATATCAAAGCATCATATCATATACTTAAATACACACAATACAAATAATGAAAGATACAAGTACATTGTATCTTTTTTAAAAATTATAAAGGACACAGACAGATATAAGGGGACAGGTCTGAATTCATCTCAGACCTCTTCTCTGTGATACTACATAGCTATAGCTTTCCATTTTTACAGCAGGAATCAAAAGCTAAGAAAGATAGACAAAAAATGCTATCCCATTTATTGCAGATTTCAAAAACTAATACTTAGCTCAATCATGCACTGAGAGGGAATTAAGATTTATAACTAACATATTTCTACATTTTTAAAAAAGATTTTGCTTTTTGGATCTTTATAGCTTCACCCTGTCTAGACATGTATACATTTTATTGCAGAGGAAGTTGTTGCCTAGTATCACTGCTCCTCCTCCTTCTCCAAGAAATCATCTATGAAAAAGGAATAATGTGATTCATAAGTTGAGCTAACTGAAATAATTTGCATCATTAAGAAGCTGCCATTTATTCTGATGTGTGTGGTTTTTTTTTTTTTTTTTGTTTCCCCAAGTACAGCTTAAAGAGGAGGGAAAGACTAACCAGATGTACTACTGGGCAAAATTCTGAATTTTTAGTGAGTCTCCCTCCTGGCTTTCTTTCTATTTCACTGGTGCTTATTCTCACCATCCTTCACTTTGCTTTCTGTTCAGCTTCCAAAGGTGCAAGTACCATCCCAAGGCCTCGTTCTCTTCACCTTACTAGTTGGATGGCTTTAAGTTTCATATACACTGATGATACCCAATTCCCTCGCCTTAGGCCTCTTCTAGAGCTCAAACTCAGACATGCAGCTGATACCTTGCTACGGGAGTCCACCAGACACATTCAACTTAGTACCATTGAAATGCTGCTCTGGTTTTCACCCTCAGCCAGCTATCGGCTGGTCCTGAACATATCAGGCAAAACTATTACTCCCTACCTGATTACTCAAGTTCAGTATCTGCGAACTTTTCCTTTCTTTCCTTCATCACCTCACACCCATCATATATAAATCTTGCAATTAATTATTCATAGAACCCTTTCAGTTTTCTCTCTCTTTATTTCTTCTTAGTTCACTTATATTCTCTGGCCTAGTTTAGCTATACTTAGTACTCATCCTTCTGATTTTACATTTGTCCCTTCCCATGAATTCTCCTTGGAACAGCCAGAACCAACTCTTTCTAATGTGCATTACATTCTGTAATACTGTTGTTTAAACTGTCTGTTAGCTTTTCATCAATTTAGAATAAAGTCAAAGCTCCTTATCCTAGTTCTATTTGATCTTCTTTCCAATTCCTCTCCCACTTGCCTGTTACACTTCAGAATCACTGACCTTTGCTGGCTGCTGCTCCTCTAGCCCGCCAAGCTCCTTCAGGCTGCAGAGCCTTTGTACAGTATTCCTTCTTATACATACTTTCACTTTTTACAGACTCAGTTACCTGTGGCCCAAAAATATCAATGGGAAATAACAGAAATAAATAATTTATAAATTGCAAATTGCAATTCTGAAAGCTGTGATGAAATCTTGTGCCTTCTTGCTCCATCTTGCCTAAGACCTGAACTATTCCATTGCCCAGTGCATCCGTGGTGCACACACTGCCTGCCGATTAGTCACTAGTTTCTATCTTGTTTATCAAAGAGACTGTACAGGTAACCCATTCTGTGGTCATGCACACTTTATGCCCTTATATAGTAACTTAACACTGTGTCTTTGACCTCATTTCATCTCACCACATAGGCATTTTATTATCACACATCATCACCAGAACAATAAGGGTGAATGCAGTACAATAAAATACTGAGAAAGAAGAGAGACCATATTCATTCAGCTTTTCATATAGTTTATCATTGTAATTACTCTACTATATTTTTGATATAGAGGAATGAAACTCCCAACATGAAAGGTACCTGCAATGATTTTGTGTCTTCTAATGAAGAATGAATTTTAGCAGCAAACAGAAGTTAAGAGCAGAATATTTATTGGGGAAAGACAGCTTCTGTCCAAGAGAGGGACAGAAAGGAGGACCTGAGCAGGTTACCCTTGAAGCTGTCTCTCCCAGGGATTTTTATAGTGTAAAGCCATGAAAAGAGTCTAAGGTGAAGAACATGAGAACTTGCTTAGGTGGGCATGAGGTATGACAAAACTATGATCAAACAATAAGTTTTCAAGCACTATTGCTCAGGTAAAATTGATTAAATCTAGGACCAAATGGGGAAGGGATTCATGTAGCAAGTGGGCATGATTATAGAACAGGAGTTCATCCTGTAGCCAGTAGTGGTTGGATGAGTGACTCCTCCTGGCTTCTTCCAGGTGATAATCAATCCTGGATGCTAATCTTTAGGGAGGTGAGTATTTGTTCAATCTGTGGGCTTTAGGTGTGGCCCACAGTGTGAGCACCCATTTCTCCTGCAATTGTACGTCATCTTGTCTTCTGTGCTATTTCCTTTAAGGGCCTAACCCTGAGTGCCTGCCTAGGATATTTCCCTCTAACTCAACTGCCTCAACATTATTATATTTTATTAGTACCTTATTCTGTAAAATTTATGAACTATTGGGTATCATAGGTATGTAAGTAGAGAAATACACATAGGATACTAGTTTGGGACATGCCCTGAAGGTCTTGGGTTACATCTAGTTCAGATAATAGGGGACAGTTGGCTCTCTGTATCCATAAGTTTCCCATAAGTATATTCAACCAAAGGTGGACAAAAATATTTGTAATTCTATTTGTATAGAACATGAATAAATGTTCTTCTCATTAAACATTAATGCAGAATTATTGTTAATAAAAGTATTACCTACCCAAAGAATAAAATATAGCAATTATTTATATAGCATTTACATTATAAGTAATCTATAGATTATTTAAAGAACATGAGCTGTGCACATAGATTATATGCAAATATGCCATTTTGTGTAAGAGACTTGAGCATCCCTGGATTCTGGTATGATGTCACAGTGGAAGACTGGGTCCTGGAATCAATCCTCCAAAGATGCCAAGGGAGACAATGGACCTGGAAATTTCTACAATTTCTGATTTTCAAAAGGCTGACATTTTGTCCAGGAAGAGCTCATATTTAATACCACATTCAGCCAGGTGTGGTGGCACACATCTTTAATTCTAACTCTCAGGAGACAGAGGCAGGAGGATTGCTGAGAGTTCAAGGCCAGGCTGATTTACATAGTGAGTTTATGTCATCCTGAACTACACAATGAGACTCTCAAAAAAAACAAAAAGGAAAAAAAATCACACTGTCAGAGAGGCCCTCTCTGCCTTCAGGGTGGTATTATAAACTATTGCTCAACTTCAATCTTTCTTTTCTTAATTTTATGCAAAGAGCTTTTCACTGATATCTTACTGATTTTTCTTTTGCCTGTCCCCTTCCACCTTCTGTCCCTGAAAATTAAAGTACGCTTGACAGAAGAAAGACTTGTTCATGTTGGTGATCCCAGATGTTGGAAGAATACTCAGAAGATAGATGGATTTAATAAAAATATTACAGTGAATAGATAAAAATCACGGAAAAGCAAAATCTGAAATAAGTTAGATGAGTGTTATATCTGGTTTCTCACATGTGCTGACTATAATACTTTGTGGGATTTACACCTACATGAGCTAGTGAACAAGCATGTGCTGCCTTCAAAGGGGAAAGGAAATAAACAGCCTGTGGTGAGCAATGGATCATCATCAGGTCTAGGCTACAAAAGCTAAGACTAGCTGCAGGTGACCTGTTGAACCACTTTCTGGGGTGAGCTCTTAAGTGCCTGTCAGAATTTACAATTTCAGGGCAAACATAAATAAACCTGCATGTCTTTCAGCTTGGATTATTTGATGCTTTAAAATCAGCTCTGCTTCATTTTTTTGGGTACTGGATGCACTCATCTTTTAGTTTCAGGGTCTGATTCATCAGTTTCTGTAAATCTGTTTATAAGCCCGGCCAACATTTTGCTTTGCCAGGCTTGGAGTGGAAGGGAATGGTTGAAAGTGCCTAACAGCTTGCGTCCACTGCTGCTTTCAAGTGATTTCCAAGAGCACCATGTACTAAGCAAGTAATCTATGTCTCAGTTCTTCATCTAAATAGAAAGTATAGCCTATTTTACTTCTTAGGTTGTTGGGTTTTGTCCTGTTTTGGGGAAGTTGGTGTATTGCCTCCACATTAATAAGAGTTACATACAAAGAAAAAGAAAAGCAAATCATTCATCCTTGTATTTTATAGGGAGAACACACCCAACATGAAGTCATGTGCAGTGGTTAATAGGCTGTATAATCCATCAAGTCTATAATTTTTGTAGCTATAAAAAATGTCATATATATATATATATATATATATATATATATATTATGGCATCAGTTGTATATGAATGATATAATAATTGCTAAACTTGTGAATTTAAGCCTCTGTTGTAGAACCCATGTAAGTTCTGGCTCCAATGGGTTGATGAGGGGAGGATATTAAAGATGGTACCTCTTATGTTTCAACTCTTCAAATTGACTCACTCTTGTCTCATGATTTACTGAGGCTCAAAATCTTCTCCAAAACAATCCTTTAAGCAAAATTTATATATAAACAAGCAGTCTGCATGTTATAAAAGATTAGTTTGCTTAAAAATAAAATGTCTACTGGATCTAGCACTTCTACTAATCTAAACAACTATTTAAAAATATCAAATCTCTTCAACTATAATCATAGACCTCTAATAACCAAGTAAAGCCACACTTTATCCCTCTGGGCTTTAGGTTTGTTGTTCTGTTTTGTTTTGTTTGAGGTTTAAACTTGAATTTTGTTTCATGCTAAATTCACAAAAACCCTGTAAGAAAGTTGAACAGCATGTTTCCTTCATTGGGATCTTTAGCATTGCTTTCCCTCGGCTTCTGTGCTTCAGAGAGACCACTTTTCAGGTGCACTTCATCTTTGAATTCTGGTCTTGAAACATATTCATGAAGATTAAATTCCACCAAAACCTCTAAGGAAAAATCTCAACTACTACTTTATTTATTTACTTGTTTTCTTTGTACAAGTGTAAGATGAAAAACATGATTCTTTGATACACAGATCCTTGGTAAAACCATTATCAAAGGTAAGCAACTTAACATATTCATCACCTTCCATTAATTAGTGATAAGACTGCCTAAAATCTCTGCTCTTAGCAAATTTTTGGTATATAATACTTTATGAAGTATAGTCTTCCTGCTATACATTGAAGCTCTCCATGTATTTATTCTTTTTGATTGTAAATTTATACCCTTTGATTGACCTTTTCTATTTTCCTTCTTCACCTTTGGTTACCACCATTCCATTCTGTCTTATACATTTGATGATTTTTATTTTTAAATTCTATGTATAATGAGAGTATATAATCTCTTACTTTCTGTGACTAATTTGCATTTCATTTGGCATAAGGTCCTTCAATTTCCTCCATGTTAGCCCATGAGTAGGGTCTCTATCTTTCATTTTTGAGATGGAATACTATCCCACTGTGTGTCTGTATATCATAATTTCCTTATCAATTCATCTGTCTTTGGACAGTTAGGTTATTTCTATATTTTGGCTATCGTCAATAATGCTGCAACTCATAAAACTACAACTGGGGGATTGCAGTGGGATGTTGATTTACTTTACCTTGGGCACATACCTGAAAGAAGAATGGCTTATAAGGTTGTTCTATTTTCAGTTTTTAGAAACCTTCATACTGCTTCCATAATTGCTGTCCCAACTTACATTTCCACTTATGTACAGGAACAGGGGTTCCCTCTATGCCATATCTATATCAACACCTGTAATCCCTTGAGGTTTTTTTTTTTTACAATAACTAAACTATACCTTTTAAAATGCACTTGACCTCATGCTAAAGTATGAATAGAGAAAATTATATTAAGTTTAGAAGTGTTATGTATGGATAATGTTTAATGTTTTCATATATCCCTTACCTACAAGTATTTTGATGATGTAGTCAATAGGACTGTTGTGTGGTAGATTAGAAAAGTGAGTGCAAGCCTAACAGTACCTGTCTCTTAAGTTTGGACCTCACCCACATTTCAGAAGCCCAGCCCAGTGCTTTTCCTCATAGGCACAGAATCACCCCAGCTTGAAACAGGCAGTGACACAGAGCAAAATTAACGTTCTTGTCCCAAAACTCAACTGTCTGTGAATACAGATATGCTGATGCTTCTGAGGGCCATTTCTCAAAAAGATTGTTATGGTTTCATTTTTTAAAGGGTATGAAATTTCTATCTGAAGAAGTCATGTCACTAATTGGTTTAATTCCTTACATAGCCAGTAATTCTTTCCAGTCCTAGGTTTTTATTAAATATTGTCATTGAACCAAAACCTGTTGCTATGTCATTTTTAGCTATACAATTCTGGCATCCTGTAGTTCTTACATGTTTATTCCTTGAATTATCTTTTTTTCTTTTTATGAATCCAGCTTATCCTAAGTAGGTTTCTTGTTTGTTTGTTTGTTTGTTTGTTTGTTTGTTTTTCTTGAGTTGGGGATTAAACTCAGGCCCTTGTGCTTGTCAGGCAAGCTCTTATTCAACTGAGGTATCTCCCCAGCACCCTATCCTATGTAAATGGTAATGTCAAACCAACAAGTTTGCTATAATTTCCAGAATAAAGAAATGCATTTGCAGCTTCTCTCTGATCAAAAGTGTCATCTCACAAAACAATTGGTATCACCACGCCTGAGCCCGCTGCTGCTTTCTGTAGGGAGGAGGGGTCCTGTGTCACAACCACAAGATCAGTCTTGATGCCCCATGAGTTTGATGCACCTCTGGACAAGTCTATTTCTTTAAGGGGCAAACTTGTCAGGCACCTTTATAGTCCCTTGCTTGTCAGTAAATTTTTACACACTGGTAGGCATGCCCAAGATAGACAACTTTTTGAAAACAACTTCTTTCTGAGAAGATATGACATTAATAAAAGCCATTACTGAGCTATTTACATATGGATTACAATTTTTTAAAATATTTATTCACTCTAATATAGCAATTACTACTCTGGGAAACTAAGGCTAATATTTTTTATACAAAGAATCTTGAGAATAGAAGTGTTTAAGACAAACAGTATTGGGGGCCAGGGAGATGGCTCAGTGGAATAAACACTTCCCTGGCAAGTGCAAGGGTCTGAGTTCAATTCCCGGTTCCACCAAAAAAAAAAAAAAAAAAAAAAAGACAAACAGTATTATTTATGAACAGAAAAATAGGCACAGGACTGCGTTTTTCAACATTTGGGAAGTGGCTGTATAAAATACAGCATTTGTGCTGTTTTGATAGTCTGCGCGGTGACATTATGATGGGGAGAATTGCTTCTGATAAATTATTAAGGGCAAAAGCACTGTACAAAGAAATACAGACTTAAAATAAGGAAAATGTTAAATGTGTCAACAAAACAAACAAATAGAAGAAACTCAGCAGCGATGCTGCTGTCCTAATGAGCCTTCAGCAAATATTTATTTATGCTCATTTAATTATTTGCTTGCTTAATTTCTCTTGAGTCTGAGTGCCACTATGTAGACCAGGCTGTCCTCACATTAATGATCCTCCTACCTCAGCCTCCTGAGTGATGGCATTACAAGTGTGTGCCATTACATCCAGCATTATTCTTCTTTTATATATTTATTTTTGCAGATGATAATATAATTTTAAAAAAATATTTAAGCGCAATTCCTGGATGCTCACCCAGTGCCACTGAATTCACATTGCCTGTGAATACATACCTATCCACCCCTGGCCCTTCTCACATGAAAAGGAAATCCCCTAAGTGCTTAGGAATTCCATTTCTTCAAAGTGCAAGCGGCAGCTAAAATGACTATTTCCCAGAACTCTTTCAGCTCTACACTATGATGCTGAATGGTTTGCAGGGCCATTGATGGTTGAAATTGAGCTGGGTGCCTGTACATCTCCTTCTTGTTCACTCTTCCTGGCCCTTCCCCTGTAGCAGCCCTGGCTATGGAGCGGCTGAAGCTGGGACAAGCTTGCTCTGCTTTCTCCGGGGTGGGCTCGCTTCCCCTCATGTTCTTCCCCCTTGTTTAGAAGTGTGTGACCTGAACCAATGGCATCACCCTTTGCATAATAGTAACATTATGACACATTAAGTGTGAAGAATATCTGACAACGATATAAATGGTAAGTAACGCGGTACAAGCACACACGGCAGCATCTCAGGATGTTATTGGACTACTGTCATCTTTGCTGATATAAGTTAGCTTCACAGTTCTTCCCTTTGTAAAATGCATGTTTTAAAAAATTTAAGAGAATGAAAAAGTGGTAAATAAAAGCATTAGAAATGACGCAGAATTTCACTGAGCAAAATGATAGGAATTCAACAATGGTTATTACATTATATATTGTTGTGTTCAAATTAGTTGTTCAGATTGTCAGATGTAAGCATGCAAAGTTGGCCAAAAATTATTTAAAAAATTAAAAAGGAAAGAGAGAAAAATATTTCTACATTAACTTCTCCTTTCAATAGATGAGCAGAAATCAGCAGTATAATTACTCAAGCCATCCGAGTATATACATATTTAATTCTTTTTTCCTTTTGTCTTTCTTTTCTTCTTTCCCTCATCCCATTGTTCTTTCTTTTGAGCATTTTCTTTCTCTTTTGCAGCATCTATTGTACCTTTTGGAGTTTATTTACTCTTTCAGGTTCTTATGCTAGAGAGACAATATGATGCTAACTCATAAAGTCTGGTTTATTTCACTGATGATTATGGTCTCTCCTTGCTTCATGTAAAGACAAAATGTTGCAGTCTGTGCAAGGGCATGGCACATCTTTTTAGAACAGATTGGATGTCAACATAAAGCAATAAAAGAGAAAATCTGGAGCACCAATGGAACCATGGGGGAAAAAATATGCCCCAAATGATCCTTCTTTTTTTGCCAGCATTTTCACCAGTTATTTGGCAAAGTCATTATCTGGTTGACAAGTAAGACAGCTGACCTCCATCAACACCTTTCAGAGTTCTCCTTTCAGCCTGGGAGCCTAACTGAAAGTGCAATTAGACTGGGACTCTTGGCCCGAATAGGCAGTGTGCATCCATTGTGGCCGAAGACACTCAGTCTAACACATAGTTGCTGCAAAAATGCTTTTTCCCCCTGCATGAAAAATATGCCATTAGGGCTTAATTTCTAGCCACCACTTTCATGTTCAAAAAGCACTCACTGAATTTAGGAGCCACACATCGTACCAGTGTCGGGGAGAACTACACATTCTACTAATATAATGATTCTAGTAAGTAAGTTAATAAGTAAGTAACTGAGTTAGGAGGTGAATAAAATCAAAGTGATACAGTCAGAGGGCCATGACAGCCAGAAATGATGAGTGGCTGGTGGCCTTAGAAAAGGCTTCAAAGATATTATTTTCCCTTTTTAAATATTGCAGTTCAGCTTTTTCAGTCTGCTGATAGGTGTTATGTTTCCTTAAAATATCTCTACACAGAGCTTCATGGTGTTCTTAGGTATGTGGAAAATCCCAGTGATAAACATCTGGACCCAACTTTTCTGGAAGTCTCCAGAAAGCTGTCTTGTCAGTAGCCACCTACCAGCAGGAAATAAACAACACGTCAGATAGTATGTGATGCTCTGGGGGCTGTTGTTGCCTAATCTTTCAAGGCTTTTCCTGCTTACTGACTTCTCAGGAGAGTGATACTGACCCAGCTGTGAGAGCTGAGTTGGGGGCATGGGTTACTGCGGAAGAGAAAGGTACCAAGACAGAACTATGGGACCGACTTTACTGCCCTTGCAGGGACTGATTATTTTTGCTGCTCAGCTTCTGACTGTTTACAAACTGAAGTTAATTATTTCAGGTGGCTTTAAGAAAACACTTCTGATGGCCAGCCTGATAGCTCAGTGACTAAACCACCTGCTTAGGTATTGTGCAGTGGCTGGGGTTTGATCCCCAGTCTGGCTTGCGGCCCAGCCCCCAGGGAATGCTGAGAGGGGATTGAGACTGGGCTTGGTGACTCGTGCCTGTAATCCCAGCACTTAGGAGGCTGAACACAGGAGGAGCACTACAAGTCCGATCTCGGTAGTGAGAACCTGTACACCCTGTAGACCCTGTTCTAAATACAGGGAAAAAAATTGGTCTATTCTAGGCATAAGTCTTCCCTCTAACAACAAGAAAAATTAGAGTTACTTTCAACCCCTTAACTTGTACCTGCATTCTCAATGTTCCTTCTTCGCTAAATCACCACCCCTTCCCTTTTGCCCAAGTATCAGCAAGCTCAGCTGTTCATAGATTTTGATTAACATTTCTCTTACTAACCTGAAATTTTCTTCTTTCCCAAAATTCTCCCAGGGAATATTCTTTTCTTCAACCACTTCAAGTAACATCAGAGAACAACTTTTGTGTTCTTTACTTATTATTCTATTCATCCTGTTCTCACTCTAAGATGCCACTAATTAGCATCTACATACATACATATTAGAGCAAGCTAGCATTACAGCTTTCTTTATGGCAAGAAGTGCAATCATAATACATTAAGAGCCCAAAATCGAGGCTGTTAGTCTCACAGCTACTAACTAGTCTTATGTGGAAGAGTCAGTGGAGGGAAAGAATATAGGCAAGGTGTTGAAGCCACTGAGAAAGTCATTTGTTATGGTTTAAACGTGAAGCACTCCGCAGAGATTCATCTGTGGCAAGCTTGATCCCAAATGCAATAATGTGTTAGGTTCAGATGTTTATCATTGGAATTTTCGAAATACTACAAAAGGCACCAGGGAAGCTCCTTCGTGCCAGTTTTAAAGAGAGACAGCACCAATCAGCACACTTGGAAAACTGAGCCATAGGAAGGCAGAAGGTGCGAGCCAGCTGAGTTTATGGCTAAATGGGGTCCAGGGAGGCTGGTCAGCAGGAAAAAGAGGGCCCTGAGGGCACCTTGGGAGGGCGCCTTGTCCCAGCCCCTTTCTTTCTCCCAGATTCTCTTGCCCTCTTTGCTTCCTGGAAGCTCTGTGTGAGGAGATTTCCTCTCCACGATGGCTTTGTCTTGCCACAGGCCCAAATGCAGTGGAGCAAACCACCTGCGCAAAAGGCTCATGAGACAAAAGAAAACTTTCATTCTTTAAATTGTTTCTCTTAGGTATTTGGTCACCATGGCAAAAAGCCAACTAATTACTCATTCATTCATTCATTCATTCATTCATTCATTTAACACTGTGTACTTAGTACTGCCCTAGGAACTAAAGAGAACATCCTGGAAGCTCAATAGACTCCCTAAAGGAGCAGTTAAAACCAGTAAAAAGCTATAGAGCTGAGATGGATATGGAAAGGTCATGAACATGCTAATTACCCAGAATTGTTCCATACCCTATTTATAAATAAACCAAATCCTACACTGTACCTCTTAAGTTTGTGTAGGTACGATGTGCCATGAGGACGTAAGCTGGGTATGGTGGTACACACATACAGTTCCACACTCAGGGAGACTAAGGTGAATCCCAAATCTGAGCCCAGCCTGGACATCTTAGTCATACATCAAAACCAAACCAAAACAAAAACCTGAATAAATAAATAAGTAGCTCTGTGCAGAGGCCCTGGGCTCAATCCCCAGTACCACAAATAAATACATACTTTCTAAAATATAGGACTTCAGATTGCCGGAGGTGATGAAACTGGGCATAGTCTCTTCAGAAAACTAAAGAAGGAATGATGGAAGCATTGTAGGGTCTGAGTTTGGTGTACAAAAAACTAGCCAGCTTCCCTTCTCCCTGAGAAAGGTAGATAGATAAGTGTAGATAGGTCTAGAAGTAATATAATAGAAATGAGGTGACATGGGGAGGTGTTATTATACTTAATGACAAAGACACATTAAGAGGGACCATGCAATGTCAGGGAAAGTTCTTTCACGGTGGGGAGGCTGGAGTACCTGGGAGGAGCGTACCATGAGTGATACAAAGCACAAGCTATGAAGAACTCGCCAGGACTGGCAGCCCGCAGGAGACAGAGCACCAGATTGCTAAACCAAGTCGGGCATCAGGGAAGGAAAGCCTGCGCTCTTCCTGCTGGGGGTGAAGGGGAGGCTGCGAAGCCCATCATTATTAAAATCCTGGGCCCCCTGTGCAGAGGAAGCAGCCCCAGTCAGTACACCATCACCCACTATGTAAGGAATTTCACCTTGGTAAGCCTCAGTTTCACAGGAACTGAAAACAGACAAAATATTATACCAATCATATTTAACTTTAATGAGGAAAATAAATTGTGCCTGTTCAGTATAGAGCAGAATGTCTGGCTCTTAGCAAATATCAGTAAAGGTACAGCTGAGCTGGCAGGGAATGGACATCTGAAAGACTCTAATCTTGAAGAGGTAGAGGATACTAAGGACAGACAGAGGCCACTCCAGAGACTTAGAAGAGGGGTGCAAATGGGTCAGTGAATTAAGGAATGATAAGACCAAAGTATTTTGTTTTAAGCACTAGCTCTGGGAATAAAAACTCCTTTAAAGCTCTTATTCATGTCTCACCTGAGTTTCAACCTATTTATTCTCATTCTACCACAAATACCTTTCTCCTCCCCTCTCCCGACACTGTAACAATTGCTTTAGGATGGGAGACGGAGTTAGGAGAGAGAAGTTACAGGGCTAACTGGTGAGGTGTTTGCTGCCACTAAACTTTGTCTTTCTGAATGCACCTCACTGGGTAGCTCAGCTGGAAAATAAGTAAGCAGCAGACCAGGGTAGACTGGAAATGCAATGCTCTGTTGAAGCAAGGAAAGTGACAGGCACGTTCTACCTCTCAGACTGGTCCTTGCACCCGACACTCCAGGAATTCCTAGTTAGATCTTTATTCCTGGAACTTACTCTTCCCTCTATCACATGGACCACAGAGTCAAGAATTGCCCTCCTTTAAATTGACATTTTGCTTTCTCCTTTATATGTATCTTAGAATAATATAT
>NW_004524664.1:10574748-10621567 GCF_000260255.1 Octodon degus | reverse complement strand
TGGAGACTGGGCGTGGTGGTGCATGCCTGCAATCCCAGCTCTTGGGAGGCTATAAGTAGGCAGATCATTATAAGTCCAATTTAATAGTGAGACCCTAAACACCCTGTAGGCCCTTCCCTAAAAATATAACAACAACAACAAAAAGAATATGTCTCTTGATTTTTTTAATAAGACCAATCTTAAGGAGAAGAAATGTGGTGTTTTAATTAATTTCATTATTTTTTCTTTGTTCAATAATACAGTTTAGTTTTTCAAGGCATTGCTGTTCATCAGTTAGGAAACTTTCTCCGCCCAATCGAGTCCCTGCCTTCATGGTGTCCTCTCTGAGGACGTTACCAGAATTTGGAGGTACTGATGCCACTGGGGCACAAGTAACTGGCTTCCTTCACTTGTTCATTTTCAAGGTAGAAAACTAGCACTGTTTGCATTTGCCCTAAATCAATGGACTTATCTTGGCTTCTGTTCAGTTATCTTTCCCAGCAACAATAGGATTCTTTAGCTCTAAGGCTTAGTGCATAGAAGGACACATTACCCTGGTCTGCTGCTTACTTAATTTCAAAAAAAAAAAAAATCCATTTTCTAATCACTTTACCTTGGACCCCAGGAGGTCTTTCTTTCTTCCTACTTTTTGTAATTTGTCACATTTACATTTTTCGTGGATTGACTATTCGGATAAAAGCATTGTGGTTATAGATCAATCATCATCAATTATAGTACCAAGTAATTGAGAAGGCCTCATCTTTTATATTTCATTTAAGAGACCTGCTTATTTTAGATACAACGAATTATCCAAGTAGAATCTAGTTAGGCTTGGTAAGAAGCAATAAACATTTAGAAACAATGACTTAGTTTAAAAAGTATCCTGTAAGGCCAGTTCTGTACTTAGAAATAACTTTAACTACTTATGAAAATTTTGTGATCCTGAAATACCAAAAGAAAAAAAAATTCTAAGTCTTGTTTGTCAATCACTTTCTTAGCATCAGCCACCACCACCCAACAAGTAAGATAAGCAAGATTATTTAAGTTGCAATTAACTTATCTATTTGACTTGGTCTGGCCAACTTTAAGGCTGAGGCAGAAAAGAGATAGGGAATAGACATGAAAGGAAAGATAGAAATGCAGGTGGGGAATTTATAGTATGTGTCCTCCCCAACACCTCTGCATCATCTGCATGCTGTTCTTGTAATTAAACAGGAAGTGGGACGTGGATTCCCCTTGTCCCTGCTTAGAGTTACACACTGAACCTGCCCCAGCAAGCAGCGTCCCATCAGATATCTCCATTGCTTTCAAAAGCTACTGGTATTTTTCAGACAGTCTATCAAAAGATAAATTTGGGGGGAGGGAGGGAGAGAGAAAGGGAGGGAAAAGAGGAGAGAGAGAGAGAGAGAGAGAGAGATTGATTGATTGATTTAGGTGCAGGAAAAGAAATGGGAGGTCATTTCCAAAGATCCTGACAGTGAATTTTTTGCCTTTATATTTTATTTCCCCTGATGCCAGCACTTAATGAAATTCATTTTTTAAAATGTATACTGTTTTGTTCCTGAAATAGTACAAAGGACACCAGAGTAGTTAAAAGACCACGTTCTTTGAAGGCCCATTTTTGTGACCTTGGGCAAGTTTTCACTTTTTCTGGGTGTCTTGGCTTTCTGTGTGAACCTACGTGCAGTGTCAGCAGGAAGACTTTGTGCTTTGCAATACGCATCTTGCAGGGGTTTTGTTAGTTGCTTGTTTTGTGTTGGAGGGGCTAAGAACTGTATGATAAGGCTGGAAAGCTGAATCTTTATTTAATGACTTGCCATCTACAATCTGTTAAATGTTTTAAGGGTAGTTTTTAAAGATTCTGTCAGGGGGCCAGTGAGAGCTCAGTGGTCTGAAGTACCTGCTTAGGGAAGTGTAGGCAGCCACAGGGGACTGCAGTTCAATTCCTGGCAACACAAGCCACGACAGCCATGTCCTTAGGGCAGGATCGGTTGGGGAAAGAAAAGATTCTATCAAAGTTTTCTTTGGAATTCTGATCATGTTATTTTTCTGTGTTTTGGCCTTCTGGTATTTGGAAGCTACAAATTTATTTATGATGAGTAGACAGAGAAATTTAAGGTTACTATACAGAGTAAGGTAAGACGAATGCAAGCTTTGCAAGTGGATTTGGATCTACTTTGACCTTCAGCAAGTTACTTAATGGCTAATCCTTACTAATCATTAGTGAAATCATGCTGTTAAAGGGATTAGAGATATAATATATGGATACAGCATATATGTAGACATAATTTACATATCTGTGGCACAGACTACAGAGAAGAGGCTGAATGTAAGTGCTATTACTAATCCGATGATGATGATGATGATGATGATGATGATGATGATGATGATTTATTTTATAGATATGGAATTCTAAGACCATTGAGAGCTTTATGTCACGATTTTTCTTTAAAGCAATATATTCACAGAACTTGGGTTAGAACTCTACCGTCATACTCAGGGTTCTTTCTAATATAACATTATTTGGGGGGATGTTTCATAATTACCTATTTGTAGTACATATTGATTACTGTTATTGTGGTGAGTTGGTATATACACATAATATATCTTAGTTCTTCTTTCTCCCTTGTTTTGTTTTTCATCCTCTACTCCTTCCATCCCTGCTCATCCAACTGGTGATCCCTTTCCCATTTGCAAAACTCTGTTGTCATGATTTTTCCCATCCCCTTTCTCTCCCCTTCCTTCCATCTTTTGTTCTCTCATCCATAAATATTGCATGGTTTCTCTTATGAGAGAGAGAGAGAGAGAGAGAGAGAGAGAGAGAGAGAGAGAGAGAGAAGAGAATTGAGAACAACATAGTAGATAAGGAAATAGATCTATCTCGATATAACTTATTATTGCTCAGTTTTTAACCACAAGTCCTAGACTTATGAACATTCAAGCTTCAAACTTCTACAGATAGGATTGGGCCTTGCCTTATGAACGTTCACAGATGCAGACAAGTCACAGCGGTAGCTCATGGGTCTGCCAGCCATCGTCACCACTGTGCTGCTGTGTGCTTACTGCATGGCGTGCTAGTGCAGTAGTACAGTTGGGGGCTTAACTGTGTTTGTACGCGTGTGTTTGATTTTCTTAATGCTTTACATTGTATATTTATGTAACAGGAGTAGAAGACTCACTTTGTCAGACTTAATGAGTAAGTCCATTTTATAAACATCCTCCTGGAGCAAATGAACTTATTTGGCAAGTCAGAGACTCACTATATTCCATATTTCCTTCTTGGTTTCTAGACCAAAATACAGAATTACAACACCACTAGCCTCTCACAAGTCTCATATTCTTTCTTGGCAGCTGAACTCCTGTATACAACCCACAAAATGTCTTTCTACTTAATATTTTTCCTAGTCATTTGCTAAATGTACTAATAGTACTAGATTCCTATACATTTGAGGTGGGGTATAGCACTTGTGCAGGTCTTAATGCATACAGAAGTGCTTTCCCATTCTTGAAGACAAAAAAAAAATAGTGTGAAACCAAAATTAAAATTTCATTTTGAAGAAAAAATTTGAATATTGATTATTCTGACTTGTTCTAACATCATGATCATCTCTTCAAACATCCTTGGAATTCCTGAGATCACTGGACAGAAGAGTGACTGTAAGAGCAGTTTTGCTGTGTCTTGGGGAGTGTGATTCTCCAAGAGGTTCCAGTGGCCTCAACAGCACGGTCTCTCTGTGAAGTCTCTCCCATGGTCACCTTGAAACTCCCCCAAATCTGCCCATCCCTGCAGGGTCCTGCAGGTACCACTTCTGGATCTGCCTTGGGCTGCTTTCCATGCTATTCCTTCCTCGTGGCTGCAATTAGACATTGTACTGGTATTATGCGACAGACCAGGTGTCAGGGGCTTGGGCATAAAGTCTGATTTGATTATTTGTGATGATTATTGTCTAATTAGACAAAGCACATAAAATTTCTCTATGGCACAAAAGAGTATTAGCACCAAAAACATTCCTAGGCAGTAGTGACTCCTCTCGTAGAACTCCATTATCATTCAGATTTTGGCTCTGTGGGCTGCAGGGATAGCTTAGCAGTCTATGTGACTGCCTAGGCAAGTGCAAGGACCTGGGTTTGATCACCAGTACTGCATGCTATGCCAGCCTCTCCTGAAGACTGGCATGGTGGGTCACACCTGTAATCCCAGTGCTGGGGAAGCTGAAACAGGAGGATCACTATGAGTCCAAGCTGCATAGTGACACCCTGTATAAAATTTTAAAAGAGATTCTGGCTCTGCTTTTTACCTTGCTTCCTGGTCCTTCCTCACCATCTTGTGAGAAAGCTCTGTGAGTCAACAGCAGTTTTCCCAGCCTTGATCCGTCATTCCAAATGTCTTCTTACTTAAGAATACATTCACTTCTTGATATGCATTCACAGCCCAGGAATTTTCTTAAAGTGTAGAAGGAAAAGAAGATTAAGACTTTGAGGTTGAATAAATCTAGGTTCAAATCCTGGCTCTATCACTCACCTATTAAAGATTACTTGTTCTTAGGCAGCTAAGTTACCACCATAGAACACTTACCAATCTTTACTGATCCAGTATTGAGTTGGGTGGTTTAAATAGATTGTTTAATTTGTTCTTCCCCCAGATTTTGGCTGTTTGTGTGCTGAGATCTAAACCAAGGCCTGTTGCATGCTGGGCAGGCACCCCACCCCTGAGGTACAACCTGATCCCCTCTTTATTTTGACTTTTAATTTTCTGTCCTATAAATGAAGTTCAAAAATTCCTGTTTCAATGTGAAGAAGTAATAATTACCTTCAGGATGGAGAAAGTACTAGTGTCTAAGCATGTGAATGTGAAAGAGACAGATATATAGTAGAGAGGGGAATCTATTATAGAAATGTATTTGACAGAAATTGTGAAAGAAAGGAAAGTCTGTTGGAAATGGTACCCAATTTGATCTCTGAGATCAAGGGCAAATGAGGAGAAAGGCCAATGACATAACTATAAGCAAGGTGTGGAGAGAATTCTAGAATTGACTCATATCGTGCTACAGATAATAGACAAAAGAGACAGGGCTGTCTTAAGGGGCCCTTTCTGCTGAGACTATCATGGTCACAAACTCTCAGTCACTTTACTTATTTTTCTCCTTTATGTGTTCACAAGCATTAAGTATACAAACTATTGCCTACACTTATAGAAACATTTCATTACAGGAGGTAAAAGAGAAAGATTTTTTTCTGATTTACGTTGAGGCAATCATGACTCATGGAGAGAGGCAGGCACAGTCTTTTCATGGTGGCCATCATACAGTTAATTTTCTATCAGGATCTGGAAGATTTATAAGATATTTTCCATGTTCAGTTTAATTCAGAATACAATGTTGTAGGACTGACTCCTTTTAGCCAGCCAAGAGAGTTACCACTGATGTCAGCATTTGCTGCTTGTGATAGCAACTCCTGTTGATTTCTTGAGCCATCTTATATGACCCGATGTAAATATTGATAATCATGTCGCTGGAAAGAGTAATACAAAGATGGCTTTTCTGAAGCTCCACACTGAATTTTGTGCTTAATTGATTGGCCAGCTGGCTCTGCCGTCTCTTGACCTCTACAAGAGCCAGCAAGATTGATGGTTTCAACTGCCTTTCATGGTGCACTGAAGCATTCAGATCTATCTTTTGTTACTGGGGAAACACTAAGTTCTTATGTAGCACATTACTTAGATGGACTTGGGTGCTGATGAGTTGGGAGGCAGGCAAAGGCCCAATTGGAAGACAATGTCTGCAGATCAAAGGAGCCACTGAGACAGCGAGTTCATAAAATGTGAATACAAGTCCAGGGGAGGATTGATGATTATAGAAGCAGAAAGCCAATCAAGTTAAAGATTCATTCCAGTAACAAGTTTGATCCTCTCTCTGAGACCCAGGCCTCTGCGAAGGTTCTCCAGCTTTTCAAGGTCTACACAAGAGAAGAACAAAGCCATCAAGGATGCCCTCATTCCGGAAAGCCGGCTGCAAGATGACATGAATCAGAGGTCAGCAACTACCACTGAGAGTTCATCGCATTCGACCCCATGAAGAATAGGGCTCACACAGTGGTTCTGCAGGAGTGCTTCAGCATCACTGACACCATGAGCCCTAATGAATGGGACGACTCAGAATTATTGGGTCATTTCCTCACATAGTAAGCAAGGCTGAAGCTTATGTTTTAAATTGGCTGTTTAAAATTACACATACTAATGACAGGAATCAGGAGATTGGAGGATATATTAACTAGTTTAACCTTGAAACTTGATACCATATTTCAAGAGCATCAAAATATTAAGAGCATATTTTGGAAAAAGATTGGCCTAGCTTCACCTCCTATGTTTCCAATGGCATCAAAATTCTTTTAATAAATTTAGAAGTAGGTAGGAGGAGCATGGTGTAAGAAGGAGAAAGAATATACAACTTAATCAAATCAAAATAAAGTAGGGTTGAATGGTAAAAATTCTGTGTCTCACTCTCTCCTCTTTGTTACACACACGTACACACACACATGCACACACACAATTATTAATTCAGTCTCTCACAAGATATAGTTTGCTTCTCTACATAATTTAGTAAATAAACTGCCTCAATTTGGTTACTGATTTCCATTTTGGAAAAGACTCTACAGACAACTTAGTTCCTTTTGATTCTTGTTTGTTTGTGCATTTGTTTTTTGCATTACCTTCATCATAGTCCATATTCCTAGACCCTCACAAACTAGACTGGAGATTTGGGAAATCACAACATGCAATAAATCTATCTGTAGTTCTCATCCTCTGCAACAATCAGGAGGTTGCAACTGCCTAATCTTTTCAAGCTAGTGTTGCTACTTTGACCCAGGCAAATGAGAAATAAAACAACAATACCAACCAGCAGTTTCAAGTACCCTTCTGCTGCATAATAACTCAGCAGTAGGCTCCACTAATGGTGTTTATGAGCTGCCAGGCTGGGATTGGCCCTTAAGTGAGCAGGCATTTGCCCAGTGGGCTTCTTCTGTGTGTGGGGCCTTTTTGGAAGCCAGGGGCCCTTTCCAGTGATTGTCAGCAGAAGCCATCTCTGCAGGCCAAGGCCTTTTGCAATGAGCTAACTATGCTCAATTATTGTTTTAAGGTCCATGCTGCATTTGAAATAGCTTAGGATACCAATATAATAACATAGAAATTGCAATGTAGGACATGATAAGAGGTCGTGACTGCAACTTTTTGTAAAAGTTATTGATTGATTTGATAGCATTAATGAAAAACAAACAAGACAAAAACAAATACTTCACACAGTTTTCTAAAGATGGTTGTATCCTAAATTCAAATGGCACAATCAAGTATTATAGTAACCATCAATTGTTAGTCCAGGTATGAATGTGGAAGTAGGTGATATGTAAAGAAGAGAAGTAGGAACCACAGGGTGATAGCTGAATAGAGAGAACCACAGGTCAGACTATCCAAGTTGTCTTTTGATACTAAAATGATCTGAAGTGTTCAGAGGCTCTACATAAAGAGAGATCTGTCATCCCAATATACTTTAGGTTTTACTTGATGCCCACAAGCTGAAACTTCCTCTTTGGGGTGTATGTTTTTATTTATTCCATCAAAGAAAATGACTAAATTTGGAAATTAACATCAAGGATACCTGTTTGGACCTGTAGCTTTAGCTCCCTGAACATTTGTGGCATCAAGTTCTACCAAGAGAGACTTCTGAGACTGCTGCCTCTATTTACTAGGACAGGGCTCTGCCCCCTGCTCAGGAGTGTTGAGCTAAATTGCTAATTTATGTCTAGTTCACATAAAAGATAATTTCAAGGGCAAAGAATATAAGAGACAGGCCCTGGCAAGGTGTCAAGGAATTTCAGTCAATTTCCCAGTTCCTGTTCCTTGTGGAAGAATTGAATTCATCAAAGTGAACACATTGAATTGAACCCAATGTCTTTGTCATAGTTGAAAAGAAAGAGGAGAGCAATGGGAAGGGATTTGGTGAAAGTGAGTGGCCATGGGTGCAGAGGTATGGAGAATCATCCCTCTTATGCTTCTCTGCATTGTGAGCTATTATTCTTAACTAGTTTTTTGATAAAAGAAAATTCACCTTGTGTATCCTCTTCCAAGCCAATCAGAGACACATGAGCATCTGGCCAATAAATGACCTACAGTTTGCCAGACTTGGTGAAGGAAGTACATAGAATGGAAAGGAATTTAAGAACATGATCCGAACCACTGAACAAATGTTTATGAAGTGCTCACCCAGTATAGAAGGCACTGAGAAGCAGAACACCACACAGGCTAAGTAGTTTTGGTGACAAGGGGAGAGGGCAGAAATACTTGGCAATGATTGCATTTATATGTGGAGTCATAGAAATTGAGGCTGAAATGATATCAAACACTGGGGAATGGGAGAGGGATGGAACACTGCAGGCGCTGACTGGGCAAAGGGGCCAAGAGTAAGACTCTGTGTTCTGTTGTGTAGCACGGTGACAATGATTAATTACAAAGTACTGTATATTGTCAAAACTAGTGATAGAATAGATTTTTAAATCTTCTAATCATTAAAATGGTAAAGTGATAGATATATTAATTAGTTCAATTTAGTATTTCTACATTGTATATATGCCATAAATATATGATTTTTTATTTGTCAATTAAAGAAAGAAAGACAACAAACATAGTGGCACACACCCATAGCACCAGTGTTCACAGGCTGAGTTTGTCTTAGGGTTATTTGTATATTCCCAGTACTGGACATATAATAGATACTCAATAATTTTTTTCAGTGGATGAGATAAAGAAAGAAGGCAGGAATGCAGGAAGAAAGGAAAAATTGGGGGAAAGGAATGAAGGCAGGAAGAAAGGAAGGAGATTCACTACATTGGTTTCATATGTTCCTGCTTCCTTAAAGAAATATAACTCAATAAAAAAGAGTAAGCAGTTGAGTGGATTGTCATACTGTCATTTAAACTCCTAGGATAAATTCCTTCTGTCTCCACAATTCCAACTATATTTCTCTTAAAGTTTTAATCTTTTCATTTAAGTCCCATAGTGCCTCTTGTTTAGGCAATCATACCAATTATTCTTTTCATTTTAGTCCTCTAAAAATATTCTTAAATATATGAACTTTATTTCAGAAAAAATTACTTCATGACACTTGTTAAAGGACAGTATGGAAAACATGATTCAATACCACTATGATGAGTGAAGGGTCCACTCAATGAGGCACCAACCACCCTAGAGGGGAAAGATTGGGCTCAACTGAACACAGCAATGGCAGGTGGGCATTGATGGCCAAAGAGCAGTGCAGCGGTCAGTGAATGCAAAATTTTGAATAGCAAGTGGTCTTCTGGCTAAGTCAACCTAAAGAATTCTGCTAGGATGTTCAGACATCACCTGGGGGTTGCTGGATGATCAGGAACTTGATCAGATATGGAAGATTACCAGATAGTGAGGGAGGTTGTTACTAGCTGTTGTAGCACAGTTCTTTCGATAAAACTCATTATAATAAATGAATATGGGTTGGGGATATAGCTCAATGGCACAGCATCTTCCTGGCAAGTACAAGATCCTGAGTTGGAATGCAGGTACTAAATAATAGATAGATAGATAGATAGATAGATAGATAGATAGATAGATAGGCATGGTAGCACTCTGGAAGACTGAAGCAGAAGGATCACAAGTTTGAACTCTATCTGGACTAGGTAGTGACTTTGTGAGACCTTTCTCAAAATTTTAAAAATAAAATTTTAAAAGGCTGAGGATGTAGCTTAGTATGAAGGCCATAGTGTTCAAGCACTGTAAAACCACACAAAACCCAAACCTCAGTGTCATGAAGTATATACATGGGTGTAGGAGGCAGAGCAGCCTGAGCTCTGGTCAAGCGAAGAATCTGTCAACCTTGTCAATTGCACTGGATTTCCCACAGTTGTGTACCAAATGCTCATAATTTTGCAGTGCTCACTCCTTGTATGCATTGCTATACTTCACCCTAGAGAGCAGAGTTGGTGGTGGTCCTTGTTCGCAGCTCACAGGTTGCAGGTGCCTGCCCAGGCTATGCATTTGTCCCCTGGAGCCTAGAGGGAGGCTGCACTCCAGGCACCCACCCAAGCAGCCTCCCACCCCCAGCCTTCCTGGAGGCAGGAATGCTAACTCGAGAAAACCTGGATAATTGGCTAGGGTAAAAATTATGACTCGGTGTCTTTCATGTGCACATGATAGCTAAGTTATAATGGAAAATATTTTGGTATGAGTACTTTTCAAAAATTATTAATTTTTATTCTATGCCAGATCTACTACTGGTTCTCAAGTGACCATAAAAGCAGGTTTCAGGAACCTAAGATGTTGATCAGTGGTAGAGCACCTGCCTGGCTCACAGGAGGCCTTGGGATTGACCCCCAGAGCCCTACCCACATGAAAGGAAGAAAGATTTTCTCATAGTTTGTTCTTGTTTTGTTTTGTTCTGGGGTTACTTCCAGGGCTTCAGACATGCTAGGCAAGCACTGAACTACTGAACTACATGTCCAGTCCACAGAGATTTTTAAAATATTCTAGTCTTTCTTCAAAATACTAGAGAGCTGCTAAAATGTAATGCCACCTCTCAGCTGTGTTTGCTTCCTTGAGATTTGGTCATTAGCAGGCGTCTGTTGCGTGTTAGTGAAGTGAACATGAAAAGTCCAAAATCCTGCTTTCAATTAAAAACCTGAAGTCCACTTTTGCAAAGTAAACAAAGTTGAGAGAAAAAAAAAATTCATCTTTTAAATGCCCATGTTTTCCCCATTGTCATAACACAGAGAACAGTATTTGAATGCCCCCTACCTGATATCGAATGATAATTTTTTTTCAAACCTGAAACAAAGAATAAAAGCTCATTTTGATTGAAAGCCTTGGGTCTGCAGGTGAATGCATGAGAGCGGTTGAAGGAACAAATTCAACCTTGCGTATAGGCCAGTTACCTCCCTGCCAGGGTACGTGCACACCCTCAAATGCAACGTAGGTTTTATTCATTTGACTTCCTATGTTTGCTGAGAGAGAAGCTTATCAAAAATGTTAAGTGGCTGGAGATTTAGTTTGGTACTTGCTTGTCAGGTAGGCCTTGGAAATGTCTTTTGGTCCCTCCCAATTGCCTGATTGTGCTTCAACAAGCAAGCATTTAATTCTAAGAAGAACGGTGGATGTGTTCCTGCTCTGTCATCCCGAGATAAGAACCAAGGGATTTTAGAAATCCAAGAAGAAATGAAACATGAAACATTTCATCCCTGGAGTCTTTGAAACTGCCTGACTGTGTTCCCGCTCCCTGGATTACAGTTGGTCTGGTGGAGTGATTGCTGTCTGTCCGCTGAAAAGCCAAGCCTGACGTGCTAGCTGGGGAGGAGCGCAGCCTGGTTTCTGTGGATCAGAAGCATTTCTCTAAAGATTAGTGTCAAAAGGATAGTTTCAAAATAGAGGTAACCCAGTCTGGAAGTTTGTGACCAGATTCTTTTACTCAGAGTCAAACCAAGAAGACCCAGCACATGGTTATGGACTGAGGTGCACTGCACACAGCCTTCGGTCATTAGTGACAGATCTGTTTGGAGCGCATGAGATTGTGCAACAGCGCACAAAGGCAGTTCATGATTCTAATTGTTGGGCCCCATTAAAAGGGGTCTTGCTGGAGCCTGTGGCTTCTTATAACACCACAGTCTACCCTCAAATGAAAAGCATCCTGCTGGCTAAGTAACTTGCAGCACTTCTCTATTGTACTCTGATTTTTTTGTTGTTGTTTTAATCTCAGACCCTGTTCTAAATCCATGCCACCAATGGAGTCTTCTATTTCACCCAGATGTGTAGTGATGGACAGTTTCAATCAACCTCTCACTCTGCATCCATTGCTTTTATTTTGCTTTTCATAATGATCAATCAGCAAAGAAGAGAGAAGATTTTTAAAATGCAAACTTTCTTACCACATTTTACAGTATCCTGAAACTCTGATCCCCGAAAGATCTATTTTGCCTAATTTTCTAAAGCCCTGTGTAAGAACATACAATGTGATTATTTTGATTTTCATTTATTTCAACATCCCATATGAACATTACAAAATGATGAGAAATTCAGTTTGGAGACAAAGTGTGCAGCAGTGTCTGTTGCCTAGAAGTTCTTCTGGAGAAAATGCATTGCCAAAGCAAAATCAGAGGACTTCATGGAAGACTGGGAATGTTAAAGTGATCTTTCTCTTGGAATTGTGATCCTAACATATGTACTAAAAGGGGGAGTGAATGAACCATTGAAACAAGAGACAATTAAAGATTTAAGCATTTGGACAACATCCCTGAGAAAAAGGCCCAATGATCTCCTGAACTGTTCAGTGCTTTTCTTTTTATGGTATGATCTAGGAAATAGGAAGACAGAAAAGGAAGGGCCCTGGGTATAGAGGAGAAACCTCAGACAGCAGAGGTATCTGTACATCTGCTGAGAGTGACACTTCAAAGTTTTAAGTAATGTTAGGACCTGACCCAGAGCTGTGAAAAAATCAGAATAGACTTTTTCTAGGGAACCTTAAGGGATTCTTTCTGGGAAAGGACAAAGAACACATGAGCAGATAGCTATATATTAAGTCACAGAAGGTAAATATTTAAATTAATCACTTACAATAGTTCTTCAAATGTTTGTAGAAGTCTTCCTTTTGACAATGGTTGGCAAATATCATGTCAGTGAATGATATAGCCAAATTTTTGTCTCATCCAAAATGTTGTCATCACCACTACTTTCATATTTAAGAGATTAATGTTTCAAGACTTCCAAACAATCGTACTTGGAGTCTGATTGAAAGCCCACTCTGTCTTCCTTCATGAGCTTTGTCCACTTGAGGCCGTGGCAGCTCCTACATTTACATCAAGCACACCTAGGGAGAGGCAGTCCTCCAAGTACTCCCCCTGTATGTTCAGTATTGGTTTCAGCTGACATAAAGGTAAACAGACCTGATGAGTCCGAAGCCTGAGGGTGTGGCCTAGGATATACTGTAACCAGGCCTGTGGAGGATTCTGGTGCCTGCTCAAATCTTAGTATTACTACTGGGCCTAATGGGCAGGCAGCAGGGCATGAATCCAGGGACTGTTCCTCAGCCAGCCCTTGTGATTCACAAAGTAGGCGATATGCGAACAGTTTTATTGCACGTACAGCAGTTCCTTGCTATTTCACAGTTCAACTTTCGCGGGTTACTGATTCGTACATTTTCAAAAGATATTAATCTAAATTATTTATCTCGGATTTTTTGCAGTAACTCTGGAGTCTGTAGTACCATACAGTACACGTATGTTGTTACAATCATGTCGGTTTATGAGTTTAGAAAATGGTTAAGAACATTAGAAGTGTTTTTAAAGTGTGGGAAAAGTTTATAAAGCATATATATATATATATATATATATATATTAAAATAAATATAACATCACTACTAGGCCAATTTTCACTTATCGCGGGGTGTCTAGAACGTAGCCTGCACAGTGAGGGACCATTGTACAAAGCTTTCATCTGTGTCTTTTGTATAATGTATGGAATAGAACATGATTCCTTTCACACACGATCCCTTGAAGACACGCTTGTACGTCAAAGCCCGGAGTCCTAAAACGACCGAATTTAGTTGTTTTGAGCTATTTTAACACATTTTGCTTTTCATGTTTGTTTCACTTTGTCATTCCTTTACTAAAATTATCTGAAGATCTCCTTATTTTATTTTCTACATCTGAAAAGAAAAGCCAAATCTGGAAAGTAAAGAACCTCTGTCACCATTTTGTCACTCAGATAAGGTATTTGTCCGTCTCTCTCTGATCTCTGTCTGCACTTTCTCTTCGCTTCTCCTGTTCACCCATTTGACTTTGCCTCTGGTCTGCAATCCTTCATTTTATATCCTTGATATTTTTTGGTTAATAGTACCATAAAAATACTCAGCATATCAAGGGTCCATGTCTACAAATGTTCTGAAGGGCTAATTTTTTTCCAAGCCTTAATCTCAGTGAGTCCTTGCTTCATCTGACACATCACGCTTCCTAAATCATCTATGTAATGCTGCTAACTACACTTACCTTGTGAAAATCTTGGGAAGATGAGGTAGGGGAAAAAGCCCTGAAATATACAGCATATGAGTACTAGGGCACATATTGAGGAAGAGGGATTCTGAGTTGCAGGCCAAACCGAGCAACTTTGTGAGACCCTATCTCAAAAGAGAAAAAAAATCTAGCATATTGTCTGTCCTATAGAGATGGCTTGCCATTTAATATTAACATAATTCTTTAGTCAACACCGAAAATTCTCTTACTTTCTCTCAAGTTAGAATCTTGGAAATTAATCATAAGGAACCAATTCACAAGAAAATCAGTCCTTTTTATTTTAACAAAAAGAGAATATATTTAAGGAAATATGCATTTGGATCTTATGCTTATAAAATATGCTTATAAAAATTATAAAATATGCTTATAAAATTATTGCTTAAATATATTTTCTAGTCATTCATACCTTGTGGAAAAGAATCTTTTGCTTCTTAGTTATTGTAGGGCTACTGGGAACAAGCAGATTAATTTGCTTTGGAGACCTGCAGGACACACACAATGATAGTGTCTTATGTGGAGAAAATGGAAGCTTCACTGTCCTTCCTTTTATTTCACCCTGTATTACTACCTATCTATCAAATACAAGAGAGCGTCACTACAGGTCGTCCAGCTCAGAGTGGCCCTCCAAGCAAAGCCATCTGCATAGCTTCCACAGGAAAAGCTACCCCTATTAATTACAAGAATACTTGTGGCATTATATTCACAGAAGTGAGGGTGGAGTATCTATTTGCCCAATGACCAGCCCCAAGGATGTTCTACTGAATTACCCTGGCTTCTATGATGGCAACTTCCTGGATTTTATTCACTGTCTTTTTGAGGTTTATGAAGCTCAAGGGCTACACAGAGGAGCTACATTTGTTTTTGATTGTCTGGAAATGAGGTAGAATAACATTCCGCCCAATACACTTTGGCTACAACTTGTTCCCCAACTAAAGACTATATTAAGTTGTATATTATGAATATCAAGACAAATACAGTGTATAGAAAATACCAACATATAAGGTCATACATTATATGTAGATAGATACAAACATAGATAGATTCGTGGGGGGGGGTCCCTCATAATTATTTCACTCAACAGAGAAATTTATACAGATAAGTCATGAAAACTTTAGGTAAAACATTAAAAAAATGTCTCCCCTTCCAGTCACAGGAAATAAATTCTGTTCATTTCTTATCAGAAGCTAGGGTTACAGCTCAGTGACACAATACCTGCTTGTCAAGCATGAGGTCAAGAGTTTGATTCCCAGTAAAAAAACAAAAACGAGCAACAACAACAAAAAATACTTGTGGTGGTCTTCCTGCCTCACCCTCCCAAGTGCTGAGATCACAGGTGTGCTCCACCACACCTGATGTTTCTTACCAGGATCTAGCAGGATGTTGAGCAGAAAACATAGATATGCAATAAATGCCTGTGGAATTGCACTCTTTGGAAGTCAACTGCTCTGTCGTGGCATTGAAGTAGAAAGTTGAATGCCTGATTGATTGATTTGCAGTTGGCCTCCCTCACATTTAGTCTTGGGACTTTGTCTTCAGTTTTCCATGTTCCAATATACTTAGAGCTTTGCTTTTCTCTTCTTCAGCATGTTTTCTGTCTTTCTGATGAAAATGCATGTAGCTTGAGAAACACTTTAGAGAGCTGGCTGATATCATAATATATACAACATCCTTAAGGAACTCAGGACAGTTCCTTTCTTTTGTAAGAAAATTAAAATATATGAGCGGTTAAAAGTGGAAAGACAGCACAGGAACTCAAGAAATATTCTGAATGAATCTTGTTTTGTTCTGCTGTGTCAGAGCATCTGTATTCACCTGAGGGCCGGGGAGATAGCACATCAGTCTAAGCACCTGCCTGGTAAGCACAAGGATCTGAGTTCAATCCCTGGCTATCACATGCTGTGATGGCCCTGAAACCAGGCATGGTGATACAGGCCTGTAATCCCACTGCTGGGGAGGCTGAGACAGGAGGATGACTATGAGCCTGAACTGCATAGCAAGACTTTGTAACAAATAAATAAATAAAAGTTCTCCCGGGGAGATGGCTCAGTGGAATAAGTGCTTCCCTGTATTCACCTAAGTATTTTCATTTATCTGAAATTTGTAATATTTTTGTATTCTTATAGTCCTAGCTTCTCAGATTGCCTGTCAGAATCTAGGCAGTTGTTTATAAGTACATTTTTTAGTTAAACGAAATTTTAGTGTGCTTTGTTAAGGATATATCATGGAGTTCATCATGAGTTGTATATATTCATCATGGAGTTGTATTCTTAACCAACAATATTAATCAGAATTGGAGTTTAATAAAAGTAAAACTAAGGTATAGACAAGGGTCTAAGTAGAATAGAGACTTTCCACCCTAGATGGAACTTAAAACTCTGTGTTCAGTGTGTTGTTTTAAAAAACAAGCCCTACTGAAAATGATTTCAAGTAGTAACATTATCATTCATACCCAGTTGGGGGTAATTAAGAGTCTTTCTATATGTTAACTCAGGTATGTACAGAGACAAGGAAGCTTCATGGTTTTTTTTATTGTAACTCAGAGCCTCTTTTCTTGTTAATTATGCTCTAACAATCTCATAAAATGGCAGACTGGTGACTCTGAACCCATCAGAACAACTGCACTGAGAAGCACAGTGAAAGGCCCACAGAGGAGAAGAGTGTGGATTAGAGCTACTTAGCACACGGCTCCCCAGGGGACATTCAGTCCCATTTTCCAGCTCAGAGAATAAAGAAATCCAAAAGATCCCCAAAAAACAACTATCTTTTATGCTTGTAACTGAAACATTCCTGCTTTACTTAAGATTGAATAATGGAAATGAATTTGTTAAT
Source organism: Octodon degus (assembly GCF_000260255.1). Taxonomy (NCBI): domain Eukaryota; kingdom Metazoa; phylum Chordata; class Mammalia; order Rodentia; family Octodontidae; genus Octodon; species Octodon degus. The sequence continues at coordinate 10,604,680 of NW_004524664.1, read as the reverse complement.
TTAGAATGGTGGATTTCATTTTCTTTCACACCCATAGCCAAGCACTATGGAAAGGTAATGTGTTTTAAATACATCCTGTAAATGCTTCATGTGAAACTGCAATCTTAGAAATCTACATGTGGTAATTACCATCCCTTGGCTGCTTGGGTATCTTGGACAAAATTGTTGTTCAAAATAAAACAAAATCCATTTCAAGCATCTTTGCTCTGTCAGGAATTTTTACAAAATAAATGTAAACAGACCGGTTTTGTTGTGAGCTTTGCCAAGAGTTGAAAGGATGACTGACTTGGAAGGTAATGAGCTCCCCATTGTCAGAGGATTTGGTGTTTCGGTTGGATAATTCCAGATGATATTGGAGTAGACAATTCAAGAAGGTGCCTTCTAATTGTGAAAAACTATGGTTATAACATCCATCTTCAGTGGAAGAAGAAATTTTAAAGGCTTTGCAAGGAAATAATAGAATAACAAAAAGGGAAAACACTGAAAGGAGTCTTTAAAACCTATTTAATGAGCAATCACCACATTTTATAATAGCTTGTGCTTTTAACGGCTTGTTTGTTTGTGGCAAAGGCTGCACTGCCTTTGAGTGGCTTTTCCCGTACTAGAACACTCCTCTCAATTAGACTGTCCTGTGAAGAATTCAAGCACAAGCAGGAGGGCTCCTGGCTGCCAGATGCTTCTTTATAAGCTTCCCTCATAAAATTGACTTTTTTTCTAATGATAAAAGTCATACCTGTTTATTATAAAACATTTAGAAACCACCAGGGATTATAGATGACCCATAATTGCTTCACTAGAGAAGCTCTTTCTTTGTATATTTAATCTTTCAGTGTATTTCTTTGTAATGTTCATTATGCATATTCATAACAATTTTTAAAAGTATGAGTCCTCCTTTAACCTGCTCTTTAAAATTTGTAATATAATTATTACTCTTTTTTACACATGAAGTGGTAATCAGAGCTGAAGTGATCGATTTGTTAAAAATATTTGATTTTACCAAGATAAAATGGACAAAAAAGAGTTCATCTTTATAGAAGCAAAGGCCCACAGAGCAATTCTGTTCTCACCAATTCTGTAGCAACGTTCTATGATAGTAAATTAAAAAAATTAATTTAATTGAGTGACCATTAATGAAAGCTAAATGAACATTTGAAACAAGTAAAACTAATATAAAAATAAAAATTATGTCCTGTATGGTTGTGTACATCTGTAAACTCAGGGCTTGGAGACTGAGGCAGAAGGACTGCAATTCTGAGCCCCTCCTGGAAAACCTAAGTGGCAAGACTGCCTCAAGAAACAAACAAACACACACCAGTAAGTCACCACTTATAAATCAAAATAAAATTTTAAAAAAATACTAGGGATGTAGCTCAGTAGCACTATGCGCGTATAAGGCTTGGGGCTGGATCCCCAGTACCAAATCAATAGTAGTAAAAATAAAGGAACGCTGAAAAATACAGACGTTAGTAAAAATAAGAGCTTAGAAAAACTACTATCCAGATTTATTCCACTGGTTCCTTACTCTGGGCAATTATGAAAGAATTACTTAATTCTTTGTTCTTGTAGATAGATAAGCCTCACCATTTTTAGCAGTAAATTATGTTTTCCCTTGTTTTAAACTTTTAAATATATGTGTGACACACATACCATTTGGTTTTGTAGGTAATCCCTAGCTTCTGAATAGCTAGTCAGCATGCTAAATGTTCCACAGGAATTGTAAACATAGAGAAAGTGAACCATAAGATACAGTACAAATACACAATTTCTTACTCCTTCTGTGCTTCTGGTTTGTTTTCCTTTGCTTATTTGCTTCAACATTGAGTCAGTGGATAATATTAATTGTAGGCTATAGGAGCCAGGGGTTCTTTTTATACCAGGATAGAAAAAGAGACCCCCAACTCACCCCTATCCCATTCTCAAATTTCTTTCTTTGGTTTGTCAAATGGATCTTGGTGAGCTGCATCAGACAAGTTATTCTGTCTGGAATATCTGACTACAGGCAATACATTCGTAATTTTATGTGGAGTATTGGGAGTCAATCTCAGGGGTGCTTTACCGTGGAGCTGTGTCCCTAGCCTATTTTATTTTAAGGAAAGATCTGATTAAGTTAAATTTATAATACTTTAAGAGTATTCTGCTCAGAGTTTTATAAGGAGATATAATATTAAAGTGGAAAATACTAGTGGCTAGTAGTATTGAATGAAATCTTTCACTAAAGTTGTTCAGTTTTATTTTGTTTTATTTTAATAAAATTTCTGAATAGTTTAGCAAAAATCCCCAGACATTATGCCAACCTTATTAATGGATTTCTACTGTTTTATCTCTTTCCTTAAACAGAAGTTAATGTTAGAAAAATTATAGTTCTGTGATTCTGCCTGGGCTGTCTTTTATCTGATTAGCCCACCAGAGAAAGTCTCTAAACATTTAGATATTGCTCAGAGTTTGTCTAAAATTAGAAAGGACAAGGGGCCAGCATGGCCAACAAAGGCATCGGAGCACATATAGGGTTTGTCTCTCATTTGATTTCTTCTCAGTCTTTTGTAAATGATTTGTTATATCTATTAGACCCATTTGCTTCATTTATTATTATTATTACTAATATTATTCCTACATTAAATTTAATTAGCATGGGAATGAATCTAGCAGCCTGGCATCTTCCTGTCAACCAAGATCTGCTGAACACCTGATCAGTACAAGTATCTATACACACATCTCATTGGATCCTCACTGCAATTTCGCAATACAGCAAAAGCAAATCCAAATTCTCCTTCTTCTTTAACACTTAAGGAAATAAATTAGACTATGTAATAAGTTGCCTAGCATCCCATGGCCAATAAGATTCAGAACTAAGAGTGGAATCTATGTCATTTTTTCAAATATTTTCAGATTCAAATATCCATCAACTGTACTAATACTTTTTAACTTTTCTAATTCAATTAAAATTAATTAAACTGAATCAATGTATGGAATTTAACAGAACTATCTAACTCTCTAAAGTAACGCCTAAATGTTGGAGAATTTAATTTTAGCATGATTATTTATTAGGTCATAAGCTGCCATATTTCTTCGGTGCATTCAAGGGATTAGGTTTCAGAAGCTCAAGGCCAGCTCATATCTAGTACTAAACATGTGACCTTGCTTTGATCCCATCACATCTGCAGGAGTCCAGAGAACTAACAGGTGTACCTGAGCAGTCCAGTGATGGGAAACCAGCCAAAGGGCACTGTGGGGAGGAAAGATTCCCCTCTTCTTCTGAGGCACAATAAATGGAAAACCAGGGATTGGAGTAACAAAGGAACGATTAATAGGGACATACAATATTTATGTGTGTAAGAATCAGCCAAAAATAGGGGAAACTTGAAAAAGTAGCTAGAGTAGGAGGTTTATAAAATCTTCTTCACAAATAGAGAGGTGTTAGGTGTGAAGGGATGACAATTTGTGGGAACTGAGGAGGACATGTATGTGGAGCCTATGAATGCTGAAGGCTACTTTCATGAAGTATGTTGATACAAATTAACCTTGGCATTGATACCCTGATGAGAAGAGGGGCTTTTCTCTTCTCGGTGGGGTAAAGAAAAGGGAACCTTTGCCAGCAGGAAATGTGTGCCTGCTTTAGGCACATACGGGCAGGACAGAAAAGCCTTCCTTCCCCTTTTAATTCTTCATTCCTTCCATTCAAAATAATCCTTATGTAAAAAGGCACATTTTGGAGGGACATATTCTGGTTTCCACTATTTCTCCCTAGCTGGAAGACTTCAGAAATTTCCCAATCAAAGGCTTTATTGGCCATTCTGGGAATACTTGAGTTAGGTTTTGAAAGGTTATAGATGTGTACATGGAAAGACCCCAGATCAGCAGCAGAGTGAGTACACATAGAAGAGCATATCTGAATATAGCTTGGCATCTCCCCGTAAACCAGTTTCCCAATACTGAGACTGTGAGCACAGTTAAGCAACTGTCCCTTACTTTAAAAGGTTATTTGCTGAGAGGGAAAGGGTGACCCCCTGAAGTAGGACCTAGATATAGTGCAACTGAGCAGCTCCTTAAGAAGGGGCATTTCTATAGAAACAAAAGAAAAACAAATATTAGAGGTTAGAACAACATATAAACAGAGTTTTTGAATCTAGTGAATAGTCAGTCAAGATTTCTAAATGTTACCAAACATGGTGAAGCACCCCTGTAATTCTAGTACTGGGGAGGCAGAAGAAGGACAATTGACATGAGCTTAAGGCCAGCCTGGCCAACACAGTAAATTCAAGGCCAGCCTGAACTTCATAGTGAGGCACTGTCTCAAAAATACCAAAAGGAAAACAAAAGATTCAAGATTCTAAATGTTGATTTCTGAAATGTCTTTAGAACAGTGGGTTAAGTCTCGGAGCCAGGGATATTCCTGGGGCTTGTGGAAATAGATTGTAGTGAGCTTCTCTGTAAAGCTGACTGTTGTGGTGATGAGCCTCTTGACACCATAGTGTTAGCCAGCTTCAGATTTCAGGGTTTTAGAAAGAGGGCAGCTTTAGTTCTTAGTGATACCAAGCCACAAAACTGGGAGGAAACGTGAATCATTAATGACAAGATGCCAGAATCTGATTTACAAAGTGATGTTAAAGGACATGAATACTTGTAAGGGTGGCTCTCACTTTTCTATTAACAGATAAAATTTCTCTTAGGAACACACTCATTTTGATGAAAGATAATCATTCTCCCACCACCCCGGAAGAAAGTAAATTCTCTCTGCAGGATTGAACCTTTAAAGTAGCATTTGAAAATTTCTAAAGGAGGATACTAATGTGTATGGGTAGAGGAAGATAAACGCAAGTGTGTGTAGATTTTAACTTTTATTCTAAAGCTAGTATCTCCCTTTAAATTTGATTAGAGAGTCTCTTGGTCTCCGTAATATAGTTTTTCTTCTTTTAAATTGCCTCTCACATAGGAACCAATTTGACATTTACTTAGGTTGAGAAGTCTCTGAACATTTTAAACATAAAAATCTTTTCCAAATCCAAAGAATCATTGCCTTGCAACCAATAAATGCTTTTTTTTTCTTTAATCCTGGACAAAAGAGATGTCCCAAAAGAAGTGTAGAACATGCATCACACATGAGCCAGTATCATTCCCAGAGATGTCCAGAGAGAAAGTGGCACCAGTTATCAGTATGCTGTTCTTGAAAATGTTTGTCTTTGTCTCCTACAAGTGAGCCCTCTGCAACTGTGGACTTGCCCAACTGTGACACTGAGCAGATGACGCTAAGATGCAACTTTCTCAGCATTGATATGGCAGTGAAGAAGAAATAGCACGAGCCCCTGGTGAGCTAAGACTCTTTAGTTAAACCAGTTCCCAAATGGTTGGCATGGTCAGACAGAAAGTTTTGTGGTCAGACTCAAAGCTAGACTGAGATGTAGCCCCTCGAGACTCAGGAACAACAGACAAAAACTGAAGACAGAGTATTTTCAATGTGTCTAGTCTGTGCTCCCAGCACAGAATGGAGAACGTGTGTGGCCTCTATATCAGTGGTCCACACCAACCTCTGTGTAATGGGATGCCAGTCCAGGGAGAACCCTAAATTCAGCAGTCTGGAAGGCTGGCCTGAACAACAGATTCTAGACCTATGCCAATATGCTTTCCTAAGATTTTCTTCCTTATGAAAAACACAAAAGATAGAGACACAGGAAAGCAATGACTATCTCTAGAAGGAAGAAGGATTAATAACAAATGTCTCAAACCAAAAATCATGAGAACCACAATACCTCCAAAGACTAACTCTTACAAATGCTTCCCTTAGCAATCTAAATTTGGAAGGGAAGTGACAAGAAAAGGCTCCTGTTGCCTTCATTTGACTGGACTTTGTGAAGAGATCTGGAGTGGGAAGGGTACTGGCTTGATAGAAATTCTTACTTTTGCTGTCTGTCTGAGGTCTTCTGATCTAAACCATAGCACCCAGAATATGCAAGGAGTTCAGATTCAGCCTATCTTTATAAAAAGGAAGAAAAACTTTCCTTCTATACACCTAAGTATTGGGATTTGAATAGCAAAATATAGATCAACAGAAGAGACGTGCTATTTTTATTAATCAGCATGGGAATTAAAATTAAAGAAACAGTCCAACTACACGTTATGCTCCCTTAAAGGAGAGAGGATTTCTTTGTGGTAGACAATACATTGTGAGGAAGTAGCAAGGAATACATAGAAAAACTGATGAAAGATGAAGACTATGTTAGAAAGGTTTGTTTACAAAAACTCATCTCAACTTTGACTCCTTTTGTCTTTGATGATGAGTTGCTTTTCTTTTCTGTGGGACAGGACAGTATCTTTCTCAAAGGGAAATTTATGCCCTACCTTCAGACACGTGAAGCTGGGGCACAGAACTGTCCCTGTTTCCATTGATTCTCTGTTAGCATCAACTCAAAGGAAGCCTAAAGCTCTAGAGACATACTGTAGAGTGGCATCTGTGGTGGAACTGACTCCTGTGTAACATATTACACTGACACTAGACCAGGAATTTCTCTTTTTAATTGAAGATGGGCATTTTTGTTCCTCTAACTCATTATTTCCCATATGATGCCACATCTGCAGCACTTAAAACCCTGGAGTGGGCTTCTAGAAGCACATCACCCCTTGGAGAGAATAGGTAGGGAGAGGGTTCCAAAAGGACTTAATTTGGCTAATTAAAGTAGGCTTTCAAAGATGTAGAATTGATGCCATTCTGTATGTTATTTGATTCATAGTCAATATTGGACAAACATTAACCATCCATTCTATTCCAGATCTCTACTTGGAGAGGGCTGTGGGGAGGGAATTTGTCAAAGGTGAACCTGAAACAGGTATCCTAATGGAATTCCTACATATGATAGGACAGAGAAAACTATGTGAATATATTCATGGCAAGTTCTAAGTCAGCATGATGAGAAAAAAAGACCCTAGAGTACAGAGAATATAGTCACAGCTTGTGACAGAGTTGACCCAGGCGCCAAATCCTGAAGCAGAGCAGATGTTGAAGATGTAGGCAGGTGAGGGCAATAGGTGGTAAACCAGGATAGAGGGAAGCCATTGTAAAAGCTTTGAGTCATATAGGATTTCTAATTCTTTTGGTCGCAAAAGTTCCAAGTTTGCAGAAGACAATGTCTAAAGAAATTGGAAAGATAGTTAAAGGCCAGCCTAAGAATGCCCTTGGGTGGGACATTTTAGAGGTGAGTAGGTTAGCTGCATTTTGTTGATTGCAGCAATGTAACAATGGCATTTAAGTTGAGAATTGTAAAATCCATTTTGTTCATTTTAGGAAAACAATCATAGTCGCTGATAAAAATGATGCCGCAGTGTGGAGGAGAGTTTGTTACGGGAGGGGAAGCTAAAATGTTGATGCAACAGTCTGGTGAAGCATTAGTGCAGAGCAGTCTTTCTATACTGTCAGTAGTAATATATGAAATTTTTGGAAGTAATTTGTTAGTGTCCATTGATCCCTTGGAAATGTTTGCCTAGGGGTACAAAGATGTACATACACAGGTGTTCAATGCAGTAGCAATTCATAGGTCCATCCACAGGCATGCAGCAGATTTTTGTCAACAAATACATCAATCAGTAACCAAACTTAGGTGACGCTGAGCATTCTCGTTTCTCCTCAGTCCACGCACATCATTTGTGGACCATAAACCTCTTGAAAACAATATTTGAATAAGAGGGGCTAATGACCTGAAGCTCCCTGCAGCTTTTTCCTTCTTTGTTTTATGAAAGTTTTATACTTTTTGCCATTATTTGCATAGACCATCATAGACACTTTTAGTTTTTCACTTATGCTCAGCACTGATGACACAGAAGTGTTCTTTTTTTACTTTTAATGTATTTGATACAGGGTTTCACTATATGGATCAGACTCATAGTGATCCTCCTGTTTCAGCCTCTCCAGTGCTGGGATTATGGGCATGCACTACCATGCCCCTGGTCTTAGTGGCTGGCTCTGCAGGGGTAGGGCCAGCACAGTGTGCGGTACTGGGGATCAAACACAGGTCCTTGCACTTTTGTAGGCAGGCACTGAGTCCACTGAGCTGTCTCCACATCCCATACAAAGGTGTTCTTATACTGAGAGTGCTAGAGGCAACAGTAGTGGGATCACCCTAAGCCTCCTTGGTTGGCTGGCTTTAAGAAACTTCTCAAAGTGTGTCCAAACTGGGGTTTGTCAGCTGAGACAGAATGGGGTTTGAGTGAGACAACCGTGCTCCCTGATAGAAGACAGTAAAGTCTCCACAACAGAAGACTACCTATATGAGGAGGGAGATCTGACTTACAGGAAATCTCAGAGTGGATGGGAAATAGATTACAGGAGTAGCTAAAAGTTAGGAGCATTCAGTATAGTCCCAGGGTGGTATGCTGTTATGACTGCTAGACAGGGAGATGAAACAGAGCCAGGCCCAGTCGGGTAGGACTGTGGTAGAGGTGCAGGTTCCTTGTAGAATGTGGTATTGGACCCTACTGCCCATCATAAGCCAAGTCAATTGCCATGTGATCAGAGACCACCGCATGCCAGAGGGATGCTCAGCCTGAGTTGGGCTTCTTCCTAATCCAGGAATAAGAAGACATACAGAAGCGAGGGAGAGGGAGAGGCATGGGAGGAATTGGAATTTTAATGAAAAAAAAGTTTTTTCAAATATAAAACAATATATATATATATCTAGTCAATATTCATATAGAAAGCAAAAAAATTAATTAGTTCATAGATTATACTTGCTTTTCAACAAGTTTTGATGCCTTATAATTCAACAAGTTATCAGTATTAATTTATTAAATTAAATTTGACATGGGGAGGTGTTACTGTTTGGGTCTGGATGTCCCCCCAAAGTCTAACACAGTCATGGGGGTGGACTTTTCAGAGGCAGACGAATCTAGAGTTTGTGATAGGTTGATTGTCTGGTGTGGCGATTGGGGTATGAGTACTCTCGCCTGCCCTCGCTTGGGTAGCTTATGTTCACTGAAAAGGGAGCCCTCTCCTCCCTTTTCATATCCTTTGCTCTTGTTGTTTTTGTACCTTCTACCACCATAACTGAGTCTGCCCTGCTTTGGAGCCAGCTGATTAGGGACTGAAACCTCAACAAATTGTGAGCTAAATAAATCTTTCCTTCCTTAAATTTGGGTGTCAAGTTTTTTGTTTCAGTAACAAGAGAAAAGTAACTAGATCAGAGGTAACAGAATAGTAAATTCTTCGAACTTGTACCATAGCTCAAAGTTGTACAAATTCTTAGGATCACAAGAATTTTTTTCAGCAGCTGTTGGTTTAAGTCACTTTTTATTCCTACTCATTCTTTTGTTTGCATTTCAAAAGATTCTGATAATAATGGCTAACATTTCTTGAGCGTGTAATAGATGCCAAGCACTCTTCTCAGTACCATTGTCTCACTTATGCCACATCATAACCATGTATGGCAAATACTCTTGTTAGGACCTTTTATTGATGATGTGACTAAACCACTGAACAACTTGGTAAGGTATTCAGGACCATACAGCTAGTCCAGGGCTGGTACAGGGCTGACCACAAATTAAAGCAATCAGGTTGATTTCAAAACCTAAAGTCTTAACCATGATGCCACACTTCCTTCCTGTCCCAGTGGTTGCTGCCGGCCAGAAAAAGTAGTAGGGTGCTTTTGAAAGAGGAATTTCCATTTTTCCCTTTATGTAGTTATATGATATTTGAATTTATTTGTAATAAACATGTACCTATTTTGATACTAGAAAATGCCAATAAGGAAATAATAAAAAATTCTCATTTTTGTAAAGTAGTAAGAGGGTAACTATTTTAGTTAGTGTGTTGCCAAACTGAATTGATGGTTTTGTTTTAGTTTTCAGAAGATACAAATGGAAGTAGATAGATGAGAAAACTTGAGATGATAAATTGTGACCTTTCTGCATAACGATAGAGAGCTACATATACATCCATTTTAAGGAGATTGAAGTAACATCAGGTCATGGGGCAATTTTGGTGGTAGGGATTGGACTTATGACTTCGTGTATGCTAAACATACATTTTGCCACTCAGTTCTTCCTCCAGCCTGTACTGGTTGCTTTGCTGAAGGCGTGTGTGTGTGTGTGTGTGTGTGTGTGTGTATGTGTGCATGCACGCATGTGTGTGTGCATGTATAGTCTGAATGTGGCATATATAAAAACCTTTTTAGTATTTTTCCTATTTGTGTGTCTTAACACATGTAAGCAAGTGATATCTTTCCTTTTAAGGGGCAAAGGAATTTGAGCTGTGAGGCAAGCTTACAAAGAGGAAATATATCCTGTCTGAGCAAGCAAGGAAAGGAATAGGAGTGAAAATTCTTGCGACATTTTTCTCTTTAGAAAAAAATGATGATCATTTCTTCAATAGAAATGGATTTGACTCTTTTTAACAATGGCCCCGAAACTTGCCTAGTACAGAATGGGCTCCCTTGGGTGCAGGGTTTGTTACAGGTTGGTGATGGGCCAGGGGAACTTACTACATGAGCTGGAGACTCACTTCCAGCTCTCCTTAGTCCAACTGTGAATTCTAGGCCTGCTCTATGGCTATGCATATCCAACTGGAAGAGTTATTGGACACAGAAAGAAGTTTGTATCTATTTTAGGCTAAAATACCAATCAATATCTTCATATATATTCGTGAAAATGAACACCAGGAAACAAACACTTATTATAGGAGAAATAATTCAGTTTATCATTGGCAATATGGGATATGGCAGTCCAAATAAATTGAAGCATTTCACATAAACCAGTACTACTATGGAAGTATTAGTTTTACCTTTTTGTCATTTAAACCTGAATAATACTTCTACATGAAAAAAGAGACCATCCAAATGAGAGTAAAATAGTGAATCTGTGGATGATATGCTCTGGAGGTTTTTAAATACCACTCAAGGCCAAATTGTGGCTTAAAGATGTTGTTATCCTGATTAGCAATACCAATTGAAATTTTTCTAACAAGTTCATAACCTATATACCTCTTCCAGCCGTACACCAGAGTGCTCAGTGATTGGCAAAGATGAATCATAATTTCTCCTTGCCAAGACTTGTCTCTAAATTCTTAACCTTTTGTTGTTTGCCAAGAACAAAGAAAACTTGTTGTAAACTTAGCTGCTGTTGTAACATATGAGCAGTCTTTTCCGAAAATGCAAATCACAAAACAATAAGCATTCCATCATTTGAAGAAGCAATTACATTTGGTTTCTGGTATTGCTTGGATATATTACTTTCAGACTTTACTGGGTATGTTTTATAGCACTTTATCATTTTCAAGCACTTGCATATGTGTAATATCATTTGATCTTTTCCAAGACTCAATTTTTAACATACTTTATGTTTGAAGATTTTGATACTTAAATTTATATAGTGCCTGCAACATACAATAAATGGTTTGATTACTGTTATATAGAAATTTTTTATTACTTTTCAACATATAGGAAACACACCTGGCAAACTGAGTCGTTGATTTTTATTGCCACATAAACTAGATTTTCAAGTGCTACCAAATACATTTGTATATTTTTAAAACACCAAAATATTATTTAATGGATGGTTAATTATGCCAGCATGTTAGAAATAACCAAGTATTTAGGGTCCATTGGATTGCTGCTGAAACTTTCATTAGGCTTAAAAATGTGATGAACTAAACATTTGTAACATATACCTTAGTAATAAATACGTTGCATTGCATAAAACTGTATTTTTGACTGTTCTGATTTTATTATTTTTAATACAAGCCATACAAAATGTTCCAGTGGCCCAAAGTCATGCTTCTCTATGAACAGAACTCAGCACATAGAAGATAGGAATTTTCAATTATCATTCCTAATGAGTTAAGAAGGGATCAGAAATCGCAACCTATACTTGTGACTGGTCACCAAGAACTGCATTGCAGTGCTGGAGTGTCCTCCACAGGAATGAGAAAGTTGGGGGTGGAGGGAGCAAAGGGGCCCGTGTTGAAGATTTGTTAAAGCAGGAATGTACTGGAGTAGTTCTGTAGGTAAAAATGAGCTAATTTAGGTCTAAATAAGAAAATAAATTCTGGCCAAAACCTTTTCTGTTCCCTCCCTGCATGCTTCCTCCTATTTGATGTTACCCATGGGGTTCCACTGAGCAGTAGCGCATGCTTGGAGCCCAGATTGGGTGCTTTGCTTTATAGCTATTACGTTCTTTTCCTACTCTTCCTCCTCTTTTTTTTTTTTTTTTTTTTTTTTTTTTGGTGGAACTGGGGATTGAACTCAGGCCTTTGCACTTGGCAGGGAAGTGCTTATATTCCACTGAGCCATCTCCCCAGCCCCCTTCCTCTCTTGTTCTTCTTCTTCCTTTTTTACCCTCAAATGCACCAAACTCCCTGCATTTTTCTCTGTCTGACTTTCCTCACACTCTTTACTTAGTAAATATTGTTTGTTATGCCTTCCTTTAAGTGCACATTCTTGAATTCTTCTTAATGAAGACTAAATCTAACGTCATGTCAGAGCATGAGCTATGAGCCCATAGAGCAGCCAGGTTATGGCTTCTCGCTGAGAAGCGTCATCTGAAGAAAACCAAGCATTTGTTTATATGTGTTTCTCAAGGCCTGTGTTTATGGACGTATATGTTAGTGCAATTTCCATTAATAATATGAAATTTCTAATTTGTGTACAGTGTGTGGACGGTACAATCTGCATATGCATTAGATTGTGAGAGACACAGCAAGGATAAGGGTGTAACCATTCATATTTTTCATTTTTTATAATAAATATTGATTAATAATACAGCATATTGGAGTTTAATTAAATATACTATAACATGCCCATCCTCTCTATTGCCATACCTTATCTCCCCTCCCCACACCCAATCCATTCCCTCCTACCTAATATTTTGCCCTTTATTTTTATGTCTTTTTTTTTTTTTGCCTTCAATTATATTCATGAGAGAAAACACATCTTTCAGTTTTTGGTTTATTTAACTTAATGTGACATCTTTAGTTCTCTCTGAAAGTAATATGATTTTTGTTTTGCATTATGGCCCAGTACTACTCTGTTGTGAACTGGCCAACACAGAGGCTGATTCTATGACATGGCTATTGTGAATTGATAACACCTCCTTTTTGAAATCTGAGACATCCTCGGAGGGATAACTATAAAGCAATGTTCCATTTAGACTCATACAATCACAATAAAATGACTTGCTAGATCCTGTGGCATATATGGAGCTGGCCTATAATGGGTGATTTGAGAGCTAAGGCAAGATCACCTGAATTTGGAATTCTTTCCATTGAAATTAATTTGTATTAATGTGTCACACTTGCTTAATTGCCCTTAATTGTCCTTCAAGCTAAGTTAGAAATATATTAACATGTATTAACCTGTAAACATAAATTGACTTAAATACTGTGTAACAAAGATCAAACCTGGAACAAAGAAACAGAAGAAAACAGGCAATGTCTGGAGACAGGACTCAGGATAGGGGAAAGCTGTAGTAGAAAAGGTGCTTATTCTACTAGGCCATCTCCCTGGCCCCCTGGATATCAGGATGAAATAATGAAAAGAGAATAGAAAGAAGCTGCCAGCACCAGGCATCAATATATATTTCTGCATTTCACAATTCTGTGCTGGGTCATTGTTAAAGCTTTGGCAGGATTTAGTCTCCCCGTCTTTTCCATCCTTATTGTTTTGATCCTGATCATCCTTATTGTTCAGACTACACAGAGAAGTGCTGCAATCAACAACGTCACTTATTCCCAAGATGCTTGTTTGCTCCTCTTCCCTTCCCTGCCACAGAGGTTTCCAGTATCCTCGAGCAACACAGAACAGCAGGTCTCTGAAATCCCACCACCCGGAACAGAAAGATGAGAGAATTTCATCTTGACATCCTTTAGGATTCTCATCATTTCTTGCAATATCTAGTCCCAGCTGAGTGTGTGGCCAACTGGCCTCTGATAGAACTAGGAATGTGAGGAAGAATGAGAGCCCCAGTTCTCATTCTCATGGCTTTACCCCACCCCCACCCCCGCAAAGGCAGCTTGTGCAGAGTACAGAGATGGGAAGACACAGAGGAAGGGACCAGAGAAGTCCTGACTTGTAAGGAAAACACACCCTAAAATCAGCTATGCTCAGGACGTAGCTTCCCAGTTTTATTACCAACAGGATACAGAAAGAAGAAAGTCACGGGCATGAGGATTCATGAGAAAAGAAGTTCCTGAATTTCTTAAAAGAGTAGCTCCTGATTTGGTATCATGGCAACATGAAGAAATGAGAAAAAATAAAATGCATATAATGAGACTTAGATGACTAGAATGATATCGTTCATAAGCAAAAATCTATTTGCCATTAGCAACAGTTTTCTTTATGTCCAGAGTACCAATTAGTAAACAACTGAATACAATGTGTGCTTTTTCTTTCATTCTCTCTTTTTTTTTTTTTTTTTTTTTTTTCGGTACTAAGACTGAATCCAGGACACTGCACATGCTAGAGAAGCATTCTACCTCTAGAAAACAATGTTCATTTTTCAGTAAATAATGCCTAATTTTCTCATTGAAACATTTTATTAGGGGCTGGAGAGATGGCTCAGTGGTCTAAAGCACCTACTTAGAACAAGCTTGGCAAAGCATCAGGGACCGCGGTTCAATCCCCCAGCACCACATGCCAGCCAGTCCCGCCCCCTGGTGGGCTGAGCTGGCCACACACACACACCTCTCTCTCTCTCTCTCTCTCTCTCTCTCTCTCTCTCTCTCTCTCAAATAAATAAAATAAAAAAAATAAAAATAAAAAAAGAAACATTTTATTATTGTGGCATTATAATTAATGGTGTCATAAAATTAAATTGTTATTGTAATAGTCATGTGTTGTTTTGTCTGTGGAAGGGATTGCTTAGACTTTGAAATTTTTTTCTCAGTATGAGGTAGACCTATACTTAAATACCCTTAAAAGTTGCATGTCATGTGGCTATTATCTTACTTTCCTTGTAGTGCTGGAGATTGAACCCAAGGCTTAGTCTTAAGCAAAGCTGCTCTATCACTTAGCTACTTGCCTAGTCCTGGCCATTATTTTAGAGTCAAAGTTAATTTTAGTTTTATAAATTACTGAGATCCTTAAGGTGCCATCAAAATCTTGAAAAGGTAATAACTTGTTTGTTTATTTATTTATTTGTGATGCTGGCAATTAAAGCCTGTCATGCTAAGGCAGCTCTACACTACTGTGCAGTGCCTCCGGCGTAATCTACTTAGTGAAGCTTTCTAATCAGGAAGAGTTGGTTCAATGGACAATTTGCCTTAAACATTAAATACTCTCTAGTGTAACTCTCCAAATAAATATTTTTAATGGATGATGCTTGACACACGTTAAAGCTTTTAATTTCATTAAGCTAAATGTATCCTTTATTAAGAAAATGTTTCGAGGAGTGAGACAGTATTACGTAGAAGCAAATGGCTTCAGATAATATCTATAAAAACAGTTCATAGAAATGACCATGTGCATGTAGGATTTGAAAGAGTTTCACACTTGGATAGAAATGTACACAAACCAGATTTCCCCTGAGGTGTCACAAAATAAACTAACAATAATGTCACACACATCTTGTGTTATTTTATTTACCAAATTAAATTTCTGCTCTGGTGATAAAAAGGTCACCCAGAGCACTCTGTAAGATAATGTAGGAGAGTTCCCAGATGAAATCAGAACCAAGCCAAGCAGAATATTTTCACTCAAAGAGATTAGAAATCTGTGATAGAAAAGTTCAAGTTTTTGTGACCTTATTTGATTAACGTTACTTTTTCAGAAGTGCCCCCTGAATCTATTACTTATTTTGTTCTTTATGTTCCTAGGTTTTCTTATGTGATAAAGACATATAAAGGGGTTCCAAATAGTATAATTTCTTTTAAAATTTCACACATTTTCGTGAGTTTCTGAACCTCTTATCTAATGTTTGCAAGGCATGTGTGCATTCTCTCTCGCTCTTTCTCGCTCTGTCTCTCTTTCTCTCTCTCACACACACACACGCACGCACACACACACACACACACACACACACACAAACACACACAGAGAAATCTCTCTTTAGCAGCAATATTCCAAAAACTAAAAAGGAAAGACTAAAAATTCTATAATAGAATGCTCAGCACAGGGCCTGCAGCCCCACTTCACCCTTTCATGCTGATGTGATGTGCCTGTGTCTTACATAGCTAGCATTTTCACCTGTGGAGATAAGAGGTCTGATAGCATTGCTGTGAAATTAAAATCAGGTGAGTGTAAACCTTTTCCTGTATGGCCAGCAGCACAGTAAGAATAACAATTGATATTTATTCTTCTTTTCTGTATTTAGGACAGGGTCTACAGGGCCTACGGGTCCTCATCAGGTAGATCGGACTCATAGTGATTCTTCTGTTTTCAGCCTCCCAAGTGCTGGGATTACAGGCTTGTGCCACCATGCCCAATCTTTCTCTTTCTTTTTAATTTTTAATTTTTTTATTTGAGAAGGATTTTGTTGTTGTTGTTACTTCAGGCTGCCTTAAGGGTGGGTCTGGTGCAGCTTCTGGAGCTGAGAATTGAACTTGTACTATGTGCCTTACTGTGTTTGTCCAAACAGCGCTTTAAACAACTGAGCTATCCAGCATGGCTCCAAAAGTTGAGAAGGATTTTTTTTTTTGGGGGGGGGGGGCGCTGGCTCTGTCTGCCTTAAGAGCCAGTCTGGTAAGGTAGGGAGCTGGGGAATCAAACTGTGGTCCCCTGTACCTAACTGGGTTTTGCCCCTATTCTTTTTCCTATAAGATTAAGTCATATGGATATTATCAAATATATTATAGTTAGGTGGATTTCAATAGGGACTATAAGTGTGAAAGCAAATGGGTACTTTGGGTTTACTTTATTTTTATATTATAAAAATTTTAGTATTACTAAAATTGAAAAAATTATATAAAAATCTAAATGATTGATTCATCTGACAACATACATATCTATTATATTTCGCTGCCTTGGTGCTCAGTTTCCCAGTATTTCATGCTCTAGATGAAGAAGTTAAGCAGTAAGACTTAGTTCATTAGCACAAGCTCCTGAAGGAACAGTAAGAGGCTGTGATCTGAGCAAGCTGAATATTCCTTCACTGCCTCCGTGCAAAGCAGTCTGCACCCATGGCCCTGTGAAGCTTACAGAAGGAAGGAGAATGGTAAATGAAACTCAAAGACTGAGAGAGGAGGCCAGGGAGATGGTTCAGTAGAATAAGAACTTGCCTGCCAAGTGCAAGGGCCTGAGTTCAATCCGCGGTTCCACATTAAAAAAAAAAAAAAAAGACAGAAAGCATGGTATTATTCATTTAATGAGAGAAATAAAGATTAAGTTAAATTTTTAATATTATAAATGATGCTCAAGCAAATCAGTAATTGAAGGTAAAATTGATAACTTTAAAAACTGATACTGAGCGAGAACATTTCATGAAGAAAATTTTGATGATTCTTAATTAACAGGAAAACAGTGAGTGAAGTATAGCTTGAGAACCTGATTCAGAGACTGCCCACCTGGTCCAGTACTGGGTTTGCTACATAGACCTCATCTAAAACAATGTATTATAGCAGATTAAATGCAGAAGCAAATAGGAGGAGCTTGTACTCTCTTAATTAAGGAAATTCACCACAAAGTAAACCAACCCTCTCTTCTTGCAAAAATTATTTGTTTGGTTTCACAAAATAAACTCATTTTTCATAAAAACTACTATTTATGTCAATATGATAGTTGTACATTTTTTCCATGATTTTATTGAGAAATAAATAGCAATGAGACAGTTTCAAATCAAATTGTTAGGACAGTTCCAATAATTAACACATTGCATACTGCCTTCCTAGTGGTTATTTGTTGTACAAGATGCAGATATGATATCTTATTTACAAACACTATTAGAACAAATCCCTCTATTCCTTGAATTAGGAGAATGTAGCTATGTATCCATCCTAACCATTTTGAATACACAGATACAAAATGGTCATTCTTCTATATCCCCTTTTTTTGTTTAGTTCCATCATTTAAATATTATAGGTGTGTGAACTCAGCAAAATATTCCAATAGTCCAGTAGTCCATAATAGTACTGGGTCTTCCACTTAACTGGCAATGTCAGAAGTTGTTGACCTGAGTCCCCTACAGCTCAACATGACAACATGGCTTTACTTCTTGTACTTCATTTTTATACTTTTTTGCTGGATGGTTAAGACCAAGATAAAGCAAGACCTATGTAACAAGAATTGTAGCTTTTGGAGGTCATTGTACATTTTTTAAATGAGTTTAAAAATATCTTACTTCCTAAGTTTTAAACTCTAATATGTTCAGTGCTAATAGAGGTAAATGACCAAATCAAAATAATTTTCATCGTCAAAAGGAGTTTTCAAACGAAAAGTGTTCAGAAAATAGATCTATGTGCCCTGGGTTGCTTGTGTGGCTTCTCTCCCCTCACTCTCTTATCTCTGACCAGAGAGCAAGCCCTACTGGAGTCCCACAGCAGATTTCTCAAATCATTACCATATGAAAGAAACTGTCAGGGTCTTATCCTTTTGGCTTTCTGGCTAATGTTTAAAGTGCTACCTTTGTTTGTTGGAATTTGTCCGTTTCGTAGCAGTAAACTACTCTGATTTTCAAACAGCCTTCCTGATTACTCCTTTTTTCTCCCTTGGTTTCTTATTCCAGAAAATTTTGGCTTCTCAACTGTGTCTGTATTTTGCTGTTAAAGAGCTTTTCCTAATTTTTTTTCTAGATCTGAAGTTTTTTCCCATGGTGTCAAGCAAAAAACATTTCAGTTCTCTCCTGACTATTTGCGTCTCAGGATCAATGTATCTAAACCACAACTTATGCCTTGCCCCCAGTTCTTTGGCTGAGTCCTCTGGTGCTTGTGCCTGGCCTAGAAGTTTGGTTCTCTTAGGCAGCTTCACGTCTCTTGAGCGAGTTGGCACTCTGGCCATGCATCCTGTGCCCCTCTGTGCATCACCAGTGCATTACCAGAAAATGCAAGACTAAGACCTTATGATCACCCACTTGGGCCATTTCAGTAGTTCCTCATGAGTCGCCCCCCTTCCCTGAAGAGAATTTCATTTGCTTAACTTGCCTTACATCTCAGATTTATCAATGAGGTTGTTCATCTTCAGCTTTCATTTTTGGTCATGAAAAGCTCATCCATGAAAAGTAAGTGTTAGGTAAGTAATCCCAACACTTACCAACTAAACTGCACTCATGGACTTGCTACTGAAATATTAAGTGAAGAAATACTATGTGTGTAGCTCAGTAGAGAGGGAGTCCCCAAGGCAGGTACCTGAGGAGGCTCTTCCTAGCTGTTCTTTAGCCTCCCTCACAAAATTACAAGGCCCTGTGAATGCCCAGAAGCCAGTGCCTACAAAAGTGACACAGGCAATACTACCGTCACCAACACAGTTGCTCACCTCAGTCTTCCATCACAATGCAGCTTGTAGACTAGGGCAAGATCATATTAAGCAAGGATGGAGGTAGAGGAGCAAAAGGGAGGGCCCTCAGTCTCTGAGGACTGGCAAGAGAGAGGGTAGTGATAGGTTTGAGAGGCAACAGCGATGGCGGCAGTGGTGGCGGCGCAGCAGAGAAGCAGAAATGGGGGAGGGAAAACCTTCATTGACTCTAAACACACGGAGAGGACCCAGGGCAGGGAGCTGGGCAGATCCTCTGACCTGAGACAGGGAGCCTGAGACTTTATGGACGTCTGCCAGTGGGGGAGTTTGAGGGGCGGGTTTAATGACATATAAGGAGCTGATTGGAGGCTCCCTTGTGTGGGCAGGAAAGGTCACAGGAAGTTGTACCCGGGGCTGGAGTGGGGAAGGAGGAGGAAGTGGTCATTGGGAAGACAAGCTGTTGCTTTAAGAGCTTCAGCCATATCAGAAGACCACCATAATTCAGCAATTCTTACTAAGGCCGTAACCTATCAGGTAGAAGTCATGATCATGCCTGATAGAGGCTTTATTTAGAGAATTAGATGTTGGAGAATTTAGTCCTTCAGTGTTCTATCACAACACCTAAGAAATCCAGTCTCCTCATTTCATATTCTCTCTCTCTCTCTCTCTCTCTCTCTCTATATATATATATATATATACACACACACACACACACACACACACACACACACATATAGTCTTTTATATTTATTTGTTACCTGAAGAGGCAATATTTAGTCCATATAGAGACTAATTATATAGACTAACGATCTTTTACATTTATATATTTGCCTTTGCTGGTGTGCTTCATTTCTTTCAGCACAAAAATATCCATTTTATTTCATTTTCTTTGTCCGCCCCCCTCCGGCCAACTTATTTTATTTTATATAACTAAGTTTATTGGTATATTTTAGATATACATAATTATCATATTTATCATAGTGATTTTGTACCTGCACATGATATATTTTGATTTCTGTATTTTTCCCAACCTATTCTATATTTTATATCCCAGCTCTGACTTTCCCCCTGAGTTTCAGATATGGTCCAACCATTATCTGTACTTGGACTTGAAGAAATCTCCAATTCGACAATTTAATGTAGAATTCTTGACTTTTTTCTCTCTCTGGTCTTCCTCGAAAACCTACTCTGTCCCATTTGGTCCCCATGTTAGTAGAAGCCTTCTCCTTTCACTAGGCTGCTCAGATGAAAATCTCCGAGTCCTCCTTTGTTGCTCTCTATTGCCATCACACCCTCGCGCAGCTCTCAGCACACGCTGACAGCTCCACCTCCGCCAACATCCTAGCCTGCCACTCACCCACCCACCCCCGTTCCCCTCCCCGTCCCACTGCCACCCAGGAGCAGTCACTGCCATCTCTGGCTTCCTCTCACTCTTCCCTCCATTACAAGCTCAATCCTGCCTTAGGACTTCTAGGTTTGCAGTTCTTCCTTTAAATATGACCTCTTCAGGGGAGCCCTCTGGCGACTCTGCATTATGGCTCCCTCTCTGTTACTCCCTATCTCCTTTCCCCGTTTTCTGTTTCCTGAAGGACTCCTTGGCAACAGTGTCTGTTGTTACACATTTAGTTGTTTACTACCTGATTGGAGGCTTTAGGAAGGCCGGACATTCTTGTGCTCATCACTGTGCCTCTGTAATCCAGAGCAAAGCCCCATCCATGCATGACACTGACATGCCCTAAGTGTGCAGGGGGGACAGCTTGTTAGAGAGAACTGCACTGGTGAGGTCACCTTTGTCAAATGAGCTCAGATGCAGGAATTCAATTTAGTGTACCAATATATGTTGTGCTGACTTATTCAGAAGTTGATTTTTAAAGCAGAAATTAATAGTAGTAGTTATACTTGTAATTTAATATGCTTTTTTATTTTTATTCTTTCTCAGAACAATTCTTGTTATCCTCTACTCCTTTTTGTTTTGTGAATTTCTGAAAAAAATAAGTAGTATATATTTGTAATACTTAACAACTTGGGATATATATATATATATATATATATATATATATAATTTTTCCTTCCCTTTCCCCTCCTCATTTGTCTCCCCGATCTTCTGCTTTTAGAATAAAGGAATTATCAAATGAATATATTTTAAAGTAGTTTTGTACTTGGCACATGAAGAATACATGCTGGGCTCACTAAAGACAATATTTTATGACTTTAGTACAAAACATTATTAGTCCCTGTACAAAATTTCTCTGAAATCTTCACTGGGGAGAATCGTATGACTATTCCAATACTGGCCTCAATGTATAATTTGAAGGAAAATTCACTCAATTTTGGGAAGGAAACAGTCTACTAAATAATTGGTGAGTAGGTGTGACAACTACAGCTTTATAGAACACTCTATATCATATATTTCTATATGTTGTTTTCAATAATAAGCTCTGAATTTTCATTGCTAAACTGAAAATAGTTTTATGTTGCTGGAGTTATATCTTCCACGTCTCTCAGTAAGAGCTGATCCACGTTTCCCTTCCTTTCTCCTTCCCTTCTCTCTTATCCCTGTTTTACAAATACACATGGGGTAGAAGCCAGAGCCACAAATAATACTTTGCATCATAAAGTGCTTCCAATAGGACCTAGGCATTTTATTCTTGTAAGCAACTAACCTCATGTTTCAAGGACTACCAAACACGTAACAATTGGTATTTGGGGCTTAACAGTTTTTTTGTGTGTGTGGTATGATACTGGGGATTGAACTCAGGACCCTATGTTTGCCAGGCAAGCACTTATTCTCCTGAGCTATCTCCCTGTCCCCAACACTTTTATAAAAGATATTGTCTTAGAGTCAGTAGAGATGAACAAAACCCAGAAAACTATTGACATTTGAGTTCTAGAGAAATTTTGGGAAAAAATAAACTAGAAAAAAATTAAGAAGATCCTATAATCTCTTGAAATGTTGAGCTTTTCCAATGAAAAGAACTGAAATTGAAACCGCTTAGAAGACTCCCAAGAAAATTGCTGAGTTTTGTCTACTTATATATTTTTTCTATGTACTTTGTTAATTTTCCTAAAAAGTAATTAAATACTTATTACTTTTGGAGGAGTGGTTGCTCTGATAATAAGGCCAATAAGTGCAAATTTTCCAATTGTTTTTCTGCTCAACATTTTTAGTTGAAGTAATAAAATAAAAATCTTAAAGGGGGAAAGTATGTAAGCTGAATAAAATAACCATTTTCAATGTAACTGTGACAGTGTAAAGTGATACTGTATGCTCAAGTACCTAAAAACCTTTGAAACTTTTTCAATGGTATGTTTAGAAGCACTTAGGGTATTGTATAGGGAGTCTTATGTAACTTTTTCAAGATACAGAATTTTGAAATTGTTGGGCTGGCCAAATAGCTCAGCGGATTAAAGTGCCTGCAAGCAGGCTCAGGAATGCTGGCCCTGCCCCTGAGGCACACTGAGACAGCAATTAAGACTGGGCATGGTGGTCATACCTGTAATCCCAGCTCTTGGGAGGTTGTAAACAGGCTAATCACTACAAGTCCGATCTAGTAGTGAGACCCTGAACACCCTGTAGACTTTTCCCTAAAATGTAAAAAATAATTAATAATAATTTTGAAATTCTCTACTTCAGTTTATATATCTATAAAATGGTAAATGCAAAATAATACCTGGGCCTCTTAGCATTATTATGAAGTTAAATGACACAGTGACCTAGGAAACAGTACATTGTCTGGTGCTCAAGTCAATGCTAAATAAGTGATAGTCAAAAACAATAAAATTTTATAAACATAGCTAATATATGGATCCAGAAGAAGCTCTTTCAGAATAAATACAGGTACCAATAGTAATCATACCTGGACCTAAATTATGGATCGGATGGTCCCTGAGCCTAATAGCATAAGTGGGTTCCTTATCACCAATCTATTCACATAGCAAGCAACAATCATTCTTTTTCACATAAACACAAGGGAAGCAAAGGCTTCATCTAATAATGTATCACTAACTCACTCAGATTTTTAAGTCATACTATTTATTAGGATTGTAGATTGAGCATTGCTTACCAAAATAATAATTTTTAAAAAGCCCTCTGGTAATTTTCAAATATGTTACAAGCTAATTTGACACTTCTTATAAATCAGGCAGTTTCCCAAGGTTTTACTAGCTGCCTGATTAAAGCTAATGTTTGCTCCAAGTGTTTTCAAAATGTTAGTTTTTTTTTTTTCTCAAAAATATCTTTGCAGTTAAGGCGTTGTTATTTCAAAGTGCCTATGACTGGTTTCCTACCAGAAATTAAAATAACACAAAATGAGAAAAAATATATTTTCTCTTGGAAATGCAATTAAACCAACTAGGAGAAATAGTGCCTTTCTAAGTGAGACGAAAACAGCTGTGTTTATGAAGCTGTTCTAGTTGTATTAGAGTTCGTCTTAGAGAAACATTGGCTTTATTAAAGATATATGATTTTCTAAATCATAATTGACATGGTTGCTATTTTCATTGTAATTTTTCATCAAGTTAGTCCTGTAAAAATCCTCATTCATAAAGATGATGCTTTTCTTACTTGATTATGTGTTAATAAAGAGTTTATAGAAAGCTTTCAAAAATAAATTTTGCAGTGCTAGGAATTCAACTCAGACCCTTATATATGCTAGAAAAGTACCTTATCCTCATAATGTAAAAATATGTTGTTTTGAAAAGATTACATATGGAAGCACCCAACAAAAATTTCATTCCATGATTCTGTATGACCTATTCATTATTATGCTAAAATTTTAATTTTTAAAATGTCACGAGAAAAAATAATTTCTGCATACATTTGTTTAAATATTCCTAAAAGGCAAGATTTTTAGATAATTTATACTGTGTAGTAAAAAAGATTCCTGTAAGTCACATTTCCTATTTTCATTTATGTTTCAGTGCCTAAATATATACTTGGTAGATATATACTAGGCCTTACCTTACTATATTTTGACATAATTTGCTGGTCTTTTTCCAAAATCTTAAAAAAGAAAAAGGATTCTTTTTCACACATGCCACTCCTCTTGGATCTCTCATGATTTTGGTCCACACCATTTAGAGAAATGACAAATGTCTTATGTGCAGGTGATCTCTGTATACAAATAATAGGAGACAGGTATAGTTTCCTAAGATGATATGGTTTGAAGATAACATTACCAATATGATGGGAATGTAGCCTCCAATTTCTCTGTTTGAAAACAGCGTGTAACTGTGATACTACAAATTTAAGTGAGATAAAAGAAATTTGAATTAGTGACTTATGTATGAAAGATCTCTAAATCTTACTGTTAGACTAGGTTCACACTGGGCCACTATTGATGAATTGATTTTAGCCATTTTGACTTTAATAATCATGTGTCATTTTCTTCTTTGAGATAATCACAGAAGAGGTTGTTTTTTAGGACCAGGTACTGTTCTGGTTTGTGTCTGGATGTCCCCCAAAGCCTCAGGTGGTCCTAGGGGGGTGGGGCATTCAGAGGCAGTTGGATCTATAGTTTGTGATTCATTCATTGTCTGGGTCGGGATTGGGGGTATGAATGTTACACCCACCTGAGGGCAGGTACCCTGCATACAGTGCAAGGGAGGGAAAGAGGCTTGCTTCTCCCTTTTGCCCTTATTGCTTTTGATGTCTTCTGCTACCATGAATAGTTGTTCTCTGTCATGCTCCACTGCCTTAGAGCCAGCTGAGTATGAACTGAAATCACCACAAACTATAAGCTAAATTTCTCTCTTGAACTTTGGGTACTGGGTATTTTATCTCGGCAATAAGAGAAAAGTAACTAAGACAGGTAGAATCTGAAATACTCTCTTTAGAATTGATGTTGTTTTACTGCCTTCAAAAATTTTTTGTTTTGTGTTAAAACTAGTTTTCTTTTTTAAACCAAGATCTTACTTTGTTACCTAGCCTGGCCTGTATTCTTGAGCTCAAATGATACTCCTGCCTCAGTCTCCTAAGTAGTTGAGACTACAGATATGGTCCCCTATAGTAGGCCCAAATTAACTGTCTTTAAAATAATACACTTGGAAATTATAAAGAGAATACTATCAATATGTATCAAATTTGAACACTGTTAATGAATGAAAGAAACCCAGAAAATTGAGTCATACATTATCCACCAAAGATACTTAACAGGTAAAAGCACTATTTCTAGTACCACAAAAGATATAAATATTTCAGTAATATAGAGCTTACCCTAAAATAATTTACCATATATTTATGTCTAAATTAATAGGTCATTGGTTACTAAGAAGGCCGGTAGCGGGGGCTAGTGAGATAGTTCAGAATAAGTGCTTTCCTGGCATGCACAAGGTCCTGAGTTCAATACCTGGTACCACCAAAAAAAAAAAAAAAAAAAAAGGCAGTTAGGGTTACATCAGTGACATATTAGCTATTATAATTAGACATACTCCTTATTTTCTAGGATTTGCAGTATAAATCAGAATGGTTAGGTAAAAAAATCTAATTATTTTTATACTCTGGACCATTTTCTAAGAAATATATGAAAATAGAATCGTAAGTTTGACAGCTTCTATCACAGTGTCATGAGGAAACAGATGGCTTGCTTATGCCCAAAGGAGTGAATATTCTCTTTACCAGTCATATGACCTTTAGTAGGATTTGCTGAAGAAGCTTTGCAAATCCTCTTGACAAAGTCTGATAATGAAGGGAATGCTCCCTGCAGAGGAATGGAAGGATGGTAGAAATTATTTAGGGTACAAATTTCAAAAGCAAGCTGTGAAAAGTAAAGCCAACAATAGCAACAAAAATAGCCAGTCAAATGTCATTTTAGCTAACTGTAATTTGTAAACATGTCTGCATTTTTACTAAATTCTTCAAACTATAAAACATGTTTATAAGCCCTTTAATCAAGAGTGAATTTTGAGAACCTTTTTTTTTTTAAGAGATCACTAATTCAAAATTAGTTACGGGCTTTAGAAGAACCCTTGTAAGTGTGGAGCTCTGAAACTTAAGTTTTATTAGTTTCCTAGTAATTTACCTTACATCACAGACAGTTTTGAACCATGAAAAGTCTGTTTAAAAACATGTAAGTCTACTCCGATGTTGCTCCTAACTTCACAGAATGTGGATAAAATGCTTAGGGATAGATCATTATTGGCTTTTTGTGACAATCTGAGGTTCTGTTTATAGAAACATCGATTGCTGATTGTACCGACAATTTCATCAACATACAGACCGGCTGGGCTAGTTCAGCACTTAATTTCAAGAATGCCCTCAGAACTAGGGTTCACTTTATCAAAACTTGACTTATTGTATTATTTATTGCCCATTTTATTTTGCCCATGTAGGTAGAATCTGTGGGGTGAATGCAAACATAATTATATTATTGAGCATTCTGAGACGGCCGTGGGATTTGAAAATTTTAGATTACTTGGACTTCTTGGAATTCTTTGATACACTACTCAACTTTTCTTTAAAATACATGTAAGTCAATGTGACTTTAGGGAAATTTTTTATGTTTTAATGAGGTTGAAGTAGTGAATGAATTACCTGTTCCTACTGACAGTTATTCTTATTAAAAGGAACATTTTGCTAAACTACGCAGCGCTCATTTCATTCCAGCTGATTTTGTGAGTTTGAAATATTTCACTCTGCTTTTGTGTCTCCTAATAAGTTTCTGTTTGAATCATTTGTGGAGTTCCATAGATTAAAAATATACATACTGGAGCAAAAATAGCGCAGTTCAGTTACCTCTCCATGCCCATAATTTTGCACTTCAGGACCATGGACCTTCCCTAGAAACTTGTACGCCATTGCCCTAATGAGCCCTTAGGTTACGATAGATTTGTGAGCTATGTTGTTTTTATTTATAGAAAAGTTCCTTATGTCTGCCATGGATGTATATGAAAGTTTATATAGCATTCATCTTTGTGGCAGGTACTTTATCTTACTGATTATTTTGGCACAAAACAAATACTCTACAGATCCCAGTGAGAAGAAAAACAACCTCTAATCCTCGTGCAGTACAATGAAGCCACAGCTCTTCAGGTCCTCCTCGAGTCCGGACTGGTGAGCAGGCCTTGTGTCCTCTGCAGAGCCCACTGAGGTTTGCCCAGCTGGCTGGCGCTCACACGAGTGCACATCCAGACCATCTACATGTGGGGGGGCTAGGATTTTCTAATCAGGTTTGATCTGCTAGCCATGAAATTTTCCAAATTGTTTCCCCATGTGCTTGAGTTTATTCTGTCAGAAAATACGATTTATAACATAAGTGTTTAAAATACAATATGGGAAGATTGCTAGACTTTGAACCACACCTTGAGGTCATCTTGCCCACTGTTCAGATGAAGATAATCAAGACTGGGAAAGTTACAAGAGCACTCAGATCTGTACATCTAGGAAGTGGGAGAGTAGAGACAGTTACTAATGCATCCAAACTTTCTTGCCATCTGTCATTTCCCTCCTAAAATCCTTGCTATCAGAGGCACTATCTATAGTCAAATGCTTATATAACTGTGTTAGCTTTCTATTAATGTGTAGCAAATCACCAGTGCAATCTTAGCATCTCACCAAAACAACCATTCTTGGATAACATAGAGATCTGAACACAGACAAACTGGGTCTTCCGCTGATGGCCTCCTAGCAAATCACCAATGCAATCTTAGCATCTAGGATTGCAACAACCATTGAAAACAACCATTCTTGGATAACATAGAGATCTGAACACAGACAAACTGGGTCTTCCGCTGATGGCCTCTTAAGGCTAGCCTCTAAATGTGACAGGGCTGTGTTGTAATCTTGGAGTTCAGGGTCCAAGCTCCTCAGGTGGGTGGCAGGGTTCGATTTCTTATTGGTTGTAGAACTGAAGTCCCTGTTTTCTTGCTGCCTTGTGGGTATGCTCCTGGAGACCATGCTTCCTGGAGACCTTCAAATAAACATCTATTTTGGTTTATTACTAGGTAGCTACTTCTTCAAAGCTGCCAGGAAGACCCACTGCCCTAAAGACTTACCTGAATGGGCCAGACTTACCCAGAATAATCACTCTCCGGGTTAGATCAATACAATGGATTAATAATGCTATTGGGGAGGTGGTTTTGCATCTTATACTTCCCCCCATATTCACAAGGAGGGAATTGTACAAGGTATGTGTTCTAAGAAACAGAAATCTTATGAGCAATCTTAAAATAATGATAGTATCATTATCCTTGATATCTGTGGACATTGGTTCCAGGATCCCCTGCAGACACCAAAACTGTGGATACACAAGTCCCTTACATTAAAATGGTTAATAATAGGGTGTTCCCCATGCATTCCCCTCATATATTTCAATAATGTCTAAATTACTTATACCAAATACAATGCAAATGCTATAAAATAGGTGTTGTATTGCATTATTTACGTAGTACTGAAGGAAAACATCTGTAAATATTCAGCACAGATGGAATTCTGTTTTGCAAACATTTTGACCTGTGATTGGATGGCCCTGTGGACAGAGAGCCTGTGGATACAGACAGCCAAGAGTGCTCTACCTACTCAAGTACTCTGGGGAAAACTTTAAACTCATAAAATATGATCTTTTTTATTTTTATTACTCCTTATGGTCATAAATTCCAATGGCCTGGGATCACTCAAAATATCTATTTAGCATTTATTGAATGCTTAAAAATTACCTACCTTTTAGCATAAAACTTTCTGTAAAGTTGGCTTCGATTCAAAAGTGTTGGGGACAGCCTGTGCCGGTTGGCAGGTGCTGCTGCCCCTGAAGAGTCACGGTGGCCTCTGTTCTCAGTGCTGCCCGTAGGCTGGACACTGTACTGGCACAAGCTTATTTGATCCTCCTGAGAGTGACCTTATAGAGTAAGTGTCAAGGTTCTCCTTTTACAGATGAGGACACAGATGTGAAGTGGCAGCCTGAAATTAAAGCTCTGTCCAACTGACTGCTGCTTTCTCTTAGTATAGACTTCCTTACTAGGCTTACTATATGCCCATTATAGAGAAAGTGATCTTTTGAGACTAAGACATTTAAGCAGATCCTGGGCATTCCATCAGGGGCACAGGGTGGCAGGCCCTCTTAGCAAAGAGGCTACTGAAAGCAAAACCAACTATAAGAAGGGATGCTTAACTTCTCCTTTCCAGACTTACAGTTAATTTATTCTGATATCAGGACAAGAAAATAAGGCACAGAATAAAGGGGTTAAAACAGATTCAAGTATATGAACTTTGGTGACAGAACTCCCTGAGACCCAGTCCTAGCCCAGGTCCAGTGAGTGTGTGGGAGAGCTTCCCACTACCCTGCGCCGGTGGAACCTATTACTGGTTGCTGCTATGATGTCTCTCAGGTAGATGGTTGTTCAAGAAGAAGGGTGTGGCAAATGAAAGCAAGAGACAGGAAAAGGAATAATGTGGGATTGTCTTGCTTCAAGGTTGTATATGGTGAGATTTTTGGACTTATGTGTAAACATAAGAAGTATATAATTCTTTATGCCTATTTTTAAAAGATATTCTAATTTTTAAATGTTTTTTATCATATTCTGTAGGGACTTAAAGTTCAACATATCAATACTTGATGAAAAATACCTGTTCCATATTATGCCTAAGA
>NW_004524664.1:10478663-10573998 GCF_000260255.1 Octodon degus | reverse complement strand
TAGGGGACTCAGGTCAACAATTTCTGACATTGCCAGTAAAGTGGAAGACCCAATACTATTATGGGCTACTGGACTCTTTTAGAGTATTTTACTGAGCTTACACACCTATAATATTCAAATAACGGAACTTAACCAAAAAAGGGGATACGGATGAATGTCTATTTGTATCTGTGTATTCAAAGTGGTTAGGATACATATATATATATAGTTACCTTCTCTTAATGAATAGAGCAATTTGTTCTAATGGTGTTTGTAAATAGGATATCATGTACAGCAATTAACCACTAGGAAGAATGTATGCAATGTGTGAATTATTGAAACTGTCCTACCAATTTGATTTGAAACTGTCTCATTACTATTTGTTTATCAATAAAATTATGGGAAAAAAATAGAACTCCCTAATCCTGAAAACCATGACTGATAGTTGAATTAACTCAATTAAGATAGAGCTCCTACAGCTGCAGAGGTTGGGAGACTTATATTAACTTTAAGAACATATACTCAGAGTAAAAAGCTAATTTGGCAACTGATGCACAATCACTCTGAAACTGAATTAAATATAAATTGTGAACTTTTCTGTAATTTATAGTCTACTACAACATACATATATTGACTGTGTACAGAGATGATTTCTTGTGATGTGATTAATGCATAACAAGGCGACAGCCTTGAAAACATTGGTTATAATAATGGAGGTGCTAAATTGAACGTACATATGAGGAAAACAATTTCAGAAGCCATTGGTACTGTTTGGAGACATCAGGAAAAAATAGGAGAGGTGGGTTTTGAATTAGGCCTAGAAAAGAAAAAAGATAGAAGTCTACCAGACCAAAAAATGGGGAGGGATTTTGAGATAGGCTAAAAAACAGCGGTAAAGTTATTCAGGAGAAAATATGTGCAGTCCAGGCTGAGCAGGGTATGTGAAATGCACAGAAAAGGTAGATGAAACAGGCTGACCACTGGTGCTCCAGGGAGACAGGGAAGGATCTGCCTGGCTGCCAGAACTGAAACTATAGCAATAAAATGAAACTGACATGGCCAGCCAAAGAGTGATAAACGGGGCCCAGGTCACGGAGGAAGCAAAGAGTCAGGAGATGAAAGTAAAGCTGCTTTAGCGGTACAAGCACTGGAATTGGGGGGGGGGGCAAATGGCTGGATTCAGGGGAAGAGAAAGATGTAAATAAAGGAAGGATTATACCTAGTTTCTGATTGGAGGACAAGGAAAGAGAGGAATGAATTAACTCTATGTGGGACATGCTTAGAACAAGATAAATGGAGATACAGGCTTGAAGTTCAGACAAAATTTAGAGCTATAGAAATACATTTGAAGTCACCAACATTTAAGATAGTGACAGTAAATGCCATATTTATAGGATTACCATGCAGTTAAAATGAAAATAGTCTTAAATATTGGGACATGTGTGTAAGAGACGGGTAGCTAAAGAAAGGAAGAGGGAAAGAAAGGAGGGAGGGAGAGAGGGAGGAAGGTGGAAGATTTATTTAAGATAAAAGGGGGTTGTGATGCAGCTCAGGGACAAAGTGCGTGCTCAGCATGGAGGAGGCCCTAGGTTTTATTTTGAGAGAGAGAGAGAGAGAGAGAGAGAGAGAGAGAAAAACAGATAGACAGACACAGACAGACAGACAGACAGACAGACAGACAGACATTCAACCAGTGAAAGAGACCAAGAAAGTCTTGCTAGGAGTCATTACTATGAGTCTTAAGAAAAAGTTCAAGAAGGAGTCTATATCAGCAGGATAAGGCCAAAAACAAAACCCTTTCTAGGACAATTAGGATGGCTTGATAACATTTATTAAATTGGTGGCAAGTTTGAGAGTGGTTCTGAAAGGAAAAGAACTTTGTTGTTGTTATGGATTCTTGTTAGAATGAAGCAAGATAATGTTCATGGAAAAAATAATGTTCTTGGAGATAATGTGCAGGGCAACCTACCGTTAGAGATTGGCAGTGCAGGGATAGAATAAAAACAAGGAAGAAAAGGAAGACTCAGAAATATTTTAATGAAGGTATCTTAGGTCAGCCAAAGGGGGAAAGGGAATTTTTTTTAAAAAATAATGTAACATAAATTCTTCACATAGAATGTGTAAGTAGACCTATAGCAAACACGCGCTGATAAATCTCAGAACATTGCTAACTCTCTGGTGCCTGCTTGTTACATACTTGAAGTCATAATTATTACAAGGATTTGATGTGATTCTCTTTTGGAATGAGCAACAACAAAAAGATTCAAAGATTATGCTATTCTAAAATAAGAGAAAACATACCTATGTAAAAGTGACTTTCTCCTCTCTCCTTTACACCTGCACTAGTTTTGCTTAATCTGAACAAGTTTAAGATAGATTGAAAAAAAATTTGGGATTGTGATATGACTGCTTTATGTGATTCCAGGGAAAACAGTACATTCTGGAACCAAAGAAAAATCACTCACAAATACTAAACTGACATTTTTAGGCACTCATTTGACAAACTAGGGCTCAGTACTACTTCCAAAATTTCTCTAAATCCTAAAGAATTCTACCTAGCAGATAAGACCCTACCTAGGCAAGACCAGAGGTCACTGTACCATTTAAGTAGGTGGTTCCCATCTTGTGCTGATGGAAAAGAGTTAGAGGAAACCAATCCTAATGATTCAGCAGGAAAAAAAAATGTTTTCCATAAGAATGAAATCTTCCACATAATTGGTCACCAGTTGCTTTTTTGGGTGTTGATTTTTTGTCAAGTTAGCTAATTATCTGCTAAATGGTCTTTGAAAGATATTTTGCCTTCTTGAGTTGTTAATATTAGTGAATTTTTTACCCAAATGTACAAGGTATATATATATATATATATATATATATATATATATATTCTATCATGTAGCATGCTGAAATTTAGCTTTCTGTGAAGTAAGTTGACTTTTTTAGCCTTGACCCAGGGGTGGAGAATGACCATAACATTCCACTGAGAACTTCACTTGTGGATCTGTTTTAAACTCAAAACCACTTGTCAGATCGGAATTGGGCTCTACCAGGAGAAAGACCTGCAAAAAAGATGATTTTCATAAAGATTACTAAGAAAGTTAGAAGGAATTAAGAAGTGCAAAGTATAATAATATAATGATATAGTATACTATATATAATATCATTATATTATATATACTATATATAGTGACATATAATAATATCATTCCATGCATGGACCATGCCCAGAGCACCGGGGATCAGTGTCTCTTCACCCATCACTGTTTTCCTGATGACACTGGCCAGCAATCTCCTAAGCACTAGAAACTGTTTTGGAAATGATTCCCTACAGGGGTCTTTATGGAGCATACAGAAAAACAGACTTGACTTGTAAATCATTTTCAATGCTTAAATATTTGACATACTAATTCATCATTCATGACATTTCACTTGTTTTAGCATCATTTTAAATGTAGTGGTGCTGAAACTTTGTCACAGCAATGTGGACAGTGCCTCTGGAATAGGTTATCAGCCTTGGCAAGGGGCCTGTGCACTGACGAGGCCTTTACAGCACCCAGCCCTCTCTTGGCTACAGATACCTAGAGGATCCACACCTCCAGCAGGCGCAAACTTTTGTATTTACTAGGTGAAATATTAAAGGGACTGAAGCTCAACTTTCTGAAAGTTCCAAGGTGGTTACTATAGACAACTTGTAATTTGATTCATTGCCTACAGAGGGACTTCTCAGTGGCCTGTGATGTGAAAAATAACTTACTAAAAGAGGAATTTTATATCATGAGGGTCAGGATAAGTAGGGGGTTTTAAACCTGTTATGTGTATGGAGGTTTTTATCTATTACTGTTAGAATTCCTTGCCGGTACCTAGATATTTTGTGGGTGACCTACAGCTCCCCAGAATCCACGGGAGAAAATAAATCTAGTAAATCTACAGGTGAACTCACAGAGGCAACTTAGAAGAAAATATTCTCCTTTGAATTTCATCATGTTATAAAAGTTATCACTTCTCTTAAAGTATTGAAGTATTAGACTGGTGGGTCAAGATTTTTTTTTTGTGTGTAGTTGTTCTTTAAAAGGCTTTAAAAAAAAAAAAAACAAAAACAAACAAACCACACTTACCTTAAATTGTCATGCCTGCTATCCTAACCATCCTTAGCATCCCCCAAATCTGATCAAAATAACATAGTACACGTGCATGTTTTATGTACATAGACATCTATTGATCTTTGTTCATTCATGAACAAAATATAGGTATTAGCTAAGTTGAAATTGGTACAATGCTGCACTTGATATATAAGAGTGAATATTACAGTCTTTGCTCATAAACTTATTTATATCTATTGGGAAGAGTTCATTGTACAAAATAATAACAAAATAATTACATAGCTAAAAAGTGGAAGAAGTGTTATGAAGGAGATGCAGCAGTGGGCTGGGAGATTATCTGTTACTCTGCTCTTGTGGCTGCGACAAATACCCGACATTCAAAATGAAGGAAAGAAAGGTGTACGTAGCTCACTCAGTGGAGGTGTCAGTCCATCCTCAGCTGGCTCCAAGGCACAGTGGCACACGGCAGAGGGCAGCCTTTCATGGAGGCAGCAAAGAACAGAGAGCAAAAGCAGGAGTAGCAGCAAGAAGAGAGGAACAGAGAGGAAGTCTGTCTCCCTTCAGTCACACTCAGGCTGTCTGCCGCAGGCTGGGTGCAGCACTCACACCCATAATCCCAGTGGATCATAAGTTAATCACAAACTCTAGAAGTCCACCCCATGGCTGCATGAGGCTTTAGGGGGGATCATGAGACACAAACCATAACAGAGATGAAAAGAGAGGCTGAAATACCTCTGCAGGTAAAGAAAGCAGATGCAATTCGTTTGGGTGCTGAGCCATCAGTGGAATTTGGCCAAGTATGATGGCCATGAACGAACTCAGCAAAGAGTAAGTGCAAAGGCACTGAGGCTGGGGAGAAGTGGGGAGCCGCAGAGGTGTGCTGCACGGCCTCCATACAGGAAGCACAATGAGGTGGGCTGGCGTTAGGTGCAGCCTTGGTCAGGATAGGGACTGGAGAAGCAAAGAGTGACTAAATTTCATTTGCATCAATTTCAAAGACACTTTTCTGACTGCTCTATCTGGCAGTCAGAGGAAGAAAGTGTCCATATAGAAAGTTACTACAGTCAGAGCAGAGAAAGAATGAAGGCTTGGATTTTGGTGACACTTGATGAAGTGCAAAAGGAGGCTGAAGCCAAAAATGACAAGCTGTGGAGATGGCTAGGCCATAGAAAGGAAGTGCCAGAATGATTGCCAGATCATTAGTAGCTGATGGGGAGAAAACTAATATCAGGATCAGCTTTTCATATTTATTCCATTTAAATTCATTTTATGCAAATATATTTGCTGTTTATCACATATAAAATACAGTGCTAGGAATTCTAATGGATAGCAATATGAAAAATGTGGCTGTTTAGCATTTCCAAAAGAACGCAAAAGAGTAACTATATGTGTACCATACAAGCAGATGTGTATGCACATGAATGTCTATATTCATGAATATACATTTGTAGATGTATGTAAATTGATATATTTGCATCATGTACTCATTTAAGTAAGTGTGTGACAAGAGGATTTGGAAGGAAAAAGATTAATGTGGAAGTCAGAAAGAAGAGGGCCAGCCAGATAGCTTAGTGGATTAAAGTGCCTGCTTAGGCAGAAGCAGGGACTGGGGTTTGGTCCCTGTGTGCCATGCTGGCCCTGCTCCCAGAGTGTGCTGAGGTTGTGATTGAGACTGGGCATGGTGGCATGTGCCTGTAAACCCAGCTCTTGGGAGGCTAAAAACAGGACAATCACTGAGTCCAATTTATGGAGTAAGACCCTGTACAGCCTGTACTAAAAAAAAAAAAAAAAAAAAAAAAAAAAAAAAAAGAGAAAAGAAAAAGAATAGCTGGTGTTCTTATAAGAAATTAAATTATTTTCAAAATTGATTAAATCACATACTAATCTTATCACAAAAGAAATTAGAGGTTTTCAGAGTCAGGTGTATTTTTTTATCATTTCTTTGGTACAGGGTGTTGTTATGGAGCTCAGACTCATAGTGATCCTCCTGTCTCAACCTCCCCAGCTCTAGGAACACAGGTATGCATCACCACACCTGGTTTTGTTGGCTGGGTTCCAGGGCTAGCAAGGCATATGGTACTGGGGATCAAACGTGGGTCCTTGAGCTCACCAGGAAGGCATTTAGA
Source organism: Octodon degus (assembly GCF_000260255.1). NCBI lineage: Eukaryota > Metazoa > Chordata > Mammalia > Rodentia > Octodontidae > Octodon > Octodon degus. The sequence goes on along the minus strand of NW_004524664.1, from coordinate 10,567,796 downwards.
TCACTAAGCTGTCTCTCCAGCCCTTTAGTCAAGTGTATTATCACATTTCAATCCATATTATCAATCAGTAGTACTCATCATTAATATTAATGGCAAATTAATAATAGCAGTCATTGATATGTGGTAAATTTTTTAATCCCACAAGCAGACAAACACAAACATATTTCATTTTAATGTGGTTTGAAAATTATCTTTTTACAATCTTTCTTTGGATTCTACACTTACAGTTCTGTTACACAACTGACTTCACAGCAGACAGAATGTGCTTACTTAGTTCTATTCAGTATGAGCCAAATGTAACGGAATAAACCCTCCCTAGCTTTGCCAGAGCTATCTTTCAGGCCAGAAGCACTCTGTTTAACAAACTTATCTTGAATGTTGATCCTAAGAGTCTAAATAAACATACAGAACAATCACAAATCTGTGAATTCTACTACAGCGGCTTTCGTGTCACTCTCTTCCCTCACGGTCCTTGCTTGCTTCAGTTCTATTTCTTCTGATTTGAATTTCTTTTGTCTCTTACATCTCTTATTAATAGTAATGTATTTATCTAATCTCTAAACTATAGAATTGTCCTGTGCCATGACTATAATTATGGCAGATGATAAAAAAGGTACGCTTGAAATCAATGTAAGTTAAATATCAGGTTAATGAATAATGAAACACTGAGGCCTCTCACCTAAAAGGAACCTATTAATATCGCTGTACCTAAATATGTATGCTTTATCTTGGTGCTGGGAATTGAACCTAAGGCCATGTGCATGCTACGTATCTGCTCTAACATTCTATCTCCAGTATAATGTTGTATTTCTAATTTTATATTGTTATCCTTTAAAAAGTTCCCTTCAATTTTATGAGTTTCCAGGCTTCAAATAACCTATCTAACTTGTTTTCACATTGTATTATAATTTGTTTTATATCTTTTAAAATATTTTAGCATTGTGCAAACATGGGCTACTATTTTATGTTTGTCTCTAATGGGAAGCATCTAGTTCCATAAATGTTGGTTGAATGAATCACGTACATTTAGTAACTGTTTCAGAGTTGACTGGCGAGATTTTTCTTTACATTCATGAATCTTCATCAATGTCAAATTTGTCACAAAACTTTTTTAAAAGGTAGTCTTTCTTTAAACCATCTTAAATTACTTTATTTTAAAGAGTGAAAAGTAACTATTTGCAGAATTCTAAATTAAATTTTCATTACTGTCAAATGCATGTTTGACACATATTCAATCTATTCTCAGATGGTAGGCTTCCTTAAATTTTTCCCACTTAGAATTTTTCTTGGCATATTTCCCAAAAAGGAATTATTCCGAGTATGTTCAACCATTTTTGTAGATTCTGAGACTGCTTCTAAAGGGTAAATCTAACCAAAGAAAAATTGTAATGATATATGATTGCACTTCTTTTAAGGTGTCGTTTTATATAAGAGCTAGATTTTGCCTTTTTCCCCTCAATATGCTTACTTAAATGCTCTATTCTTCTTTTAGTTTAGATACAATGACAGGCTGCCCTGAGTTGAGAGCTGATATGCCCTATACAATGCATTCTGAAGATATGAACAATACACATCAAATTAATGAAATAAGCCATGCAAATATATCATTTCTACATTATACAGTTGAGTTACATATTTTTAAAAGCAAAAATATTCTTCTTCTGTTATAGTCAGTTGCAATATTTTTTAAATGCCACAGAAATTCATTTCCCATTTAGTGATCACAGAGAGGAATAATTTAAGGATAATTTCAAACTGTTGATAAATCTGATAAATGTTTTAACTATCAAAGAAACTGACTTTCATTTGGTTAATCTTTTTGCTGGCTGAAAGTAATATATCAAAGTAACCCCCTGTACAATAAAATGAATTAAAATAGCTAAAATACATTTAAACAATGTATTGGTAGAAAAAAGAATTGGGAGCTTTGCCCTGAATGTCCTGACAATTGAGCTGCAGTTGACAAGTGAAAGAGCCCCCAGGATCTGGACCTCTTGCAGGAAGCAGCCTTGCCTTCAGCGTTGCTTGATCCTCTTTTAAAAAAGCTCTTTCAGCTTTTGTCATTCAGTGTTTATTTTCCTTTTTCATCGCACGACCCCAACCTCAGGAAAATAATTATAAATGCTAGTTGACACTCACTTTCCTCTTTTCATATTGATTCATTTCCTAGTTCTAACATTTCCATAGGAATGTCACTGCCCTTGCTTTATTTTAAAGATCCAGGAATATCAGTCAACTTTGTGGTCCTTTCCTCTTGGTTTTGAAAAAAATCGTCTATAGGATCAAAGAGAGTTATCACAAAATAGGAGCTTTTTCCAATATCTTCATTTGAAAAATTGTTATTCATTGATAAGCTGTTTTGCAAGGTATCTAGTACTAAAGCAAAAGTGAGCGCTATAAGCTTGAATTTTACTATACTTTCGGAAGATCTTACTTTTGTTTTAATTTTGAGTCCCTGCTCTCTAGGATAATGATGCTCGAGAGCCTGCAGCGAGGGTCTTTTACACCCTTACACCTTTCTTCCTTGAGCTCGCTCCAGAAGACTTCCGTTTTCTGAACACTCTGTCCCTCCTTGCAGAGCAGTGGCCCCTCCTGGGAAAGCAGAGTTATTTCAGCAAACCTTCAGAGTCCATCCTATGTGCCGCGCTGGGGAATATTACAGTGCTGTTGACATATATTCATAATCTTTCCTCCGGTTTCACTCCTTTTATGCAACAGTCAAATTTGCGTTTGGTCCTTATTAGAAAGCTGTCAGAAGGTATGTGGCCATCAAACTGCTAAAAAGTAAAGAAGGCTACACTGCTTAAGGCAACTTTTAATAAGTAAACCTATCCAACAGTTTGGGTCTTATTCCAATTCAAATTAAACTGGAATAAACTAAGTTTTATTTTAAAACAATTTACAAATGTCAATTTTGGTTTCCCGTTCTGGCCCTTCCCACAGGTATATTAGGAAGGCGGGCCCCACGCCCGGGTTGCACCTGCATTTAAACTGTGGCAATTAGAGAAAGCAAACAAAGCAGAGGTAGCGGTTCAGTCAGAATCAACCCCAGAGCAGGGGAAAGCCGATCAAGGCTCTCTCCAAGTGCAGAGGCTGACTAGGGGTCGTTCTCGCGCGCCGCTTCCTGACCACAGCAACGCACAGCGAGCCAAGGACCCCGGCAGAACCATGAGTGCTTTCTTTACCTGGAGGCCACGGGGGTTCAATCCGTGCTGCGGGTATCTCTGGCCTTTCATTTTGGTCCTTTGCAGCAGGGTACCAATGCTTTGTCTTTGGAATTCTCCACCAGAGGGAGGACAAGGAGAGGAGAGTGGGTCTCACGTGCAGTCCCGAGGACAGCTGAGTGGCGCACACTAGCAATAATGATTAAGGATTACCTGGCCCGTATCTTCATCAGGTCTCGCCCTCCCCCTCCCGCTCAGCGGAACCGATTGCCAGCTGTTCAGTTACCGTGGCTCGTGCTAGGACCCCGGGCTAGTCAGTTGCTTTGAATATTAAGCTGTAGTAACAGTTTGCGATAGTTCTGGAGAGCAGTCCTGGCCAGGTTGTTTTTATTTTTATTTTTGGTACCAGCGCTTGCCAGGCAGGCGCTTAGAGGTCTGCTGGTTTTTAAAGAAAATTTGGAGATGTAAATTCTAGTAGGCGCATTATTAAGCTTGTGAATAGAAAGAAGCGCACTAGGCGCAGATCTCCAGAGACAGTGCTCGGGTCATTCTCGGGGCTCACCGAGCGCCGGGTAGCTAGACCCACTTACCTTAACCCGCCGACCCCCCCCCCCCACCGAGTTCACCTTTGGCCAGCGTGCGCGCGCACGCGTGCGGGGCTTGGGATGGCTCCCTAAAGCCGGGAAGGAATGAACTCTGAGCTTTTCTGAAAACTAACAAATGTTCTTCCCCTTCTGGAACGTTCCAAGGCTCAGGAACCTTCCTTTAGGGAGCAGGTGTCAGAGCGCAAACCTTTTCTCCAATCCCTTTCTCCGCGTGAACGTGCCCTTCGGGCACTGCCACCCTGCTGGGGAGCGCTGCAGCCACCGCCGTCGTCTGGTCCCTCCTGGGAAGCAGAGCTCTGCTCCGCAGCAGCGCGGCGTACAGCGACCCCTGTCGGGGGTTCCCGGCAGCCCGGCCTGCGCGCAGGGAAGGGGCTGCGCCGGGAGCGCCGAGCCCAGGCTCCTCCCGGTGGCGTGTCCGCCCCTGGGGTGGGGGTGTGGTGGGGAAAGGGAGGGGGCGAGGCGAGGGGAGGGTGAGAAGGAGGCGCCAGCGGCCAACCTGCGGGGGGAGGTGGGTGGGTGGGTAGCTGTGGGGCAATTGAAAAAGAGCCGGCGAGGAGTTCCCCCAAACTTGTCGGGACTCCGGGCTCGCGGAGGGCAGGAGCGGAGCGGCGCAGGGAGTGCGCACGGGACGCGGATCGCTTCTCCCTCTCGGGCCGCGACCAGAGCTAGCAGCCGCGGGACCCGGCGACCTCCGACTCAGCTCCTGCTGGTTCCAGGTGGTCGAGACCGCACTCTGCCTCACGCAGCTCCCTGCAGGCAAGGGGAGACGCCCCAGCCCTGCAGGCCGCCGCCCCTGGAGGGACAAACTTTCCCCATTCCCGATCCAAACCCTTGGTACAAACTTGTCGCGCGTCGCCTCCGCCGGGAGCCGTCCACGTCGAGCGCTCACTTCTGCAGCGAGATGTCCGAGCGCAAAGAAGGCAGAGGCAAGGGGAAGGGCAGGAAGAAGGACCGAGGCTCGGGCAAGAAGCCTGAGCCCGCGGAGGGCGACTCGAGGCCAGGTGAGTGCGCGGGTCGGCCGGGCCCCGCGGTCCACCTCCCGCTCTGGTGCCGTCGCCCACGCCCTGCGCCCCGGATGCCCGGCCTTGCCCCGTGGCGTCCGCGGAGCTAGGCGCGGTTTCCCCAGTCCGGGGCCGCCCTCCACCTAGGTGCTCACGCTTGGTGCGCAGGATGCGGGGTGCAAATCCTGACCCGCACCTTCCCAGGGTCGGGGAGCCCAGCGCTCGCGCGCAATCTCCCACAGGCGCCGGAGCGACTGAGCCTAGCCCGGGAGCGAGAGCGCTGGAGCCGCAGCGGGGTGCGCGCGTGTCCCGTGCGGAGGCTTTGCACGGGCCCCGTCTGCCCTCTAGCGAGCGAGTCGGGAACCGGCGGTCCTTAAGCGGAGCCCAGATGCCCTACGTGCATCTGGATGCGGAGATGGTGAGAAAGGAGTGGGGGACTGTCGCGTACCCCTGTTTAGGGTAGAGGGTCACGGGGTACAGTCGCCCTGTGCGTCTGTTCACTCAGCCTGAGTCCTGCGAAAGGCAAACTAAGAGCGGCCGGAAGGGATTCCTAAAGGTCAGCGAAGCAAATAAAATGTAGCTCTGTGCCAGGAATGAGCAACTGCAAATAAGTTCGACAGACTTGGCTTCGTTATTCCATTTCTTAGGGCCTTCTTGGTAGGTGTGGTTAATTTACATTGCCAAGAAGTGTCAGATAGCAACAGTTTGCCCCAAATTTTTAATTCAGTTGTTTGCCAGATATAGGGAATGATAAACCAATTGCGGATTTTGGGGGAAAAATCTCTTTATCATCAGAGAACTGTATGAATGATAGTGTTATGTCACCCCTGAGAACGCTGTTTCTTTAGACATCGCGTTGAACAGAAGAGGCTTCTGGAATAGTCTTGTTTATGTGTGATAAACTGGAGTAGATACCGAGGAAGGGAGGGGCCGGGGGTGAGCCTTTTGCTGCTCTGCCGCTTCTGGGATGATTCCCAACTGTTACTCCTGGGTGCCCTGACTCACTCAGAACATCCCCCAACACACATTCTTTGGGGTGCTTCTGAAGAATTAACTCCACAGCACTTGCTAAGCCTGTGGCTCAGGAAGATAAGCTAAGTATTTGTTTCTCGCAGGAAGAAAACAAACCAGATTTGCTTGGTCTTCTTGAGGAATCACTGATAGCATTTCAGAACCTGGCTTCTTGGCAGAAACCTTTAGCGGGGTTTTGAGCAAAACAAATGGAACAAAGAGTAATTGTTTAGTCACTGTGTGCATGTGTATTTCTAAAATAAGTACCGGTGACAGGGTTCATCTTAATTACTGTCCACTAGCTCTTATGAGGGTGGATGGAAGTATTCCTTAGATTTACCCTATATTTTGTAGATACAACATACCATTTTCTTTACTGAAGCATAAAATGGGGTACTGGATTAGCAAACACTCTGAATTACTCTCTTTAGTGTCCTCAGGCCATGATTATAAATTGAAAAGACCTTAGACCCAACCAAAATTGTAAAGCTGTAGAGTAGTTTTGGGTTCCTCACTACCCTTTGCTGTGGATTCTGTTTGTCCATCCATCACCTTCCAGGATTCTCTGGTCTTCTTAGGTAGTCTAATGAATCCGGGTTGCCATGGTCTAAGGTGGCATCCCTTTCTGTTGCTAAGTTTATTTTGGTCAAAGGGTCATAGCCGCAATCCCATGGCAGACACTTCTGACAGAGTGACAGTTCTGTGGATCAGAAATTCAGATCTAGGAATAGCAGATACTTCTGTGCCTAGACCTTACCTTCTAGATGGACAGCTGTCTTTGTACTGCCTGATGTTCTTCCCTTGAGGGAGAGTTCTAGAACTTCTTTGGTGGCTCTCATTCTGTTTTCCAAACCCACTGAGATTTTCTCTAAACTAAGGTTATTGGTGTTAATTCACAATTGTTCAACTGTCTTGCCTGAAAATTTGCATGAAATTGTCTCTAGGTTAGTTTTTAGTATATTTGTCTCTGTTCCATCATGTAGTTATATTTTAGGGAGATACTTTTTATCTCTTCCACTTGTTACCCTAGATAAGGATATTTATTCTTTGTTTGATTTGAAAAGAACAGTGCACTTGAAATGGACAACCATGAAATAAGCACAGGATATTAAATACTTTGGAAATGAGCTCTCTGTCCTTCCTTGTTATTTTCCTTAATGATGGTACGTGCCAGTGTATTTTTCACTTATCGTAGGACAAAAATAATGGCCATGCTAGTTTGTGGGAAAACTCACTCTTCCTTGATTTTTTTTTTCTTTTTACTCTGTAGATCTCATTCATCCTCAAAGTGATGATCCCTGAAAGCCCAAACTACAGTGTCACTTGTCCTGTCAGCCCACACTAGGACTTAGGAGGACAGCTATCTCTTTGAATCACTCCTGTGATAACGTTTTTCACTGTTTTTCTGAAAACAGCCACGGATGCTGTCTGTTTTTGAGGGTGCATGTGCAATAGCCAAGGCTCTCTTTGGCCCTTAAAACATTGCTTCACGACAGTCAGGATAGATATAACGGGGAAGGAACTCAGCCCCTGAGCCCCACTGGGTACTGTATTGTATGCATAGGCATAAACACATCTGTTGGAAGGAGATTTTCAGAGGAAAAAATTTCTTTAACTTTCATATGACATGTGTGACTGATACATGATACATACATGGCTATGTTTCATTGCATCTGCATTTTTATACAATTAACTGAATATTGAATTGCACACTATTGGGGCTGCAGATGTTCAACAGAATTATCTCTCCATAATAATGGCTCTAATAGTTCCCAAGCCCTTAGGGTCATTGATCACTCCTTTTTGCTTTCAGTAAGCACACTCGGCCTAATCTTGGGCTTTGTGTCACAGATCCGTGTACTCGTGGCTCCAGAACACCCAGGGCCTCCTATAGCCTGGACCTCCCAGATCCTGCCACCTCCTGTTCATTCAGTTTACCCCACACACTTTCTTTTGAAGCATGAATTGCAAAACTAGTCTTTTGTTTTTGCCAATTTTTATTTGACTCTAAGGTTCCTTGATGATTCTCTGTGCATTGATATGTTTTTCTTACTCTGCAAAGAGGTTGTTTTGTTTTGTTTTGTTTTAAATGAGTTGGAAAAAATTCATTATCATGCCTAGACCAGTTCTTGAACTATTGTGTGTCACCTCACGCCTGGCAGACGGGCATTTGTGAGTACAGGTGGTGGAAAAATTGAGAAACTCAGTGTCCCAAATGTGTGGCTGTTAGCCTGTGCGCACAGTGACATCACCCACCTGCTTCCTTGGCTAAGTGGCTCCGCAGGCCAAAGTGCTTATAAACATTCTTGGACATGAAGTGCCCTGTCACCAAGGGGCAGCCTGTATTTACAGAAGGGAAGGAATGTCCAGCGATCAGTTTCAAACTGGTAACTTGTAACTGCTTACCTTACGTAATTACTAAAAACATCAGAAATTATTTACAGCATGGGACTCATTTTAAAGAACTAAAATATCAGGAAGAATGAGAGGAGCTTATGTACTACATTTACATAAACAAAATAATAGTTGATGAGAGAAGGGGGAGAAAAATACTACATACTGTATAAAATGAAATACTATTAGACTGATACATGTAAAATAATCACCTGTGTACCAGGCAATGTAGTAGACACGCCTATTCTTTAGTAAGAAGTTACTATTTATTGGATTATGATCATGTGCCAGGCAGTTAGAACAAAGATTGTGTATTTTATCACTTGGCGGTTAGGAAATATCAAAGTTCCTAAGTTTTAGGAAGCAGGAGTCAGGTTGGCCTCCTCCTTAGCTGTCTAGCTATGTTGTCTGGGTTTAACCTGGCTTAAGTCCTGGTTTAACCACTCCTTAGCTGCATGGTCATGGGAAAGAATTCATTCTTCTGTGGCCCAGTTTCTTTACTGTAAATGGGGGTTAAAGTAGCACTGTTATTATCCTTGGTATCTGTGAGATGCGCACAAGATGACCTGTGGAAAGTACACCGCGCTCTGCCCAACACATAGCACTTGCCCAGTGAATATGAACTTGCTTTGTAAAGTTGTTTCAAAGACGAGTTGGCTGTCTTTTTGTAAAGATATTTGGTATCATTTCAGAATTTACCTTATATGGTAAAAATTGCAAGATTGACCTCATGCTAGAGTGGATATAAATATGAATATGCACTACCTATAAAGATGGAAGACAGTGTGTGTGAAACTCCCTCACTGTATGTGTATTGTGACAATGATATTGAACTCAGGCTAAATATTAAAAGCAGAGTGAGGTGCAACATAATTTTATTTCTAGTAGAAAATGAAGTTTCCAATGGTGATTTTTAAAAAGAACATTCCTTTTCTGGCAACACTTAAGAGTACATATTTAAATGTCCTTTTATTATATAATCACTTTTGGGAGTCATATAAATTGAAAAACAAAGTGTGCTCCAACAGGCCCTTTGTTATCTTTTTATCAGGAGTAACAGTGTGTTGCCAGTGCCTTTCATAAAACTGAGCACAGTCGTTTCTAAATATAAACAATAATAAAAGGAATCTAATAAATCCCTGTTTTCCCCTACCTCTGCCCGGTAGAATAGCTACATGTAGTTCTAAAGTTCTGGGATTCTGAAGCAGTTGATATTTAGCATTCTCAAAGTAACAAGTTAAATTTGACTTAAATAGTACTGGTAGTTTAGTTTGTTCTATCATGATAGAAGAAACGAAACATTTGTCAATATTTTGGGTAAATCATAAATGGATTCCTGATGGTTTAATTCACTCTGGAATTTTCCTCTTGATCAATAGAAAAAAACCAACCCCTACCACATAGTATTAGCTCAAAAATGGATTTATTTCAACCAGAGGAAAAATCTAAGCCTACTGTGCCTATCTTTCCTAGAATACTTAAAGTAAACTTCCTGTGGGGAAAGTTGTTTTGGATTCATCCTCCTTCTTTTTATGTCTGCATTAGTGCATGTTCTTGCATGAGTTTTAATAGACAAAAAGAAAAGAGGAAAAAAATCAAGCTATCAAAATACCAATAGATGTCAGTGTTTGTTGCTGTAGAAGGGAGGTGTTAGAAAAAAGGAAGCAGCTTAATTTATTCTTGGCTTTGTTAAGTATGAAGCTGACTACTGTTAAAAGTTTGAGGAGTAATAATACCTTGTGTGTAGAATTATATTTTGCAGAATTACATTTTGTTAGTGAAAATATTGTATGTTCACATTCCTCTCTTCTGGGTATTAAAAAGAAAAATGCCTCTGCATTACATGTCCCAGAGTTCAGTGGGTTGTCATCAAACATGCTAATCAGGGCTTTAAAAAAACATTTTGTAACAAAATCGAGAATGTTACTGTACATTGGAGTTTTTGTTTTATGCTATCAGTTATAAGCATTTTATCACCCTTTCATTATAATTGGTAAAGTTCAATTTTCAGTTCATTTTGAGTTAGATCTGTGTAGTTTTGCCTGGGCAAGCATTGGAAGGGCTCAGAAATTCGGTCTTCCTTCCTCTTAGCGGTGTCACCTGGCTGTGGCCTCCAGAGGGTGCTCCAGGAGCATCACACTGCTCGTCCCCAAAGACCAGCCAACTTCTAAGACCCTTTGATGTTCTGGGCAATCCACTGGAAGGAATATGTCTTGATTTCATCAAAGTTAGCTCTTCTAAATGGAATTTCTTTTCCAGCTTAACCAAGTAGCTCAAATTTGTTAAGAATTCTGAATCAGAACATCCTGACAATCTTTCGGCTAGTGTGTGATGTAGCTGTGGCTTCCATGGGGACATCTGTCAGCGTGATTTTTATTAGAGCCTTTTCCCAGGAGAACTAAGCATCCTGTCTACAACAGTTAAGAGCCCTGTGTTGAGTTAGAGGTTTTTGGAACGAGGTTTGATTAGCTAATTGGTTTAGACCCTGAGCTGATATTGTAATACTGTCACCTGAGCCATGTTGTTTTAGTTTGCTTGCTCATCATGTGCTGCATGTAGCCCTTGTTGTCTTGGTCCTGGGCTGCTCCATTGTGTCACTGTCCTTCCCTTTTGAAAGGGCAGTATTGCACGGTTTGTCTTGCTTCAGGCGGGGTATCATTGACGAGAACGGCCTTTACTGTGCCATCCTGCCCGACACGTCTCATCTCTCAGCTTCAATGGGCAGCGGCTGTCCCCGCTGGGCAGCAGTTAGTGTGAGTTTCAGTGATGTGCGTATCAGGGAAGGTATTATTAAGTTGAACCATATGCAGTTGCTGGTTTTAGATATAAGACATGACTGAATATGGTCAGTATTATAGAGTCTATTCTAATATGGGGACTTTAATAATTGGATCTTATGCTGTTACTTTAAATAAGGTAGTAGTGGCAAATATGAAAAACATTGTAAGTTTTAATAATTGAATGAGATTAAGTAAAAGAAATCTGGACTTGGAAATAATTGAGGCAGTAGCATTTTCTCCGGTCAGTGGCTTGGCTCAAATGCTGTCCCTGTAAAATGAATTCAGTGTGGAGTCAGAGGGGCAAGGTGACTGACATTTTCCTTAAAGAAAAAAAAAAAAGTAATAACTTTCTAGCCTAATCCATAACCTTTATTTGTTTTGACCTAATATCAAACGTGTCACCATACTGTGTCTTAGTTACCATATTTCTATAGAGAATTAACAGACCCATGAGTAGAAAATATGGGTGACTGTTAAATAATCCTGGATTTATTTTTGACAATAATGTGAAAATAAGACTCTTTATTTGCTTTGATGGAAATGTAATAGTAGTTTTTTTTTTTTTTGGTGGAACCGGGGATTGAACTCAGACACTTGGGCTTGCCAGGCAAGCGCTTATTCTACTGAGCTATCTCCCTGGCCCCCTGTAATAGTAGTTTTAATGTGTATTTTTAGAGGCAAGTGGAAATGTGCCTGTGAGATGGCCTTTTTAAGAATTTTTTTTAAAAAATATTTATTTATTTATTTATTTATTTATTTATTTGGTACAGAGTCTTGCTATGTGGCTAAGACTTGTGGTGATCCTCCTGCATCAGCCTCTCCAGCACTGGGATTACAGGCGTGGGCTACATGCCCTGTTTTGATGGCCCGCATGGTTTGCCTGGGGTGCCCAAGCTGGCATGGCATGCGGATCCTTGCGCTTGCCAGGCAGGCACTTAGACCACCAAGCTATCTTCCCAGCTCCTCGATGGTCTTATTTATAGTTAAAGTTTAGATAATGTTAATTTTAAGAGCATGTATGCTTATGATTAGAGCTCATTGTTACATGCAATCTTAAATTTTAGCAATTTCAATTGAATTGTTAAAGGATATAGCAGTCTCTTTAGGTATTCCAGAGTGAATCAAAAACCATTCTTTATAAGGAAATTCATAAAAGCCAAATTGGAGTGATTTCTTTTTTGTGATAGGTATATTTTATAATATGATAAAATGTTTTGAATTCTAAATAATGTATATTGGACTTCAAAGTTGAAAGAAAAATTTTCATGTTTTATGATTTTTTGCAAAAACTATTTCAATTTGGTATAAGGTGAAATTTAAATACTAATATTCTTAGAAATATTTCTGTATGGGGGCTGGAGAGATGGCTCAGTGGTCTAAAGCACCTACTTAGAACAGGCTTAGCAAAAGCATCAGGGACCGCGGTTCGATCCCCCAGCACCACATGCCAGCCAGCCCCGCCCCCTGGTGGGCTGAGCTGGCCACACACACACACCACTCTCTCTCTCTCTCTCTCTCTCTCTCTCTCTCTCTCTAATAAGTAAATAAATAAATAAAAAATTAAAAAAAAAAGAAATATTTCTGTATGGAAACATCTCCAAATGTTACAACTTAGAGTATTTTTCTTGGTCGTCTTATATGTCATCTATTCAGAAACTTTTACTTCACTATAATAATAGCAAATCATGGGACCAGGGAAATGGCTCAGTGGAATAGGCGCTTCCCTGGCAAGTGCAAGGGCCTGAGTTCAATCCCCAGTTCTGCAAAAAAATAAAAAATAAAATAAAAAATAATAGCAAATCATAATAAATTTGTGAGCTGATAAAAAGGCATCCAAAAATCAAACAAGAAGAAAATGAAGGAGAAAAGTAACAGATCCTTCTAAGAAAACTAATTTGTACAACAAGAGAACTTTCCTTATGGAGATACATGTACACATTCCAATTTAATACTTTAAGCAGAAATGTTGTGGGATCAAATGTTTTTTTCTCTTCTTGAGCTTCTGAATGTATAGAATATCTTCTAGTCTCTAAATGTGTCTCTTCTGTCCTTTCTCATTTTATTCCTTGGACTTTCTGCCATATGGAGGGAAAAAGAGGGTAGCTGAAGAGGATTTGGTAATAGGAGAGAAGTAATTTAGGACATAGCACAGCATAATTTAACACCCACAATGTGACTTTTAGTTTATCATGACAGCAGATATAGTTGTTGTTGTTTGGTTTTTGGTGGACTCTTCTTTTGCCCTCCATTGTCTCCCTTTCTAGCAACCTGGAAAATTTACTTTCCATTTACAATTTTATGCGCTGTTTTTGGTGATGGGTCGTAAATGAAAGGACTGTTTCAAGTTTGTCTCCTTTATTCATGTCATAGATGAGTTTACAATATGAAGGTTTTTTGGGTGGAGGCCAAACTTGTAACCTCAGTTAGGGTTGATCACAGGCTAAAACATGCATCTGTATAGTCAGCAGTTCATACATAGTCCAGACAGTACATTTTAAGTAATTATTTTAATGACTCTGTTATAAACCTGAATGTTATTTATACTAAATAGCATATTTTTGTTTCTGTCTGAACCCACTGCTGTGAAGGAGTACAAAATGTGAGTGACATTTGAAATCCGCATCTACATATCCCACAGGCCATGGTGTGAAACACAATCTTTCCCGGCAGGACAATTCTGAGTTCACTTCTCAGGGCCCAGGGGTGTCCTCCTCCCCCCAAATCCTAATACCCTCAGTCCAGCCTTCTCCAAACCAGCAATATCTTGACTCCTGTAGCACCCCAAAACTAAACAATACTTTTCCTTCTTTAGCTATTCTGGCCTAATTCGTTTTACCTGAGGATGGCCTCTAAAATCTGAACGAAAAGAAAAATCAGTTTTCTAAATAGAGCTCAATAAGCATTATTTTTTTTCCTGTTCAGTAGTGGAGCTAGGACCAGGGCCTTGCACATGCTGTCTAAGCACTGTCCCATTAAGATAAATCCCTAGTCCCAAGACTTCACGCATGTGCATATCATTTCAGAATATGTCCTAGAAATCTCACATTACACAGCACCAACTAGCTGTTTCTGTGGCACTTGAGTGGTGGTCTTCTTTGCAAGTCCAGCACTTGTTCTGGGGCTGGGAAGTAGTGATTTTAGTCCTGGTTGTGGGGGACTTGGATGGAAGTTAGCACAGAGTATGGGTAAAGGTAAGGCCTTGGTTGTGATTGCCAGAGAGGGAGCTTGTGGTGTGCTCCACCACTACTGTGACTTTGCCACTGATTAAAATCCTAAGCCTCAGTTTCCACATTTATATACTGTAGACAGTAATACTACATGATTCATGTGACACTTGTGAGGGCTAGTGCTTAGTATTGCACCTGGTGCAGTCAAGAGTAAAGCATCATCCTACGCACATTGCCAGGCACCTGTTCATTGTTGGCTCATCTAATGACACATTCTTACTCTGCGCAGCTTCATCTGTGCATTTGCAGTGAGCCCTTCAGAGATAACTTCAGATGATACATCTTTTCCCAGGGTCTTATACACAGAGGTTCTTGGCAAATCTCATTGATATTACACATTTAATATTTATTTCCCATAGATTCTACAGCTTTGGATCATTCCTGAGAATTAGATAACAAATACACAACATTTATAAAATGGAACAGCTGGATCTTTTAAATCTGGTATTTACCTTAACCTTTGACCTGCAAATAAACTCCTTTTCAGAGAGTAGTAGGACACTAGTGTTGGGAACTGTTTTAACCAATAAATAATAATAAATTGACCCAATAAATACACTTGTACTTTGTGTACATTTATATATTATCACACTCACATGCTCTTGTGTTTTGTATACACACGTGTGTACCTTCAGCCACTTACAACATGTGCCCATTCTTTAGATGTAACTCTCCCTTGGCTAGCTTCCTTTGATTTGGAGTCAAGGAGGGATGACTGTGTGCCCTTGTATTCACAGAGTGCCTAGTAGAATACTTTGCATATGGATATTTGTAGAATAAATGAACTAGAAATAGAAATATATATGTATCTATATGTTAACTGTTTTATTTCCATATATCTATTCGCTGTTATATTTCCTATAGTAGACGATGGTAGTTTGTGAGTTGATTTGATTGGGGCCTTACTTTTATGAGGTACATTTACTGTGTGAGATGCTTTGTGTAACAAATAGACATTATTGTTGTCCATATGTGTCAAATCTTCTTTTATTTTCTCTGTGAACAGAGTGAAATGTAAGTGTACAGTATTGTTATTTAGTACAGCATTTCATTGTTTAAGATTATTGTACTTTTTATAGTCCACATTAAATTGTTTATAAGTAAATAAAAATATTAAGAGGCTGTCTTGAATCCCATGAGATGAGTTGATTTTTTTTACAAACAATTATATTTGCAGTCTTAGTGAAAATTATTGTCTATTTCTGGGAAAATTATTGAAGGGTGGTATATTACCCCCAGAGGGATCCAATCGAATACAGAAAAAAGATCATGATTATAATTTGTTTTAGTGAGGTCACCTTGCTGTGTACACAGCGTCTTCCCTGGGGGCATCACTCATGTGTTATCCATTTTGGGACAGAGTTATACTTACAAGAATTATGGAAATGAGCTGGTGGGCTTGTGAAGAGAAAACCAATTGTGTGAATACTGAGTTGAGTGGAAATTGAAATACATGATTTTCCATATATTAAATTCAATAGAAATGGGAGACATGTCTTGAGAGGTTTTCTTTTTTAAACATGTTGATTATATTGTGTGTTTCTATTTGCCCTGAACTGACAGGGAGGAAAAGTATCTATAGAAAGTTACTTATTATGTTTTGATTTTTGGAAAGAAACAATGGAGCTTTCAGTTTGTGTGCATTAGTTCAGAACATAGAAGAAGAGTGTAGTGGTGTAGCGCAGTGGTACAGTGCTTACCTCATGTATGAGCCTGGTACAACCCTCAGTACCATAGTATACACACACTTACATACGCGTGCACACACAAAAGGCTTTTCACTCCCAGTTTTCCTAGTCTCAGATGAACCCACAAAAAAATAGCCCCTTGAAAGATACATGGTCCTTAGCTAGTAGTAGCATATAAAATCATTATAAAATAAGTATACATGCGTATTGTATTTCTCTTCAGACCTTATTAAGAGTCTAGTTTTTGATTATGCATACAGTAAGTCTTTGTTGAAAACTCTCTTCAGATTTTAAGCAAACATTAGCATTGGAATTGCCAGGTACCATTATATAGTTGTATCTGAAATCTTTAAGTAACATCTGATGTTTTCATGGAAAAAGTCAATCTGTTCCTAGTCACTTTAGCAAATAAGATCTCAACAGTTTGGGGAGCTTAGGCAGAAGGGTCAAAAATTCAAGCCCAGGTTGGGCAACTTGGTGACTTAGTGAGATCCTATCTAGAAACTGAAAATAAGTCACGATTGGGATTGTAACTGTGTGCTAGCCCCAGGTTCAATCCCTAGTGCTAAGAAACTAAAAAGGAAGTGATAATACGATAAGTGTATATGTATGTGCGACACTCACACAGTGACTGTGTGTTTATATGCTTTTTGTAGCTATGAGTTCATTTTTCACTTAATTTTTAAAAGGTATTAGTAGAGCTGGGGATGTTATTTAATGGCAGAACTAGCAAGTGTGATTCCCAGAGTTCCAGCCCCAGCAGGCATGTGATAGAAAAATGCAGTTGCTTACACTTTTAAAAATGTATTATTAACTCCCCTCCAAACATTTTCCCTCTGCTTTGAACACACTTAACCCATTTTCCCAGCCATTTTCTGACGCACTACTGGAATTCCTCTTTGTGAACTTCAGGGTCTTGAGTGGATTTATAACCTTTACCTTTTATGGTTATTTTGATTTTGGGGAAGAGCCAGAGTTGCAGCCTGCCAGATCTGATACATAAGGAACAAGGTAAGGACATACCATAATGTTTTTATGGGCCTGCCGTCAGTGGATGGGGCTTGGTAGCAGCGATCACTGTATTTTTAATCATACTTCATAAAGACATGAAAGAGGATTTCCAGAATTGCTTCAAAAAGTGTTGAGAAAAATGGGATTAAGGGTGTTGGTAGCACAAGGGAGTATTCTGAAGAGGATTGAGGATGGTATCTTTTACTGTAAAATTTAAAAAGTGATTGTATTTTTTATCACACTTCAAATATAAACATTAACAAATAATTACACTTAAAGGTGGCCAGAACCACACTCTGAGTAAATTAGTTTACTTCCTATATGGTCACAGTACTTTGTGATTCCAAGTCTGCTGAGGTCATATTTCAAAAACTGATACAAATGGTGAGCTGCTGAACAAGACCTTAACCAAAGTGTAGGAATAAGTGGGTTACATTCCTGCATTTTGTCACTTGCTGTTTACATGCTTTGAGTACTTCACTTAGCTGTGTCTTGCTTTTTGTTTGTGGAACATGGGCCAAAGCAATCCCATTTCTAGCGTTTTGTAATTAATATATTTCAATTTTTTTTCTTTTTCTATATTTTAGGGAAGGGTCCACAGGGTGCTCAGGGTCTCACTACTAGATTGGACTTGTAGTGATCCACCTGTTTACAGCCTCCCAAATGCTGGTATGACAGGCGCACACCACCACGCCCAGTCTCAATTGCCTTCTCGGGTGCCCCCGAGGGCGGGGCTGGCATGGCAGGCCTGGGAATCGAGCCCCCGGCCCCTGCACCTGCTTGCAGGTGCTTTAACCTGCTGAGCTATTTGATGGGCCTTATATTTCAAGTTTTTAGAAGTAAGCCTTCTTCCAGCCCAATTTTTGAGTGGCTATATATGTACTTTTAAGCATGTTATGCTCAGTCCTCCTAGGAGACTATAGTCTCCACAAAGCAGTGTCTATCTTGTGCATCATGCTGTCATCACAGCCTGCATAGTGTGGGGAGCACAGTTCTTGTTTTAGGAATTTATTGAGTGACTGGATGAATGAGAAAATACTAATAATTTGTCTTAAATAATAAGTTATGTTTATGTGTATTAATTCAGTTTTTTAAAATTATTTTTTAATGTGGTCCAGGATGGCCTTGAACTCGTAGCATTCCTCTTGCCTTAGCCTCCCTAGTGCGGGGATTGTAGGTGTTTGCCACCATGCCTAGGCAAAATTTATTTTTAACTGATAATACAATTTGTGATGTTACAAGCAGTTAGTAAGACAGTATAAGTGCAAATCACTAGGACCAGCGATGTATGGATGTTTTAAAATTGATCATTTTTGTGGTTTATAATTATACAATTTATTTTAAAGCTTTCATGGGGCCGGGGAGATGGCTCAGTGGAATAAACGCTTCCCAGGCAAGCACAAGGGCCTGAGTTCAATCCCCGGTTCCGCAAAAAAAATAAATAAATAAATAAAGCTTTCAGTATATTAATTAATCAGTACTTAAACTGATAAATCAGAATTGGAGGTTGATCAAGTCATAGTTCTTGCAAACTCTAAGTTGTGTTTGTTCTAGTGTCCCTTCAGTACGCACTAGAAACAGGAGATTGATTAAGCTAATGCAGTCTAAGGAACAGGTTATTTTTCACTTGTTTGTGCCTAAGGTTTGCTGTGTTAAGAATGTTACGTAGCAAATAAACAGTTAGTCCTGATAATAATATCACTAACTGCCTAATGTGAAGGTCTTACATTAGGGATGAAAACTCAAAGTGTTAGAACTGAGAAGATCTTAGAGGTTATCTCTCTGAGCCTCATTGTTTTATTTATTTATTTATTTATTTATTTATTTTTTGTATTTTAGTAAGGGTCTAGAGGGTCTTCAGGATCTCACTACGTAGGTGGGACTCATGTTTAGCCTCCCAAGATCTGGAATACAGGCATGCACTACCACACCCAGTCTCAGTTGCCATCCCAGTGTACCCCCAGGGCGGGGCCTAATGGCACACTGGGGATCAAACCCCATTCCCTGCATCTGCCTCAGCAGGCTCTTGAATCCACTGAACTATTTGGCTGGCCCTGAGCCTCGTTGTTTTAAATAAAGAAAATTTCACATTCTAAGCTCAGTGTGAGTCCTCTCAGTGGAACCCAGACCTGCAGATTTCAAGGTAGGCATTTTTTAATCATAATGTTGCTACATTTTCAAATCTAGAATCAGCACCACATATGCAAATTTGACTTCTGTTTTTAGTGGTTTGGATATATTATGCTCCTAGGTAAGAGGGATATATTTCTTTGACATCAAAGATCAACTTGGGAAACATGATTTTATTTATTTATTTATTTATTTAGGATTGCAGTAAATTTATCTCGGTCAAACTTTTGTGTCTTTTTGCTCCTTGTTACAGTGTCTTTCGCCAGAATAGGTTCACTACATAATGTCATAGCATGAAAGAGGAGGATAATAGGTGTGTGTTGTGTTAGCCTCAATGGGACTTCATATATAGTGAAGGCGTGAGCTGTCTCAGTGCTGCGAAGCTTGGTTAGCACCAGTCCCTTAATTTGGGAGACTCTAAGAACAAGAAAGATCGTGAGCTCTTTGGACCTTCTTGTTTAAAACTGTGTCTCTGCAGAAAGGGGTCAGGATCACTTCTGTCTTGACAGCTGCCCTGAGACACTGAGCTGCTCACTTGTGTCTGAAGCCTCTGACCAGTCACTGAGTGCCATGACATTTTATCGCTAACAGCCGGAATCATCTTTGATGCAGGAACCCGGAGGTCAAAGGCCTCCTAGTTCATTATTAAATTTGCAAAATGGTAGTTCAATTTGCATTCATGGATTTATTTGTATTTATTCAGGTTTTTGTTTTGTTTTGTTTTGCTTTTAAAAGGGAAGAGACCTATGGGAATGAGTGATACAGTTACTTTTCCTCCCTGAAACAGATGATTATTTAGTCAAGATTATTGTATGATGTGGCTAACATTCTAAAAGAAAGGAAGACTCGATATATTATGATTTTTGTCTGGGCTGTGCAGGGAATTTTCCTAAGGTATAGTGGGAGTTTTCTTCAAATTGAAGCTCCACAGAATGACACCGCAGGAATTGTTACAGTGAGGACCTTTGCCTTGAGAATCTAGATCTTTTGAGGGTAGTAGACACTCATAAGGCTTGCTGACTCATTCCACTGGCCCCATTAATGAGGGAAATAAACAGTGGCTAAAAGGGACTGAAAAGCCCATTGGGAGCAGATCCAGTCCTGTGAGGACAGAGTCACGGATGGAAAGTGGGAAGCCACGCAGTTGAGGGCCAGGGCTGGGAGTGCTGGGGGCGAAGCCTGACATCAGAGAGTGTGTGTCCAAGCCTGTGCGACTTTATAATAAGCAGTCATTTCCTTGGAGTTGGAAGGAGCAGGAGCCTCTGTGACTGCCACTGTGTGCTGGCTCAGAGAGGACATTGTTCTAGGCAGCGTTCAAGAGAGAAGATGCCTAAATTTGTCTGATTTTGATGACCGTATCAGTATCTGAGCTCTAAGTCCTTGTCTCCTGCTTCACTTTCAGCTGGAGTCTTGAGCAGCAGTATCTTTTCAGAAAGCGTAAGGTGTTTGGAAGATAAGAACCATGTAAGGTCTAGACCCGTAACACACTGATTTCATGTACGTACACACCTTTGATGAACTAGCAATGTAGTAAATTAATCATGTGCTTAATTCATCTTGGCCAACACCTCAGATCTGTTGAGGTGTGAGTATGTATTAATAAGGCACAGTATAGTGAAGTTTCAGTAGGGAACAGGGTGTTGGCTGTGGACTCATCTCTCAGATACTGTCAAGTTCTTTATGGGCTCACCATGCATTTAAAGCTGTGAGATTTAGCCTCTACTGAGCACCACAGGATGGGTGGAACAATAAACCATGCAGAATATGCTTGGAAATTCTTAATGCAATTGCTTAGTATATAAATATATTCCATATTAATATATCAAAATAGTATCTATTAATATAAAATAGTAATATATTACCTACTATAGGTTTTTAAAATTATATAATGATACAGTTTTTTTCATCAACAGTGTATATTCTTCAATTAATTTGGGTTCTTCACTCTTAACTCTCTATATGATATTTCCTTTTAATTTTTTGGATATAGCTTCCATATATTTTCCAGAGATGATTTTCTTCATTAAATTCATCAGTTTTTTTAAACCCAGTTGACCATCATAATGGAATGGTAATAAACTGATTCATGATACCATTTTCCCTCCCTGCAGTAACTCTGAACTATCATCAGCTAATCATGAAGGGATTGGGCCTCAAACTTTCCATTACTAATTCCCTAGCAGATCTGCTCTTCTCTTGACAAAGCAAGAATTTTATTAGATGAGTGGCAAGCTGGCTTTTGAAATGAAGTGGCATAAGCTGTGGTCCTTGTGTCCTTGAATGTGTATCAGAATTCATTATGATGGCCTTTGAGACACTGGAATCACTGAGTCCCATCTGTAGAAGCCTAAATGCTCTCTGTTGTGATCAGGTGTAAGTAAGGATTGGTTGGTAGTGTATAAAGTACAAATAAAAAATCCAAGGAGAAAGATATGAAAGAAAACCTTGACTTCTCAAAAGCTGATAAAAAAGAGAAGCTACTAAGTACCAGGTGCTCCATCGGTGGTCCAGAGATATATTTCAAGTGTATCATCTCGAGGTCTGTTTGTTACCAGGAAAGAATCAATCCACTCGTTCTTCTCTTTCTCTGTGGCCCAGCTCCAAGAAGGTATTTTAATTGATTGGTGGGAAGATTTTAACACAGACAAAACTTATAAGCCAAGCACCATTATTTCTAGTACAGTGGCTTTACCACATTATTGGGTAATAAAGCTAAAAGCTGCCGAATGTTTCAGAATTATTTTCAGAAATTTATATCCTCTTTACTGCCATTACCTTGAGAAAGAGTTCAGACAAAGGGCTTAGTCAGCATGCAATTATGGCATTAGGTAAAATGTATAGTTTGGTCTAAAACCAAGGCACAGCTAGTCTGCAGTGTACTTTAATCAATCAGGAGCCGTGGAGGATTGGGTGGTAGTGTAACTGCCACTCCTTTGAAGGTAATCTGTCTTTCTTCTATCCCTGCTTTCAAGATTCTGACTTCTGTATCCCCTCCCTACCCCTGGCTTCATCATGGCGCTTTTAGGTACGAATCCCTTGTTCTTCAGCCTGCTGGGGATCGCTGGGTTTGTTGAACATGCTTCATTCTGGAAAATTCTCTTCCACTGATCTTCAAACTTTCTTGCATCCCAGTTTGCCACCCTCCTTTAGAACTTGAATTGAAAATGTGTTCTTAATTCTAATCACCAATTTCCTTTAACTCTTAAGTTTTATGTAAGTTTCTCTTACTTTGCTACTGTTGCTCTTCTGTTCATTCTTCAATTTCCTTTATTGTCCCTTCTGCTATGTGCAGTTGTTGCTAAGACCATCATTTTTCATTATTTCCCCTCATTTCTAAGCACTTATTCTGTCTTGTTCCATACCATCTGAGATGCATCATATATTTTCCTGGACCCTGAAAATATTTCCAAATGTGTTACTTATCTCTTGTAGCACACTATTTATTTCATATTAATAAAGAATAAACATATATTATAAATGTTTATTTCATAATTTGTATATGATGCTTTTGGTATGTGTTTCTTTCTCACTCCTTGCCTCATTTCTTCCTCTTCTGTGTCTGACTCTGCTGGGCTTCTCTCCTCTGTAGCATCTTTCCAGGAATAAGTTAATAATCATACATTCTTTCAAAAAAAGTGTGTGTGTGTGTGTGTGTGTGTGTGTGTGTGTATGTGTGTGTGTTAGTGCCAGCCTTCTGGGACCCTGTGGCTCACATATTGAGATTCTGTGGCCTACTTATCTGTGCTTACTTGGGCTTACCTAAAGGTGCCCGTAGCCTCGGCTTTCCTCTCCAGCTGCAGTCCAGGCCAAGGCTATGTCTCTAGTTCTCTGGGGCTTAGAAGACTAGGAGGACTAGTAAGAGAAGCTTATTTTCATTTTTCCTTGATGTAAATACTTGCATTTTAAGCCTAGTGTGGAAAGGGCCTACTGTATAGCTTCTTAGCTGAGGCAAATATTAATGCTTGAGTACCGTTTTCTTTCCCAGGATGAGCAAATGCCACATTTAGAGAAAATGTGGTCACATCATCCAGGTATTTGGCTTTTATCTTTAAGATTGAAGAATTTCTTCAGAATTTGTCTTACAAGTTCTCTAGTGTTACAAATTCTTTGATGGTGCTATTCTTTATATTTCATTTAGTATATTCAGTTGTTTCTAGCTCAACAATTGTGAAGAGCATAGCCTTCATTGGAAGAGACAGTCATTAATTGTTAAACAAATAAACAGTTTCACTAATGCTAATTGCAGGGTATTCTCTGACCTGCTGGACCTGAGTGATTATAGCTGGTCTGTTTTGAAAAAGGAGGATCTGTAAAAAAATAAATAAATAAAATGGGACTAGAAATGGTGTGTATAAACCAAGTGATCAGTGGTCAATTCTGAAAAGTTCCATGAGTTAGGAGCAAAACTGTGGCTATGGATATGTGACAGGATATAAATTTCATTAAAAGTATGTAGCTGCTGTAGATGCTACCAAGATTGGAAGGGAAGGTCTTAAACTGTGTCAAAGTGTTAAAAATTAAATTTTGAAAAAAAAGTATCCAACCTTGTCTAATCCTTGTTCTTCAAGAGAAAAATAATGAAAAGTGAGGTGATTTTGGACCCTGGCAGGTGAAGGCTCTGGCCTGGTCATGGGTCTGTCACCTGCTGTCTTGGCTTTCTACCCTCCCTCAGACTTAAATACTTTGAATGCCTCTTGATTCCCTGTAAAACTGTTGTATCAATAGCTGTAGTACTCTTAGGTGGTTGTTTCATCCCTCAGGTACAACAGTCACCAATGAAAGCACCCTAGAATTTCTTGAGGTGTGTGTCTTGTACAGTCTAGTAGCTGGCTGAGGTAAGCACAGACATCTTCGCTTTGGCATGTCAACTGAAGAAATTGTTATTCCACTTGAATTGGCAGTGGTGTGCCCAGTACTTTAGAGTTCTGGGCAGAGAAACACGTGATGATCATGTAAGGAGCAGAGCAGAACAGCTGTAGGACTCAGAGAAGTGACTGCACTCTGGTAGTCATAGTTGGCAGGTCAAGGGGGAGATTTAGCCAGCTAGGATTTGGACGGTACTCTGGGATAGGAAAGTAGTGTTAAAATAAATTCCAGGTGTTCCCACTAGTCTTAATGCCTCAGTATTATGAAAGCAAAAACTACTGCTTTAGGATGTGAATGGGAAGGAATTGATCATTAACTACTCAAGAATCGCTTATTTGTATTAGAGATTATTCTTCTTTGACAATTACTCTTGCATGTTTAAAATACACCCTACATCTCCAAACGAATGCTGCAATACCCAAGCTTCCTCTAAGTGAGCTGCTATGGCTTATCTTTTAGAAAATGCTAAGTAACTGGGTGTCTTTATGCTTTATACTTCACAGTTAGCACTTGTGTTGGTATAGCCACAAGTTTCTAAGTTAAATCATAGGTGAAGAAATTTTAAATGATTATATCTACTTATAAAATTTCAAGTATTGTCAAATGCAGGATGATGAGATTGTCCTTTAGAAATGTATCTAAGGATTAAATGATTGATGTTAGAGCACTTTGAGACATATCATAAGTAATGATCCTGCAGTTGAAACCATGGTTTGGGAAAAACGTGGAGGGTAATTGGTATTTCTGTTTAAGTGAGTTCTTCTTTATAGCTGTTGATGTTTACTCTTAACCCAGTGTTGTGTAATTTCCTAGGAGATCTGATTCTTTTGACCCTGCAGAGGTTGTGGGTCAGGTGTTACCTCATAGCAGCATGTTAAAAATCTGTGTCTTTCAGATCAGCTGCCACTGCCTTCAAAAGGTTAAGCTCTAGTGCCTGCAAAATTGGCTTCAACTCAGTAGAGGTGCAGTGTGTTTTTGAGAAAGCTGTTTCATAGCAAAGAAACATTCTTTATATCATTACTAGTGGATAAGATATACATTGTTTTGGGGACCTAAAGATGTTTTTCTCATCCTCTCCAATTTCTCTTTCCCCTGGGTTCAAACCCAAAATCAGGTTGTAGTTTCTGCAGAATGCCCTGTTTGGGCAGCTTTCAGAGTTGTCTTAGTTACTTTTCTCATTTCTGAGACAAAATACATAACACCCAAATTAAAGGAGAAAAGGTTTACTTAGCTCACAGTTTGTAGAGGTTGCAGTCCATAATCAGTTGGCTCTAAGGCATGGTGGCATGACAGTAGAGAAACAGTTCATGGTGGGCAGAAGGCAGCACACCAACAAGGACTGATCACAGCTCTTTCTATCCATTGTATCCTATCCAGGCTATGAAGGGCAGGTAGCACTCACTCCCTCAACCCTAGTGCCCTTGAACCTAGCTTTGCACCAAAAATCAGCCCCGGCATTTCAGAAAGAGCATGGCTAACCAGGTAAGATGAAATGCACTCTTGGCATCTTGATGACAGAGAGTGTGTCAAACACTTCTGTTTATTTAGAATCATAGCTGATTCATAATTAGAACTCAGTAAATGTCAGATGCAGCCATAGACTATTGAAGTCAATAGACCAACTGAATGAGGTTAAATTGTTAAGTGAGCTCCACTTTTTCTTCTGCTTTCCAGGTGTCTGGTGTAGACCCAGCCTTCTGTATGGCAGCCCAGAATTGTCTCTCAAGTAGGACCTGTATCTGCTACTCTCAGTTCTGCTGCTGAAGATCTTGTTTGGCTAATTAGTATTTTTTTCCCCAGCATTTCCCTCAGCAACTGTTCCTATTACTCTCTATGCTGCTGGGAAAGTTACTTTTTAGCTTGTGAAACTGAACCACAACAGCCCTTTACTTTAGAAGCATGCTTAACCCTCTTTACTTTCTTTGCATCCCAAGATTGGCACTGCAAAAAACAGCCTCTGCTATCATTTCCATGAGCTCATGGAAATGTCAAGCTTTTTTCTGGTGCTCTTTCTCTCTTTCTATACTCTTGTGCTCTCTCGTTTTAAGAGACCCGATCCATGAAACCAATTGTTAAATGCAACGTCTAGTGCAGAGGAAGAACAAAAGAAACAAATGCAGGAGCAGTTCATCTAGGAACCACATGACCCAGAGCATCCTTGACAAGGGCAGAAAATGAAGCTTGTCACAGTACCTAGTGGAAAATTGTACTGGAAGACCGGGATCTCTATAAGATGGTTCTTGAAGTGTATGTGTTATGTGTATTTGAGTGTGTTCATTCTCCATGGTCTACTTCCTGCAGAGGTCTGAAGACAGCACTAATATATCTAAGTCAAGGTTGCTTTAGTAGAACTTGCATCCACTATTTTCTCTTTTCAAGAAGAAAAGAGCATATAGGAGAGTCATCATAGTTGATACCTGTCAGAAAAATTACATGAAAACTGTCATATTGCCAGGGAAGCACTTGTACTTCCTTTTAACATTTACTCATTTTCTGTGTTTTGCCATTATTCCTCAAGTTTTCTTGTGGGTTTCTCTCACAGTTGGGAAGATGCATTTGTGTGAAATCCTTGATTTCCTCCAGAAAGCTTGTGTATTTGTTCAGTCAACAAATAATTGTTTGTCTTTTTTTTTTTTTTTTTTTTCAGAACCAGGGGTTGAACTCAGGCCCTTGCACTTGCCAGGCAAGCGCTTATTCTACTGAGCTATCTCTCCTCTCCCCTGTTTATCTTTTTGAGACAGAATTTCACTATGTAGTTCAGGATGACTTTGAACTCACTTGGTAGCATAGGCTGGCCTTGAACTTGCAACAACCCTCCTGCCTCAGCCTCCTGAATGCTGGGTTATAGGTGTATGCCACTATGCCCAGCCATTCAACAAATAATTAACAGTCACATATGCTCCTTACATTGTGCAAGGTCTTAGACATAAATCACAACTATAAAATACAATTCTTACTCACAAGAAATTTATGTTCTCAATACTAGGGGACACTTTTAGAGAAGTAGCCATATATATACAAACTTCAAGAACAGGAGGCTTGCCTTTTTCTTTTCTGTGTTGACTACTATTTGAATTTTATCCAGTTAGTTTGAAAACACTTCTATGATCTTTCTAGATTAGTATCATGTTCTACTCTATTATTAAACCTCTTATGGTGATCAAGATGCAACCAGAATATTTCAAATGTAATGTCATTGCAAATCCAATTTACCATTTAACTTAAAAGTCTGAAAGCCCTGGATATCTACTTTCGTTTTGAAAGAAATCTTCTAGAATAAAGTACTGCATATATAACTGGATTACTGATGATTATGGGTCTTTCACATAATCAGTAAGAAAGTAATTATGCTAATGTGGAAAATGAGTATTGGATATTGATAATAGGAGTATAGGTGAATGATATGAATGACATTGAACTCATCGTACTCAGATAGTTAATCTAAAGCATGTCCCTAACATCTCCTTATTCTTTACTACTTATGAAAAAGTGGAATTTGTATATGAATATCTGCATAGTACAGATATAAATTACATGTATTTATATCAGCATGAGCTGCACTTAATATGTACTGGAAGAGCCTGTGGTGGGAAAGGTGGATTAGGAGGACTGAAGTTAGGAGTGAACTTATGGTCTTTGTAACATTTTTATAGACAATAAAATGAGTCAGTAAAGACAGTGCCCCTAATTAAAGACACAGCAATGACATCTCTACTTGAAATAAGTAATGTTGTATGCTTGGCTCTATAATTAATTTCTATTTAGCATTTCTTACTCATTGGAAATATTTTCGGTTCTTAGTTTGTTTGCGATGTAAGATGCTTGTAAATTCATCTTCTTTGGTTTTTACTGATGTCCGTTGGGGGAGAAGGTTTTTGAACACCACCCCTTCATCCAGCATCTGGCCCTAAATCCATGGCCATCAAGATTTTACAACTGGCTGAGTCGGTGTTGACTTTCGGATCCCAGCGTCAGGGTTTTGAGCTGTGTTTTCCTCTTGCTTGGCTCCTTCCCTCTCAGTGCCTCTGCTGGCTCTAAGCTCAGTCTTAGTAAAGAAAGTTTAGATTCATTTACCTTCACACACGCTAAAAGAAAGCAGTTTTCTAAAAGCTTGAGTTTATGGCCACTCCTGCATTTCCCTCACCATTATTTGTACTTACTTTCTATTTCAAAATCCTGGTGTCAGCTTTTTCTCATTATTACCAGTCAGGGTGAATTGAATGGCTTGGAATTAAAGTATACCATAAAATAATTCCATGGTTAGAAAAAATTTACATACACGTTATTTGTTAAATATTTTAAATATTTTAAAATAGTTATATGTATCTATTTAATGTTACATATATACATACACATGGCCTTTGAAAGACAAAACCTGACTTGGAATTTAGTTCCCAAGGTAAATAGTTCCCCTCCACTCTATGTTCATTTTTATCTTGTATTTTTCCTAAATTCATGAGTTGCCTGTGTTTGACGAATTGTGTCTCCCGGACTTTGTATTCCAAATATTTAATTCCAATCTACTTTCATTGTTATTTCCTCTTTCAAAGAAACAATTGCAACAAATTTTAGAAATAATTACAACATAAGTGTCACATTCAGCAAATGTGTCTGAAGTCTGTTTTCCTCAACTTCTCAGTTTTTGATTTTAAAGTTACTTTCCCCCCACTGTTCCCTGTTATAGAACACTGTAAGCAATGTCAAGGATATTAGAGCTCTCAGAAGAACACGTTGCACAAAATAGCATCCACCTGGTTTAAGCAATGGACAAAATCAAGTTTGCTAGATAAGGTCTTTTCTAGAATAGATATTGTGAAAGGGAGAGATACTGCTCAGAAGGATGAGAGAATGGGAATGAGACAATGGGGATGAGAGAAGGGTGAAAAGAAAGAAAAAAGAAAAGGAAACTACACACACACACACACACACACACACTCACACACATACACACACACGATAGCAAAGATAATTGTATTACTAATGTCTTTTTTTTTTTCCTTTTTTAAATTTTAGTAAGGGTCTTTAGAGTCTACAGGGTCTCACTGGGTAGATGAGACTTGTGATTGGCCTGTGTTCAGCCTCCCAAAGAGCTGGGATTACAAACACGCCCTACCATGCCCAGTCTCAATAGATATCTCAGCGCACCCTGGGGGTGGGCCTACCACAGCACACTGGGGATCGAACTCCATTCACTGCATCTGCCTATCCAGGTGCTTTAATCAACTGAGCTATTTGGCCGGCTCTGTATTGCAACTTTCTATTGATTTCTTATAAGGAACAGTTACTGCTTGATTTTCTAGAACTGTTTTTACCAGTTTTGCATGATTATAATCTGGTAATCTGAACACTTCTTTGAAAATAACAATATGCAATATAACAACCATTGTAGATTCTCTATCGTCTTGTTTTTGAAATTCTATATTTTTTTAAATTATTCTCTTTAAAAAGTCTTCTCATGTTCTCACTGTGCAGCTTTGACTCATTTAGCCAAAGCTTCATTCTTTAGAGGAAAATTCATTGTCATAGCCCTAATCCCCGCAGAGCTCCTACTTAGGGACAATGCATTATCCCAATTTACATTTTATCCTAGTCAGCTTTGTGATAGTTGAAAAGCACTGACATCATGAGTGTAATGAGCTTACCTCTCAAATTTAGATGGGAGAAAAGATTTTATATATTACTAGTCTAGTAACAAAAACATTTTTTCTGTTGGGTAGATGCAATTGTTAGGATTCTAGATGGGTGAGATAGTCCATCACTGTGTCTGTAATGTTCTACAAGCCTCATCATTGTTCTTTTCTCCATTTTCTTCTCCTACAGAGATTCTGCTAGTCAGAGGATAGATGAACTTGTTATGTTTTTCTAGGTGGGAAATTGTCATTAAATAAAATTAGGCACACCAAGTAAATATATTCAAGTATTAAGTCAAAAGTTCATAGCATTTATTTTTTTCTGGCTGGAGATTGATTTCCCCAGCATTGGTTTATGTATTAAAATATATACATTTACACATAAAGAGAGTTGTTTTTTCTTGACTCATGTAATACTATCATTTATCATAAGCATTGTTTCAGCTCTTCTTAATGGAGTGAGGATATAGTTCCTTTAGCATTCGTATGCCATTGAGAAGAGCTGGAACAATATTTCACCCTGCATACTCATTTTATTTATTGATCTCAAAACTGTAGCTCACATGGATTATTACCACTCTTGTGTCTTTTTTTTAATAAAACTAGACATTTCTAATTCTTAGATGAAATGCACTACATGTTCTATGATGATCTATGCTACTTGGTAACAAGGCTGTCTGCAAATATTTTTGTAAAAAAAGAACTATAAGGTTGTAGCTAAGACAGTTTAACAGCAAATGCTTGTGACTGTTCTAATAAAGCTTTATATAAAACACCAGATTGTGGGAAGAACTTGACATGTGAATCATCTATTGCTGGTTTCTACTGTCCCTTGAGGAATTATCATCCCAATATCTGCAATAAAATAACTATTTTTACTGTTTGCTACAAGAATACTTACTTTTTATTTTCCTGGTGTTTCTTATGTTTTTTAGCCAGTGCTCCTTTTGCTAGAAATCTAGGTCTTCATAGCATGTCAGCAGGTTTTCAAAAGGTTGATGGTAAATTTATCCAAAAATTATTTTCTAGGAAATCCCAGAACTAATGGTTGATGAGATCATATAGATTTTTTTTATTTCATGCATTATATATACTACAGATTTGCCATTTACTTGTCTCACATTTGTACTCAGAATTGCTGAACCCTGAATCCTGTTCAGAAGCCAAGCTACTATGAAAGAACCAGTTATGTGTCAGCCCTGAAGTCATGGAATTCTCTGTTGCTAAGAAGTAACCAGATGTCTCAGGAAAAGTGAACCCTAAAGAAATCTAAAACTAAACACAAAATAAAAGCCAACTCCTTTTCCTTGCTCTTTCAGAATGAATGCTCCTCTTCCAGCTCCATATTGTGTCCCTTCCGCAGGTTTCAGGATTGGCCTGTTCAATCTAGCTGACGCACCTTCTGCTTGGCATGTATGCTGGGAATTGCGGGCGTTCGTGATGTGCCATCCTTTCCTAGGGACTTCCTCTTTCCTAGGATGTGTGTTTCAGCTCACTTCATCTTCAATTGCTTTTGTGGTTGTCAGGCTTCTTCTTTCTCCTCTCTCCTACTTTCATGGTTGCTTTATAGTTGACTGGTTTTTGGTCTATTGGTTCTGCTTATTGCCTAATACTGTAAAAGTTCCCTTTCTGGAACTATCAGTGATAGAATGGGGGTGATGGGAATAAAATTAACTGAAACTGGTCAAGAACTGTGGAGAGGACAAATTAACTTGGAAAATAATATTTTTTGTCTGTTCAAACCAATGGAGGTTTGTGCTATTTTTGAGAAAAGTAGTACTGACAGATGTCTAGTTCTAAAGGGAGAGGTCTAAGCTAGAGATAATAATATCTACATTGGCATTAACATTTGTGGTTGCCTAGTAACCAAGTAGCCAAGTACTAGTAACAAGTATATGTGAGATTAAGTATTACTCTTGTTGTAAAATTGAATAATAATACTAAGGTATAGCTTGAATATCCCAATGAGGGTTAAACTAAGGCTGAGAATGGCAGGGCTGGGACTTATCTTTTATAGTTCTTATGTATTGATTTTAAGATTTACTCATTGAAATCTGAAGACCTGCATATTCTAATCTTATAGAAAACATAAATTTAAGTGTTTGATTCTTTTTCTTATATAGCTGTAAGTAGCAGAGAAAATGTATTTTTGAATAACCTGAATGCTAGGACTCCAAAATGTGTTCCTAATTAGTACAGTGTACTTTGTGATTTAAAATTGATTTTTAAATCAATACGTATGATTGTGTATATTTATTATACATAATGTGACTCCTAAAATATGTATGGTATACATTAGCTAAATCACACTAGTATATGCAGCACCTAACATGCTAGTCATTTTTTAAAACAGATAAATTCTAGTTTCATAACAGTCTTCAAATAATGCAGTATTTAAATCAGTTGTTTAAATAGTATCAAATAAGTCTTTGCTCCTACCTAAAGAATAATCAACCTTTCCTTACACATAAAGATGGATGGTAAACAGTAGAAACATTTTGAATAATGGTTTCTTTGTCCCTCATTTCTCTTTTTAAGTAATTAAGTCTAAGCATTGTGTACTGTATTGTATTGTATCATGTAATGTATTTGGCTGTTACGGGGTCTCACTATGCAACTAGGACTCATAGTGATCCTACTGCTTTCAGCCTCACCAGTGCTGGGATTGCAGGCTTGTGCTACTACACCTGGACTCTGTGGCCAGCTCAGCCCCTCCCTGGGGATGGAGCTGGCATGGCATGTGGTGCTGGGGATCGAATTGTGGTCCCTGCACTTGCCTAAGCTTGCCTAAGCAGGTGCTTTAGTCTGCTGAGCTATCTCACCAGCCCCAGCACTTAGTATTTTAAATAGAAAAGAACAGAATTTGCATCTTATAAATGCCACCAATTATAGCACTACTCATAAGAAACACAACTCACATTTCTCTCTTTCTACAAGTTCTCAATTTTTAAAAAAGATACATCAAGTCTTATTTCTCTTTAATTCACCCACGAAAATAAATTTTATGTACTCAAAGTATGGGAAAGACTTTGTGGAATGGGCATTATCTCTTGGTATTGGCTGTTTGATTTTTGCAGAAGATCACCCTCAGCACGGTATGATAGTCTCCAAATGTGGTGACTGGGCCATTTGGATAAGAATTATTTGGAATATTTTTAAAAAGCCAGTATTTGTTGTTATTGTTGTTGTGTTCATTTTCTTTTGTTTTACAGTGCCTGCGATTGAACCCAGAGCCTCACACATGCCAGGCTAGTGCTTTACCACACACCCTAGCCAGTGAAAGAGCAGATTCTTTGGTTGCTGCCCGAGGATCTTTTAGGGTTCCATGAATACATACTTCATACTCATTTTGATCAACTTGTGCAAGTGACTTAGCTATGCACCAAAAATGGGGGAAGCCTCTGGACCCCAGGAAAGGGCCTGCAATAGCATAGGAAGGTCCCTGTCTCACTGTGAACTCCAGGTTGCATTCCTGGAGGAGAAAGACTCATTTTACAAGATGCACATGAACCCTAATGGAGTTTCTGGAGAGAATGAAGCTGGGTGAAGAACCCAGAACTTAGGGGCTAGCACCTGGAGCACAAACAAAAATAATAATGATTCTAATAGCTAATATAATTATACTTGTTTCTTAACAATTTAGTTAATCTGAATTAAATATTGTATCCATATTTGAATTTTTTAAAATGGATACATACCACTATTTCACAAAATGGGGAACTATCTTTGCAAGAACTTTTATGCCAGCACTTTCTGCAGATACTCTAATGTAATAAAAACAGAGAGATTCTTAAAGATGCTGACCTAGCCATTACTTAAAGTAGGTGTACACATCTATCTGACTGTCCACTTTGCCTTCTAAGGTCTTCAAAGATATTTAAGGCAGACTCTTTAATCTGCAGAAGCGTGTCCCTCATTGCTTGCCATCGTTACTTCACTGACATCGTGCTCCTATTTAGGACTGACTTATTTACTGAAGCACATGCCTGTGGAACCTCTGGTGACATTTTGCTGTTTATTTTATTTCTGTTACTTGTAAAATTCTTAGAACTGGAGTTTTTGATGGTTAAAGCAAAGAGATTTTCTGCATTGCCTATGAGTTTCTCACATTGCAGTTTTCCAGGAATGGCCCCAGGCCCTGTCTGTGAGGTGGTCTGCACTGAGTTCTTAAGTGTCCTATTTCTGTAGCCTTTAAATTGTTTCAGAATAACTTGTCCTGTTACAGACTGATTTGCTCTCACTTCTTGACAGATATGCTGAGCGTTCTTGGTCTTGTTCCATAGTGTTCTGTTGTGTTATGTAAGATATTTGAGGTATACTGAAGTTATGCAAGAAATAGCTTTCTTTAGAAAGCTCCAACAGGAATTAATGAGAGATTTCATTAGACATCAACCCAGAAGTGAATGTAAATCTGTAATGACTTAATTTGTGGATTTTGCTTAAGTCCTTTTGTTAATATTCCCAAATGTCATATTTTTCAAAAACCAAGACAAACTATAGCTAACTTGAATAGTATAGACACTACAAAACAATTTAGTTTGTTACTCTACCTGCCAAACTTGAGCATATTTGTACCAATATGGAGAAGTTAGTTTCTTAAAATTCAAGCCTTTATAAAACCTTAGAAAATCTAATACAACTCTCTCCTCTTCCCCCTCTCCGCTTCTTGTTCTTGCACCCTTTGTCTCCCCCAAACTGAATTACTGTTGGCATGCTGCTATACATCTATCATGTTTAAACATAAAAATCAGCTTAGTGACTCTGTTCATGAGTTCCTGAAACACACGGAGTCATGGAGAAGCATAGATCTCCATGACTCATTCTGTAGCTTAACAGGAATGAGATGTTCTGCTATTTTATTTCATAAAAAAGAAACAGGGCCAGTGAGAGAGTTCGCTCATTCCCAGTGGTCGAGGTCAGTTTCTAGGGTTTTCATCTGCTGTTCATCTGAAGCTGTGCTTGGCATGAGTTTCTTTCATGGACCCTGAATAGAAGGATATGGAGGTGAAGTGTGTCTCGCTCATGGTTCTGCCACACCCCAATTCCTCTGTTTTGCTATATACTAAGTTTCTGTGTGTTATCATAAGGTGAGCCTTTCTCAGTTGCTGATACTAGAGCATCAGCACAATTGATTTCTCTTTGGGAATTGCGTTAAGCTTCTGTGACAAATTACCACAAACTTAGAAGCTCAAAAGAGCACAAATTTATTTATCTTACAGTTGAAATTCCAAGGTGGGCTTCAGTGTGTTAAAATCAAGTTTTCTGAGGACCACAGGCAGCTCTGAGAGAGCATGCGTTTCTGTACTTGCCCTTTTCAGCTTCTTCAAGTTTCAGTTCTTTGGCTTAGGCCACCCATCCTCTGACTTCAAAGCCAGAAATGTGACATTCCTATTTTTATTTTTTTCTTTTCAATGATGCCAACAAGAGACTGTCTAGCTTTAAGGATTCCCAAGATTCTATTTGTATTCCTGGATAATACAACACAATCTCCTCATCTCAGCATCCTCAACCTTGTCATCTCTAAAGTTTCTTTTGAATATAAAGTAATACATTCACAGGTTCCAAGGTCTAGGAGTTCATATCTTTGACAGCCATTATTCTGCCTGGCACAGGAACTAGTGTCGGCATCTGCAGTTATTCTAGAACTTTATATTAATGTACAAAGCTTCATAAACTGCTGACATTGACTAAATACTTAAATAATATCCAACATTTGTTGGCGTTGTCATGTGACCCTCACTGACTGCTAAGTACTTTAATTGCGGTATTTTTACTTATTCCTTTTAGCAGCCCTATGAGGTAAGGTTCTATCACAGTTTACTTTTTTTAAGGAAACTGAGGCTTAGAAAATTTTAATAATTTGCCTAAGGCCAAAAGACTAGCATATGGCAAAGACTTGAATTTAGCTTTTAACAAATAGCTTTCAGGGCTGGGGAGATAGCTCAGTAGAATAATTGCTTGCCTGGCAAGCACAAGATCCTGAGTTCAGTCCCCGGTACCTCAAAAAAAAGATATTCTTCGGGATTTATATTTAGACCTAAAGTGATAAAATTGTAGCACAGTAGAACATGGAATTGACATATAATTTGTGTAAAGAAATTCTGACAAATGTTTTGAGTAAGGAAAACAAGTTATTACTATAAACTTTCAAAATGACAGAGTCTCAACTGAGAGCATAAAATGATTAATATTAGTTGTTTGCATATAGATTTAGTGATCAATTTTCAAAGTCATTTTAAATAGAAAAGAACGTTGTATTGCATGATCAAGTGGAGAAGATATAGCAACCTCAATTTTAGTGATCTCAGGTCATAAAGATGAAGGATTTATTTCTAGGTCATATTATCTTGTAATCAGTTAATGGATTCTCTGTTCCTT
This sequence comes from Octodon degus, assembly GCF_000260255.1. Lineage (NCBI taxonomy): Eukaryota > Metazoa > Chordata > Mammalia > Rodentia > Octodontidae > Octodon > Octodon degus. The sequence continues at coordinate 10,531,911 of NW_004524664.1, read as the reverse complement.
TCTAACTAGGATATAACTTTTAGCAGAATAGGTATTTTCTTTGTCTGATTCATGCCTAAATGCCCATATTTAAAATAGTGATCATCTTATAACAACACACAAAAGTATTTGTTTAATGAATGGAAATTGAGAAATACCTAAAAGAAAGAGGCCATGTAACTGTATTAGTGAGCTGGATGCCAGAAATTCTTACAGGTCAGTAGAATATTCTGATGTGTTTGGCTAAGGGCACAATATAAAGAGTTCATGTCATAATAGTAGGAAAACTAAGAATAGCCCTGATAAATTCATTGTGTTTAGTACAGGTTCTATGAATTAGAGAGAAACTACTGGCTTATTTGATATGGAATATTGGGATCACAGGCTGATTTTTATTTCGTCATTCTTTCACTTGGCAAACAGCAGCAAGCACCCTGTTACTAGGATAAACGAATCACTGAAAAAGAAACATCTTTGACTTCGCGGGCCTTTTTACCTCTTCAGTGAAATAAACACCTACAAAGATAAAATGCACGATGTTTTATAGGAACACAGAAGAGGGCCACTTAACTTACTATTCAAAAGATATAAAAGTTGGACTTCGTTGAATGATGGAAACAATAATTTTAGATTTATAGAAAAGTTGTAATGTTAAGCGGAATTTGCCAGTAGCCTTTTGCCAATCCCTTTAATGTTACATGGCCTTATTATATTGATCAATACTGAGAAATTAATATTGCTATAGTACCACTTACTAAGTAAAGTGCAGACCCTACACACACACACACACACACACACACACACACACACACACATATGTATATCTGGAGTATATGTTTTTGTGCTGATATGAGATAATAATATAAGTGTTTCATAAATAGTAGACTAAATAATAGTATTATAAGAAATGTCATCCAGATGAGCCCAGGATGTGTCACTGATAATGCAAGCTGCTTCTATGAAGGAAGCTTTAGACAACCTAATTGTATTTTAATCCCCACTAAAGGAAGTTAAAGAATCTTTCATTCATGAATTTAGTTAATTCCTTATGTATCTGCTATTACAAAAATAAAGAGCTACTACCAGTGCAGTGCTGCTGTGTTTGTCAGCGTCCCAGTCACATGAGATGCCACACCTGCGCCCTCTCACTCCATCCTGAGTATTTCAGGCCCACCCTGCAGGAGGGCCGGATGCACCTCACAGAGGGGACACAGTTTGAGGGAGCCACAGAGCTTCTGGCAGTGAAGTTGGAAGCAGAGCTCACCTCTTCGGCTTCAAAGCCCCGTTTCTCCCCTACATGCTACTTCCTACGTCATTTTTCTGTATAATACCCCAGAATAAGCATTTTCCAAATTATACTTACTGTGCAAAACCTCATTTCCTTTTCAACTCCAAGACTACATACTTGGTTCTTACATCAAGGGTTTCCTGGGAATTGGTGTAGCCTGTGCATCAGAAAGAATTCTTTGGCTACTGGGCAGGCACATGGCTTCAAAGACAATTGCCTGGCCTTTTTCTCCTCAGTACTCTAATGCTCCTTTGAACATTTTAGTGACCCTTTTTCTTCTTAGTTTATCTGCCTTTTATGCATGTTTTTAATCCTGAGGAATGACCAAAGTTATGTGTAGTTTTTCAGGTGTTAACTATGTTAGTTTGTGTCATTTGAGTTTATATCGTCTGACACTTTCTGAATTTTTAATGGTTTGTATACCCTGGGTGTTAAGTCAGCATTGATGATATTTAACTTTAAAGAATATCTAAATGTATTTATTGCTTTGCATTTGATTTATACAACTCTATTAAAATAGATATCCTCCCCTTCAAGAACTAGATTTTTTGGGGCATGGGAGATGGCTCAGTGGAATAAGCGCTTCCCTGGCAAGTGCAAGGACCTGAGTTCAATCCCTGGTTCGGGGGGGGGGGGGGGGTGGTGGAACAAAACTAGATTTTTTTTTAGATTGTTTTATTGAGATTTTGGAGTAGGTTATGACTAAACAAGATGAAACAAGGATATTAGCACTAGGTTTCTCACTTTCCATATACAATCATTCATTTTCTCCCCTCTCCCTCTCTCTCTATGTCTCTCTCTATCCCTTTCTCCCTCCTTCCCTCCTTCCGTCCCTCCCTTCTTATGCCTCCCTCTCTCCCTTACTAACTCCATTCTTATTGTTGACAAATACTCAGGAGCCTGGAACACAAGAGCAGGGTATTAGATGCAGACTTTATGATTTAAATTCATGGCCTATAAACTATTAGAAATGAATCTAAGTAACTTGCTCTCTAAAAACAAAAATATTTTTAATGGTGAAGTAGGAAAAGAAAGCTATCATCTGAACATGCTGAGTAAGTTCTCATTTGGGTTTCTTTTTCTTTTTTAATGTATTTAGGACAGAGTCTATAGGGTCTACAGGGTCTCACTATGTATTTGGACTTGTAGTGATCCTCCTGTTTTCAGCTTCTGAAGCGCTGGGATTATAAGCGTACCACACCCAGTCTCAGTTGCCTCTGGATCACCTGAGGGAGTGGCCGCCAGCACAGCACACCAGGGATTGAACCCCAGTCATTAAGCCCGCCTAAGCAGGCGCTTTAGTCCACTGAGCTATCTGGCCAGCCCTTCATTTGGGTTTCTTTAACAGTCTTTGTACTGAGGGACTTGTAATGCAGTCTAGGACTTGCGGATTATCTCAGAATGAGTGGGCAGCAACTCACTCCTACTGTCAACATATGATTTAATGAACTTATTTTTATGCAAAAAGTTTCTGTAAATTCTAGTTCTTCTTATTGTATGTTGGGTACAAACTACATCAACTCCAATTACAGATTGCCTTCTGAGGACTTTGGGAAATACAGCACCCTTGCCATTGTCATATCGGCCACAGTATTAGACTGCTCTAAATGACTGATGCTTTCTTACTGTCAACAGTTTGTTTAACTTGACTCTGCTCATTTTCCACCTCTTCAACACTGCTGGCCCTGAGAACCCAGCGACAAGGCTCTTGCTTTCTCTGACCTTTCCTGTGGGTTGGAAGGAAATGATGGGGATTCAGCTGCTGGGTGGTACAGAGATCTGCTGACTAATGCAGAGAGCTGCACGGGCTGTACGGGTCCTTGGAAAGTCAGATTTGGACGCTGCTTAAGAAAGCATATGAGGCTGTTTACTTAAAACTATAATTAACATAGCAGAGAGAAATTTAACTTTAATCTGGTAGACCTTGGTGATAAATGGCCATTTCAATCTTGATGTGCATTTAATACAGTTTAGTAAGTTGTTCATTGATAAGTTTAATTCAGTTTAACAAAATTATCTGTGGCAAAAGGAAAAATCAAGTTATGAGTATAAGGAAATCAGACTTGCCTCAAAATCAAAGAGTATAAAAGGTCTTTAAAAGGCACATTTACTTGATGATTAGCTCTGGTAGCTCTGGTCTGATTATTTTTCTTCCTCACAAAAAGAAATAAGGTTTAAGTGGCTATAGGAGAAATCAATAATTAATAGCTATAGGTCATTCAAGCACTTATTTATATGCATCACTTAAAAGTTGTCATGTAATTATCATGGTTTAAACATAATTACAGCCCCACACTAACTGCTATTGTTTGGGAATTCATGTAGTTAAAAACATGTACACAAAGTCCTTCTTTCAAGTTAGAGTATTACTGTGACATTAATTAAATGCCTTTCAATTTGAACAAGGAAAAGATAGTTACAAAGACAAAAATTAGCATCACAAAGCCATACTAATGTGCTAAACTGGTTATAAAGGTGCATATTAACACATCCCAGTCATTCTCTGTATTGACTTATGCAATAAACACATCAGAACAGCAAAAAATCTATTACAATAGGAAACTAAATGTGTATGTGGCAAATTTTACTAATTGGATTATTCCTAGTTTTTCTGTTTAGTTGACATTTTGGAGGTGATATGGCAGGTCTATAATAACAAACAAGGGAGGACAAAAACCCTGGTTTATGGCTACAGAAAAGATTGGTTCTATAAGCTCACGGCACCTGAAGTTCACTGTGTGTAAATTATATAAAAGCATGCGGGGTCATTTGAACTCTGCAAGTCAGTGGCTGGCAGTGGAGCCGGCCTGACGTCTTGCTCATGCGTGTGAGTGAGATGTTCTTCTAACTGGGGGCCACTGTGGTGACAGCGTTCATTAGACGGGGCTGGAGAATGCTCACCTTCAAGCTGCTGGCAGCTGGGCAGTGGTTTGCACTTGCTTTCATTGTCATGGTGCTTTGCTTTTATACCTTGAAAGAACAACATTAATCTGCGGCCTTCTCACAGAGCAGTTGTGGCATTTCAGTGGAGATGAGAGTAGGGATCTTCAGCCCTGAGACCCTTGAGAGGTTGGCCTCTGTGACAGCTAGACAGTCACATGGCTAAGAGATTTTTTTTGTGTGTGTGTAATACCAACTTCGAGTCTTGTTTTATTTTCCCGTATATCACTGAAGTACATCAGGAAATCCAGCATTTTGCAAATCTCCTCTATGTTAAACCCCCTTTTGTACTTGGAGTAAGTGTAGAAATGACCTGTTGTATGGTATGTCTATCCCAGGTTTTGTCAGGAAAATATTATCATAATGGATAAATCAATAAACAATTTTAGCACATTTTAATTATAAAAGTATAAAGAATAGAAAAGAACTTCTTATTTGGCCTGCTAAATAAAAAGCAAGGACTCTGGGATGAGACTTCTGGTTCAGATGTTGGCTCCATAATATACTTCCAGTGAGATTATGGACAAGTTACTTTACCTTGCAGTTTATGTTTCTCCAAATTATGTATTTCTTAGACCTATTATACAGGATAAAAGTTAGCATAAAGCTCTTAGAACAACCCTAAACATTATTAACTGTTCTTCTAAATGTGTTTGTTGTTGAAAGTACTAAAATGACTTTATTTTAACTTCATCCCACAGGCTTTGACATTACTAATGCTGTTTTATGATTTTTACCTTAGCCTCCACAATAAAATGTGCATTGCAAAACTATAGAACTGTACACACAAGAGGAATTTCAACAAGTTTAAGCTCAGTGGTCAAGGTGAAATGTTCTCTCGCCTGACTCTACTTTCTCTCTTGTAGAATTTTACACTATTGCATTGCTCTTGTGGACTTAGGTGGAGAGGTGCTCTGCTTTATAAAATTCTTTGTAAAAAGCAAAAAAGTAGCACAGCAGCTATCAGGGGAAGTGATTTTTCTAAGATTTTTAGTGTACACATCCCATTTTTCTGCCTCCTCCTCAAACGGGGCAGAACAGATCTAGAGAAAAGTGCTAGGTTTTACTCCTGGTTCAGTAACTAGTTAGACTTATGACATTGCACTAGTGGTGGGAAGGAACCCACATTTCTTCATCCCTAAATGGCAGTAATAATTTCTAGCTTTCACAATGTGAATAGGAAAGGAAATTCAGCATGAAGTGACACACTTGAGGATAAGTGGACTGAGGCCGGTCAGTGGAGTGGAGAAACGCAGACAGAAGGCAGGGCCGATGCTGCTACAACGTGGGTCCTCTTGAAGCCTGGGAAAGCTAACTCTGGGAGGAGACCAAGGGAAGGTGGACCAGGCAAGACCAGAAGGAGACTGGTGAGGCGCTTGCAGCGGCAGGGTCCGCAAATTCTAACAAGGAAGACCTGGTGGATAAAAGAAATCTGGAGGAACAGAACAGTTTCAAAATTAAGCTAACACTATTTGTGTGTCCTCCAGTTATATTTCATTTTTTTTTAGTGTCACATTGTAGCCTGGTCTGAAGCCTAGTTAGTGCTGTGCTTTAAGACACAAAATAGTGGCCAAGGCTGGAGCTAATTGCTCAGTGGCGCAGAACCTTCCTGACGAGTATGAGGTCGTGAGTTCAATTCCCAATATCCCCACTAAAATAATGTCAAAATAAGTAATCTTGTCTTTGAGAAGATAAATTTGGCCTTTGGAATATTTTCTTTTTCCCCCAAGGGGGTCACATTTTTTGTTCAGTTTTCTTTTTCCATCTAGTACTGGGCTTGGAGCCTGGGGCCTTGTGCTTGGAAAGCAAGAGCTCTGACACTGACCTTCATCCCTGGTGTCTTCACCCCTCTGCCCCCAGCCGTTTTATCATTCTGAGCCTGAGTTCCACTAAACTTCATGGGCCCTGGCTGGGCTCAAGCATGTGGTCTCTCTGCCTAAGCCTTCCAAGTAGCAGGGTACAAGTGTGTGCACCATGCCTGGCACACATGCCCTTTTACATGTTCTAAGGGCCACCTTGTTTTGTTTTGAGACATGGTCTCCCTGTGCAGCCAGGGCTGGCTTCAAACTCAAAGCAGCCCTCCTGCTGAGCCTCCAGAGTGCTGGATTACAGGCATGTGCCACCGTGCCTGGCCAGGGCCCATATTGTTTTAAAAAATTATCAGGAGGAGTGGGGCAACTGCATGATGATACAACTTAGTGAGACTGTATCTTAAATATTTTTTTGCTTCACACTGAGCTATATTCTTGACCAAGCTAAAGTCTGTTTTGAGAAAGGGTCTAGTTATACTGTTAAGGCTCAGATTCTCAATCCTCTAGAATAATTTCTTAATTATGATCTTCTAGGCCCTTCCTCATATTTTTCCAGTAAACACTGGAGGTCCTGGTTTGGGACTGGCCTCCAGTATCTGGTATATCTTCTGATGTTTTTAGATATTGGAAGCTTAAATACTAGTCAAACCAAATATATACACCTCAAGATCCTATGCTTTTAAATACCAACTATGACCAGGTACTATTAATTGCTCTTGCCGTTATCAGATTTTTTAATTTTATTTTTGTTATTATGTATTTGGTACAGGGTCTCACTATGCAGCTCAGACTCATATTGACCCTCTTTATTTTCAGCCTCCCCTGTGCTGGGATTACAGGTGTGTGCCACCATGTCTGGACTTGGTGGCTAGCTCAATGTGCCTGAGGTAGGCCAATACAGGGTGCAGTACCAGGGATTGAACCCAGGTCCTTATGCTTGCCTAGGCATGTGCTTAGACCACTGGGCTATCTCCACAGCCCTTCTTGCCATTATCAGATTTAGCAGGATAAATTGCTAAATCATTCTGTTTTTGTGCATGTGCAACCTGTTGGGTATTTTTTATTTTTATTTTTTATTTATTTGATGCAGAGTCTCATTACTCCATTCAAACCCTATTAATCCTCCTGCCTCAGCCTCCCCAGCACTGGCATTACATGTGTACTCACTCACCTGGTTTCGGGGGCCAGTACAACGCAGCCAGGGTTCTGGGGCTGGGAGGCATGGCATGCAGTAGTAGGGATTGAACCCGGGTCCTTGAGCTAGACAGGCAGGCACTTAGACCACTGAGCTATCTCCCTTGCCAGATGTGGCTTTTGATATAGGGTATCATTTTTCAATTTTTGTGACCTCAGGATTAGCAGTTTTGACAGCATTGATTTGCACCTAAGATCCTCAATATTGAGCACCCAAAAGGATCGTAGTGTTTAAGTAAACTGGTAAACACTTAACGTTGAGGAAGGAAATGGAGATCCGAATGTAAAACCTCCCACCAAAGGAAGGCTTGGGAACCCTAAGAAGCCAGTTCTGACTATAGACATAATACTGTTGTGAGTATTGGCAACAAGATGCCAAAATACAGCGCCAAATGGCACTGTCTCATCTATATAGGGCTTTACTCTAGGCGTGCTTTGGGAGCTTTGTTCAGGACCCTCACCAGGGAATAATTCAGCGGGGTGTGTACTCATGTTCTCCCACTGTAATGAGAGAGAAATGCTAGCATGAGAAACATTGACTACTTTGGAGCATGTTCCTGGTGTGCTTACTGGTTAGGTTTAGTTTGCTGCTGACAATTTATAGAATATTCCTGATAATACTTTATAGCAATATACAAGATTATTGTGTGTCTTTCAAATGAAGGTACATACATGTGTATCCCATTCCTAAAATAAGCTTTCTGACTACACAGGACAAATTGCACTCCCATTTTGGCTCATAAAGAGCTATAGTTAATCCAAGCAGGAACAATTGGTAGAAAGCATGATTCAGCTGGACACAGAGCAGTGTGGGAAGTGTTGCCCCTTTGGCTTTGCCATGTGATCATCACTTTGCTGGGTGATTCTTGATGTAACTCAGCACTACCCACTGCATTTGGGGAGGGGATTAAAGCCTAGGGGTGCTCTGAAGTACTGCTGGCGCTCGACTCTGCTGCCTTTTACCTAGTCATGTACACATTTTAAGCTGGTGAGGAAAATTTCTCTTTTATAGCCACATTTGCGAGTGCAGCTCAGAAGAGAACAGATGCATGGCAAGATGTGAACTTTCTCCACTCCTGTGTGGCCCAAATGGTCTCCGTGTGATAGCACAACGAGGGACAAATAGCATTAAAGAATTTTAGAGAGTTTCCTCTGTAATTTGTTTACTTCTAACATGACTATTCAACAAAAGACATGCTGCACAGATGAGGTTCTATCTATCCATCCATCTATCTATTGTGGTACTGGGGATCAAACTCAGGACCTTGCACTTGCGATACAGACATTTCTGCTGCTGAGCTCTCTCCTCGGACCCTGCGTAGAGAATTTATTCATAATATTCATGAATCTTTCTTTAACGTAATTGGCACCAATTTTCACTGAGATCTGCCATGTGAGGTGGAGGCATTTACAAAAGGTTTTATGCAGGAAGACTTCCTTGGAGTCATGGCAGAAAGCGCACTGTGATTTAGCAATATTGGGCAGGTTTTCCATTTAGTTTCTTCAGATTCACTCGCCAACAGAGGGAGTGAGCTTGCTTCGCCTTGTCGTGTTCTTCAGAGAAAAGAAATAACTTCTCTATCGTGGGCCCCCTTTGTTTGAAAATTCATTTTGCCTTTAACCAATATATTGACTTATTCAGTAAATTATTGAAAAGAAATGAACATATTGTCTGTAGTTTTGTGTGGTCAGAATGTAAACTAAGTATTTTTGGATTATTGCATGCTTTTTTGTTTACATTGTATGGTATGTCAAAAATGAAAATTAGGAGTATAAAAGTAGACTTTCAAAATACTGCTTGCTAACATATCTGCTTATACTGAGTTAGAATCAAAGAGTATATTTGTGATCTGTTTAAATGCTTCAAAACTTAAATCCTGTGAAAAAGATACACTAAAATGAAGTACCTGCAAAATATGTGGCATTTCTCTGGGGTTTTTGATTTTCTATTTTAAAACACTGCCATTTTCCTGCATTTGACTGGCAGTCTTTGTTTATGCGTTTCTAAGGGTGTGGATATGTTCACATTAATGTCAGACAAGTTGGAAATAAACTCAGGCAGAGTCTGCTTAAGCCCTGCTCCATCATTACATTGTTTCAGGGTATGGAATTACCACCTCTTGGGAAACATGTTGAAAACAAAATTGTAACTGTGTTAGGCCAGATACAATTAATTCATGCCTAAAAGTCTCTGAACACCATCTGAATTTGAATAAACTTAACCTGGATTTGTCTCCAACCAATTTTAAATTAACAGAACATTTACTCTTAGACTAGGAATTGAAAGGCAAGAACAACTTTTGTGGTTTTAAGATTCAAATAAGCTACAAATATGGGTTCAGGTTTAGGAACCTTTCCTAGGCTTATACAGTTATGCCTGTGGAGTAGTCAGTTTTATTCTGCTTTTTAAGTAAAATTAATAAGGTTATGTCATACAAATAAACCTTATGTCTGAAAAAGTTGCTTATGTTTAAAATGCATTGCAGGACCAGCCACATAGCTCAGCAGATTAACGTGCTTGCTTAGGCAGACACAGAGGACAGGGTTCGATCCCCAGTGTGCCATGCCAGCCCCGCCCCTGAGGCGCACTGAGACTGCTATGGAGATTGGACATGGTGGCGCATACTTGTAATCCCAGCATTTGGAAGGGGGAACACAGGTGGATCACTACAAGTCCAATCTACATAGTGAGACCCTGCAGACCCTTACTAAACTAAAGTAATAAAATACATTCTATTAAAAATTAGTTTTTATTATCCTTAACAAGAGAAAATTTACTCCACTGAAAATTGTCTCATTATGGATAGATGAGAAAAACATAAACCATGTGAGTTGCAATATTAGTTTTCACTTTTAGAAAGAATCTGTGAAATAGGGCTATTCCAATACTACAGACGTTACAGAAGATAAAACAAGAGAAGATTTCTATTGTTGCCAGACTTCCTGACTACTTGAATGTAGGCTCTGCCAGGAGTGAAAATGGGTCCCACAGAGAACAGAGCACCACAGTGGAGGATGCAGTTGGGTGGCTGCTTCAGCATTGTACTGTCCCCTCCCCCGCAATTGGGCTGTAGAGGATTTCAAGTTAGCTCCTTAAAAGAACTGATCTCTAGCAAGCCGGATATCCTCGTGTAAAAGGTTACCCCCACAGTACAGAGGACACAGAAGGGACGTCATTACACATAGACTCCTGGGATACAGTCAGGGAGTAGCTGGGAACTTTCTTCTCCTGATGGATTTGGAATTATGTGTAAATATATCAGGGAATGAATAGCAATATTAACTAAAAGCTTATAAATGAGGGTCTCTGTTTCATTTGATTATAAATCATCTCATAAGAGGAGGGATGTACACTTTGGCTCTTTGCATATGAACCCAAATAGGACAGGGCAGGTACTGACATGCCAGATGAGGCCTGGTAGATCAGTCAGGATTATGAACTTGGGCCATGTGAAGGTTTCAGTACAACACAATTCACAGAATTAAATGACAGCAGCGATTGTCATGGCTTAAATTATTAATCAATTAAATTGTTATCTGACTAACTCAAATAATTGAGCAAATATCCTTTATAACTGTGGGCTTAACTAAAATTTAAAAGTACTTAGAAAGGGCTGCCATTGTAGCTGCATGATAGAACACTTGCTTGGCATGAGTAAGGCCCTGGGACAGCATCAGCACTGATAGGAAGGAAGCAAGGGAGGGAGAGGAGAAAGGTTTTAATTTGTTTTGTTTATGACTTTATGTGTCTATCCATGCATGTATTTCCTATTTGTTATCTGAAGTTTCGTTGAAGGCATGATGGCATTTTTCCTGTGAATACTTCAGCAGGTACCTGCAAAAATGAGGAAAGATTCTGAGCATTACAATACGAGAATTGTGCTTGATGGATATTTATTCCCAGTTCCCCAATAGTCCCAATAATGTCCCTTATAACTTTTTTCCTGAAGCAAGAGCCAATCAACAGTTGTACATTGGTTGTATTTATTTGATAGATCTCTTTGATCTGGGTCAATGTCAATACTTTCTGTTATTCATGACACTGACATTTTTAAAGATTAGACTACTAATATTGTAGAATATGTCACAATTTGAATTTTTTTTTTTTTTTTAACCAGGGAGTGAACTCAGGCCCTTGTGCCTACCAGGGAAGTGCTTATTCTACTGAGCCATCTCCCTGGCCCTGAATGTCTCATATTTGAGTCAAAATTATTTAATAAAAACAGGAAATAAATAAATGAAGAAAGAAGGAGAGAAGAGACAAAGAAGAAAATGAAAAGGCAGAAAAGATGTGAAATAATTTCATAATAGATTGTTTATACAAATTAGGCAAAAAACAAAGTCTAGTAGATTTATGTTCAGACATTAACAAACTTATTTATTGGTGGATGAGGAAACATAGTGCATATTAAGATTTAAGGATTTCTGAAATACTTCCTATAGGGCATTTTGCTTAGTGGAGAAGGAATAAATGTTGAAGGTTTTCTTAATGTTTTAAATGAAAATGCAAAACCCGGTGGAAAAGTCCAATCTAGTGCTTTTCCTCCATACATAAAATAGCACAATTTCTTTTTCTTAACATATGCAAATCAATTTTGTGGATGTAGGTTAGCTCCACTATATTTGCTTCTTCAGCCCTTCACCAGCTCATAAAATTAAAAATGATCTCAATGCATTAATTGAAATATGTAGACATTCCAGACACAAGACAATTTAGTTTCTTTTTAAAGCCTACAAACCAGTCAGGATTCATATCTTGAACAGGAGAGTTTAATGAAAGCTGTTCAGAAAGTAAATATGAATTTCAAGTTGCACCCCCTCAAGCTTCAGTAGGTTTTCTAATGTGCCCATGTGCCTACCATTTTAAATATCTGCTTTACTTCATCTCCAAGCCCCCAAATAAATGAAGAGGGGGTTATGTAATTATAAGAATATGGGAATACTGCTAAGAAGTCACAGGATTGGAGTGATTTTTTTTCTCTTATGCATATACTCATTCCTGACAGTTTTGGGTTTTGCTTGAGAAGGCAGAGTTGTAGAAAAACAAATATCCTGAGTAGGCAAGGTATTCTATTTCCTGTTCATGTCTTTGGTGGCTTTAATTGCTGTCCTTGGAGTCTCCGCTCTTACCCAGTGTCTAATTATGCCCTGAGTCAGTGAGGTATAGTCTCATTTGCCTGGGTTTGTTTTCTGGGATTTCCTGTTAATTCCTGAAGTGGAGCAAAAGTAGACCTTCATGTTGGCTTTTGTGAGTCTCAGCAGAAACTGAGAGTTGAGGTCTCAAGTTCTGTAATTATTAAGTGAAATTGTGTGTGAAAAGAAAAATCCAGTCATCTATGCTTTTATTTCTTAACTCTCTTTATTATGAAAGAACAGAGATCCTGTATATAATGAGTCAGTATATGTACCTATTGCTAACCTTTCAACATTATCAACTTGTAATTTTGTTTTTATGCCTGTGCATTTACTAGCATATTAGTTTGAAACAAACCTCAGATAATATTTTATTCATAAATATTCCATATATAAGTATTTTTTTCTGTAAGGTCATGTCCAATTTATGTACTTTCAGTTTTTGTTGGGGTGATTTAGAGATCTGAATCCCATCAAGTGAGGCTTTGATGCTCTTCTGGAATGGTGGTTTATTGTTTTGGGTCAGCAGCTACAGGTTCAATAAAAGCAATGTGGTATAAGAATGTTGGATGTGAATGAAGGAATCAATGCTAAGATTTAACGTTGTTAAATTTGTTATTTAAGGGCGGGGGTTATCTGATGATTAGTTGGTAAAGTGAGCCCAAGCTCCCAACAACCACAAACTGTACATCCCTGAATAAACCCATCATTCATCTCTGAAATTAAACTTATCTAAAAAATGAGTACAATGCTTCTGTACCTGTTAAACCTGGGAATGAAGTATTATTTGGGACATGAAAATGCTTGAAAATGATGCTAAATTACCTGTTCCCCTTTAGCGTAGGCTTTCTTTTTGAAAGTACCAAATTTAAGATTCTTAATCATATAAAGATTATAAGTAAACTAAAATGATTGTAACTGTAATTAATGTAAAGATTGAGGAAGAAACCCAAACTTTTGTGGAGAGATGATCTTATAATCAGGGTTTTCTTTCTCCCTTTTCTGAGTATTTTTACTTGGGCATTTTATTTTTCTCCAAGTTGAGATCCATACTGGCTCACTCTTTTAATTTTTTTTTTCTTATTAGTAATACTTTTGGAATGGTGCCTTGATCAGGCCCACTGAAAATTAATGTTTCCCTTTGAGAGACTGCCTATTCATCAGAACTCCTTTCTGCCTCCTGTCTTTTTTAGCCTTGCCTCCCCGGTTGAAAGAGATGAAGAGTCAAGAGTCAGCTGCAGGCTCCAAACTAGTGCTTCGCTGTGAAACCAGTTCTGAATACTCGGCCCTCAAGTTCAAGTGGTTCAAGAATGGGAATGAGTTAAACCGAAAAAACAAACCACAAAACATCAAGATACAAAAAAAGCCAGGGTAAGAATGCATACAACAACATAATCTGTCCTTATCAATAGGATGATACAAAAATAACATTTAGAGCCTAACAGATAAGTTTACTAGGGAAATATCTGATATGCAATAAATAAAAAGATTTTGCATAATACAGTGACTAAAAATTGTGAGAAGCTGGAGTCATTGATTCTTATAATTTTTGGGTCAAGAAAGGAAAGGATAGAGAAGAGACTCTAGAAAGTAGGGAAAGATGGAAATGAAGGACAAAAAATATTAGCGATAACTGTTGGAATAGTTATAGATCCAAAATTTCAATGATTGCTTTAAAATCAGATAGTGGAGTTTAGAATACATTACATTACAAAACTCCTAACTTTGTTATAAAGCTCAATACCTAAATTTATCAGAACATTAAATTGTAATTAGTTCAGTGTGACTATTTTTAAACAAGGAGCTAATGCAAAAAACTATAGCTAGTGAGAATGTTTGAACAACAATTCTATTGCCACGATTGCAGCTTTTAAAAATCAGGCCTGCAGTAGTAAGATCTTACCTTTCTGTTTACTGTCTCCTCTGAGGACATCAGTGTGAAGAAGGGCTTCATGGACTTCATGTGACAACTTAGTATATGTGTTATATATCTGCCTGATGCTTCTTTGTTATCCCTGAGTTATTCATCTTTTATTTCCATATTTAAGAATTATTCCATTGTGTTAAAATACATTTTGCACTCATGGAAGAGTATGTAGGATTTTTAAATACCGCTTTGTAGGATTTTTACCTTAAAACAGTCCTTTAATCAATGCTACACATGTTAGAGAAGTATCAAGTTCAGATACTTTCCACACTCACACCTCAGAGAGTTCCAGGGAATCCTCAGGAGTGATAACCAGAAAAACAGAGGTCCTCTCCTGTCTTTTGATTTTATGGGGTAACTACCAAAAAGTTGTCACACAATGATGAACAAGTGAGAACGAAGTGATTTTAATGAGGACTTAATTGAATCTTATCAGTGTTTAATTTAATTGCTCTGATAAGTATAATTAGGGAATTTCTTCCTAGTTTCCATGGTCCAATTGAGTATGTTGCTTGTGAGTTATTGGTTCTGTTAGGAAGATCTGTTGGTCTGGAAGGAGCATAGAATGAAGGGTGAGAGAAAGAGTGGGTGCTACTTTCTGGAGCAGGCGGTGCTTCAAAGCCCTAAAATATGAAGATCTATGGCACTTCCTACACAATGTCACCTTTTCTTTAAAGAACATTCTGATATACAGTATGGGAAACTGAATAGTTAGCACATCGTGACTAATTTTGCAGATTCATGAATTGAGAGTCAAAAGTTGGCATTGTCTAAAGTCATACTAGAGCCATAGATCTATTTTTATGGATTCCTTAATTTTGTGTTCTTTTTTTAAAATGGTAACCATCCATATTTAATAATGTGCATATAGGAAAACAGGGATAGCTTGAATGAACTGAAAAGATAAATAGGATTCTTGTACAGAAAACTGACAAGACAAACAACACTTGCAGATATTGGACTGAATAGATTTTGGTGTTTTCTCATCAAGTAGGCAAATTAGTAAGAATTCAGATTATCTAAATGCAGAGTGACATCTCATTTACTGCTAAATGGCTATAAAATGTCAGTATAAGTACCATAATTTCTTCATTCATCTGTTGATGAACATATATACTATTTCCAAAATCTAACTGTTATAAGTTGCGCTGCTATAAATGTGATACACATGTATGCTTTAGTGCCTGTGATAGGCCTTATATCAGGAATGTGGGGCAAGTGAGGAGGCATAAGGTATTACATCCATTCTCTGGTGGTCCTAAGTTTGCAGAGTTTCGCCAGTCCAGTATAAAGCATCGGCATTCCAGATCCTGTGCGGAAGCACACCCTTAGGGCTGGGGAGGAGGGTACCAGGGAAGCAGACTATAAGCTAAAGGAGTAGCAGAAAGCTTCTGAAGACTAAGGATAGTGGGTGTCATGATACATGGACAGAAGCAAATGAACATGGGTACATAGAGTGTAGACAGACCTAAATCAAAATTACTTCACTATCATGAACATGCTTTTGAAAAGACACAGGTGTACTTACGGAGATAATTTGTTACAGGGCTTGGGTGACATAAAAGCATCATCAGTATGCAGAAAAGCATTTTCATATTGACTTCATGGGCTCAGACAGTTATAGCACTGTCTACATATTAATGCAAGCCTATTATGCTAGAAAGGCCAATGTCCAGAAGTTACTTCTTTTAAGACTTATCCTTGCTGGAAATAATTAAATAGGGGAAAACATTTAACACCTTTGATCTAAAAATAACTCACTTTGTGTAGAGCAGATAGCTGCTTCATAAGTGATCAGTTTACCACTTTTCAGTATTGGCTATTTTTCTATCTCTGAAGTCACCTCTTTTTAAAAAACACAGTGTTCATTATTACTCACCTACAATCTTGTTTTGAAATTTTATACCATTGTTTTTATTGGTTTTTTCTTTATTTTTAAAATAAAAAGTAGTGCTACCAATTTTTTTTAGTTTAATGTTAAAGGACCCAACTGAATCTAAATTTAACATTTGAAAGGTATTCTACTACTTCCAATTTATCCTGTAAATATAAGTAGAATGAACAATTCTATCAGACCAATTTTTTAAAGTACTTAACATCATGAGCATGATATTAAAATGCTCAATTTCTTCCAATAGATCATAACGACAGTAGAGTTAGATTTGTGATAGATGGGATTCTGCCGCTTGCCATTTTAGAACTACCTGTATTCCGTAAAGTCAAAAATACGGCTAGAGTGCTGCTCAGGCCCAGGGTACCGTCTAAATAAAATGATTCTTACTCTTCGGGTTCATCTATATGTTAAGACTTGTGCATCACTAAGAGATTCAGACAACAGTATTTGTGTTTCATAGTGGCTTGTTACTTACACTTTACACTTTATCTTAGCTTGTGATCAAACAATCAGAGGTGAATTTGAGTTTGAAGCTTAGGATTTCTCATGGATTCTCTTTACTTAAACAAAACGTCAACTCATTTCCAACCTTTAGTTAAGCATTTTTTTCCCCATTTTATAATCTAGATTGTACATAACAGTCAGAATTTCCTTTTAATCCTTTAGTGTTATGACAAGATTTTATACTAATAGGCAATTTCTATTATTGTATAAAATCTTAACCCCCTTTACCCCTACTCCTACTAATAAGCTATATTCTTACATGTTCTTGCTATGATGTTTGAATTCACATTTGAGCCTTTGTTTATTTTATTTGGCTAAGCAATGTGTGGGACCAATTTAAAAGAAATGGAAACCACCAATGTGTAATGTGTCTGCATATCTCTTTGTTCTAGTTTTGTTTAGTAGATGATTTTGATCAAGAAAGCTGAGGCACTTTGGGGCTGTCAGATTGACTTCATTTAAATTTGTCTTCTCTTATATAACCTAATAAAAGATTTACTCCCCACTCTTTGTACACCCTTAAGTTTGGATATCCCTAATTTAGTCATATCCCTTCATTTCAGCCCTGCCATATTTTCATTTTGTTTAAAATGAGCTCTGATTTTTTCAGATTTAGATTTTTTTTTCTTTTGGCCTTTATGTGTTTTCAGTGGTTTAATTTTTCTCTAAAATAGAAAACGTTCATTTACATTCCCTTTTCTTATTCACTGAGCAGCTTTGACAGGCCACTTGAACTTTATATGAAAAGCCATCTCAGTTTCCTTATGTAATGGCCATTTGATATGATTTATGTGAGGTGGTGTGTACGGTGCCTACTTTGGTCCCTGGGAAATCACTGTTTCTTTTTTGTGCTACTCTTAAAATTAGCAGATTGGTAGACTAGGAAGCAGTATTGAGCACATGAACATGAGCTCAGTTCATAAATTACTCAGGGTTCAGAGGAATAGACTTGTGCAGACTAGGATGTTCCTTGCATACATTTAAGTTGCCTTCGCTTCTAAAATATAGTAGAAAAATTAAGGTCAGTAAGAAAAACTAAGTAATAGTTATTGACACCTTGAATTCTTCGTAAGTGAACACTTACTAAAAAAGAGAGAATCAAAAATTTTATTTTGATGGAGGAAAGAAATTAGCATTTAAAACTTTAATTTATAAATCTGTGTTTATTTCAGAGTAATAGATGGTTATTATAAAAATCCAAATACTTCAGGACTTAGAATATAATTATAATAGCAGCTAATGTTTACTGGGACTAATAACTACTGTATTATCTTTAACAATTTACATGAATTAACTTATTTAACATTTATAGAAAATGAACTCCACTGCTGCCCTGGGCTTCCTCAGTCCCCAGGAATCTTATCAGTCAAACTGCAGAAAGTTAGCTTTACGCATGTGTAGGATTTCAGAATTTTTCCCAAATTAACGTCCAATACACAGTGAAACTGACAGAAGAGAAAAAATGGCTGTGGATCCAAGTTTATCAAAGCTCCTGATCTTGTTGCCATTTACAATTTTCAAGAAACGTTTGGCCATTTCTCCTCTTAACTACATTCTCTCCCTACTCTGGGACACAGAGATTGCAATGGCACATTTAAATGAATCCTTACAGTTCAGAGGGGGCCTTAATGATCATCTAGATAATTGATTTTCCAGTTCTGCCCCTAGAGAATCCTAAATTGCTATTGAATTGCAAACAGTGTTGCCAACCACTTTGACTTGAACATTTTCTCTGATATTTTTGAATACGAGGCTTTGATTTAAGCTTTCATTTTAAAGCAAGATTTTGTTGCAAAAATAGTTGAAAGCACCACTCTAATTTAATCTTTCTCAGCATAGATATTCTTGTAAGAATGTGCTTGGCAGGTGATTATCCAACTTGAGTCTTCCCAAGGAGAAAGCCTAACTCTTCTCAAGACACATGATCCATTTCTGAATGCTCAAGAAGTTCTTTATAACATCACCCAAAAAATATCTTCTTTTTCTGGCAAGGCTTAGCTCTACCTTAGTTCTTTTTCTTGTAAGAATTAGTCTTTGTAAAGGACTTGGCAATCCCAAGTAATTTCCTTTTCCAGATGATAGGAAACACATTTAAATAGCTGCTCATCCGTCAGCCATAGCTACTTGCCAGGGGGACCTCTGTGTCTCTAACAGAATTTTCTCATTAAGACTTGTGGGCCCTGTTCAATTCTGATCACCTTCTTTTAAGTGTTCTAATTGTTGACGTTTCTCATAATGTACTACATCAAAAAGTATTTCATAATTCTAAATGTAATTCAGCCAGTGGTCACTAGGACTTTTATCCCATTCCATTTATGGTCTACTATAATATTAAGTTGGTAAATAGAGCATAGATTTCTTTTTCTCTTCATCATTTATTTTTAAAAAGTAGTTTTTGAAAGTGGCTAATGTTAAACATGTGGCTATGTGAAATGCTCTCCTCTTTCTATATTAAAGTCAATGCATCTCTCTCACGTCCTGCATTTCTACCACTGATTGCATGTACATTTGTGTATGTGCATGTGCATGCTGTTTGGAGTTTGATTGCAGAACCTTTTCACCAATCCTTTTAATATTTATTTTTGAGACAGGGTCTCGTGTCACTAAGCTGTCCACACTGGACTGAAATGTGTGATCTTCATGCCTCAACCTGTCAGAGTATTGGAATTACAGGTGTGTGGCACCATGCCTGGCACTACTGGTGATTTTCACCAGAATCGTGACTCACTTTCATCAAGACAAGCTTCAGTCTTGAGTTTTGGCCCATCATTGATCACCCCTAGAATCTCCCATGGTATTCCATAAAGGAATGATTGCATGGGCCCATGTCGTGTTTGCCTTAGATTTGCATAAAAACTGCTGAAGCACTATAAAGAAAGTCTTAACAAAACTGGCCATGGTGATACAGGCTTATTATTCTAGCAATAAAGAGGCTGAAGCAGAAAGATGGCAAGTTCAAACCTAGCCTGGACTACAACATAGCCAGACCCCATCTTGAAACCGAAAAGAAACCTCTTTAACTGTGTGCAATTCAGCATTTCCTTGCACAGAGCATTCTTTCTCCTCACTTCCCACTTTGTCTCCCTTCTCTCTTTGTCTGTTTTTAAAGCATAGCATTTGATTACATTTCTTGGAATAGTATTCCAGGAAGTACTGCCCAGGCCTGTTAAGGGAATTTTGATTTTAGGATTATGTTTTTACGATTATGTTAACTGCAAATTTGATTACTGTGGTTCTTATAGTTCAGTCCAGTTCAATACTTAAAATATTAAATCACACAAGGTCAAGAAAGAGGTCTTTACATATATGTTTGTTCCTGGATTTATATAAATAATAAAGAAAAGTTACGCTTTTGGTTGTTGTCTATTCTTGTAGTAATCTTATCTCAGAATTTTGGATTAATGAGAAAAATTGCTGTTTTCTTATTTTAGAAATTTACTCTTTCTCTGATATTAAAGATCAGGATATTATTTTCCACATCAGTATTCTTAATGCTTATTTTCCACTTGAATATTCTTAATTCTTCATTGTTCTCCAATATCTGTAATGTATCAATTACTGTTAATAGTATGATTATACATGCAAATTCTTTCAGCAAACTATATAATATTCTAGACTGAAAATATTAGTACAGTAGTTACAACTTTATTCCATTCTTCAAGAGTATCAGTAATGGAGGTAACTTGTCATGTAAAGATAAGTAAAAAGGTTATAATTCTTTACAATATTATATATGAATGCTCTAAAATTTCGATTGTGGAGCTGGGGAGATATCTCAGTAGAATAACTGCTTGCCTGGCAAGCACAAGGTCCTGAGTTCAAGCCCTGGTACCACCATAAAAAAAAAAAAAAAAAGAATTAAAATTTGGATTGTGATAATATTTTTTTTCATTTTATGTATTTGGCACAGTGTCTCACTATGCAGCTCAGACTCGTAGTGATCCTCCTGCATTCAGCCTCCCCAGCGCTGGGATTACAGGTGTGTGCCACCATGTCTGAACTTGGTCACAACTCAGGGATCCCTGAGGGTGGAACCGGCAGAGCATGCAGGACTGGGGATCAAACCCTGATCCCTGTGCTTACCAAAGCAGGCACTTAATCTGCTGAGCTATCTCACTGGCCTCTGGAATGTGATAATTTATAAGATGTTACATTTTACTAACCCTTACTATCTGGTTGCCAAGATACTTGCCATCAAATTGGTTTATTTGGCTTACAGAGATGTACTTTAGGGAAATTCTTCTGTTATTAAGCTTTCTGATTAATGTGTGAATATTCCTTAAATAGCTCTGAGTGGTTCCATTACATTTATAAACAAAGCTGTTATTACATTAGCTGTACTTTTTCACCAGTTTTGTTCCATGGACCATTATTTTCTAAATTAATTAATATATAACATATGTCAAGTGAATGGAACGGATTCCATGGTCAAAAAAGTTGAGAGAAACTTGACAATAAATTCTCTTGTTAGAGTCAGCTTATATTAAAGCCTCTGAGAAAGACTATAGGATTTTTTTTAAAAAAGTCTATTTGTTTGTTTGTTTGTTTGTTTTTTAAGCAAATGTTTTCTAAACTTCTTGAGTATAGAACACTTCATTTGCCCCTCCAGCTTGTTTTTGTTTCTTTGTTTTGGTTGCTGGTTTTCACTGTTGTTCTTTGTTTTTGGGTGCTGTGTAGTCTAGGGTGGCCTCAGATTCGATTCATAGCAATCCTCCTTCCTTGGCCTGTTGCATGCTGGAATTACAGACGCACACCAACATTCCTGTCTTTTCCCTCAAGTTGACCTGTCAGCCTTGGAAGGCATGACTAGTTGAGGAATTTCTCAGTTAACATGTTGGTTTGACTATTCCTGCCCTTGGCTGGGGCACTCAAGACTATGTCTTTTCTCTGCATAGTGCATCTCCCCTTCCTGCACCCACATTAGGAACAGTAAGTCCTACTGAGTCCTTCAGTGGGAACTGCCACACATTCTTCTCATTTGTTCATCCATTCATGCACACACCCAGGACAAAGCACTGACTTAGCCCCTTTGAGGGTGCCAAAACCTGAGTGATGTGCTCCTGCTCTGAAGAATAGGTAGGTGGAGAGAGATGAGATGTACTAAAAGCACTGTCATAAAAAGGAGCCCCTAGGAGAAGGACTCATGGCTGTCAGGGTGTAGAATGAGTCGTCAGCAGCTCAGGTATGAGTTCATGAAAGACTTCATGATCTAATTGACACAGAAGGTCTGTTGAGGTTGCAATGGGTAGGAATCAAATACTAGGCACCAGCAAAGGACAAAGAAATGACCCGGCCATAATCACAAAGATGGAAGACAATAAGGTACATCGGGGATTTGGGGTGATTCAGTTTGTTAGACTAATGAAAAATAAGAGGAATTAAATTTGGAATAAATGATCTTACCTGTCTAAAACTGTATGACAAAAAGACTATAAACTAGTAGCAAGTAAAAAATCAACCAGAAAGATTTGTCTTTTCTTCCTGCCTTCTTTTCTCCCATCCATCTTTCTAACAATCTAAGAAGTAATAGCAACTGGGCTAGAGTAAAAACCAGTGCTTTAAAAAGGCTTTTGTGGTTCTGAGTCTCTGTGTCCTGGAGACTGATTAAATTGCAACTGTGTACAAGGGTAAAACAGAAAAAAGGAGATCACAGTACTGTACTTGTGTTTAAAGATGGTGAATATTGGTTTCATGTTTATAGTATACAAGTGTGTATCTTTGTTTCTGGAATATTCATCTCAGTTAAGAGCTAATCATGTGGTGCTGTGCTCTTAGCAATAAAAACCTTAAGAGAAGACAAATTTCCTTTCTTTTATAAATGATGAATATTCTCCGTACAAAATTCACACTATTCCTGATATTACTCTATTGAAAAGTGCAGACCATTTTTTATCCTTTCTAGCATTCATTAAGTACCAGCTCTTACCAGACTTGAAATAGGAAATTATTGTACAATTTTTCTCTTCCCAAGTCCTGACAGCTGATGACATTCAGATGTAAGGAGGAAAGAGAATTTAATTTACCAATTGGGCTTAAAACCCAAAGGCATAAGGTGTTTAGTGGTAGAAGCAGAGAAGTAAAAGGAAAAGTTGGACAATAGCACATTTAAATTACTCATCTGCATGATAAAATTGAAATTATATCATTGTATAATTTAAATGTGTTGTGTCCCACTTTTACTCTGGGTAAGTCACATAATCAAATCAGTGTAATAATAAATTGTGTTTGAACACGGTATGTGTTGTGTGGTGAGGGGGAGTTTGAAAACTCTGAGATTATAGAATAATATGATTTTGATATATATGAGATTTCTGTGATATATGTTCATGTCCCTTTGGTTCTGATCTTATAGGAAGTCAGAACTTCGTATCAACAAAGCATCGCTGGCTGACTCCGGAGAATATATGTGCAAAGTGATCAGCAAATTAGGAAATGACAGTGCTACTGCCAGTATCACCATTGTTGACTCAAATGGTAAGAGATCTCTGTTGCATTGTGTGTCTCGCTCAGTAAGAGGAGTAGTAATCAAGATAAATGGTAAGATTTGGGATAAATTAATGGATGAACTCTCACAGTGAACAGATAAAAATCTTTTGTTTGTTTCATGAAGCTTTTTTTTCCATGAAATGATACAGACTGGATATATACATAGGTTTTTTAAAAGAACTTAAATATGTTTATGCATAGTAGAAACAAGGTAGGTTGCTAAGAGAAAGAGCTTGTACCTCACTTTTAAAATGGTTAGGCAGGGGCTAGGGAGATAGTTCAGCAGAATAAAGCACCCGCTTAAGCAAGCTTAGGCAAGTGCAGGAACCGTGGTTCGATCCTCTGCACCACGTGGGCAGAGGTGGGCAGACTAAGCTGGGCAGGCTGAGCTGGCCAGAGTTCAGGTGTACACACCGTGTACACAGGTGTCCAGGATGCACGCCTGTAATCCCAGTGCTGGGGAGGCTGAAAGCAGGAGGATCACCACATGTCAGAGCTGCATAGTAAGACCCTGTAACAACCAAATACATTTTTTAAAAATGGTTAG
Organism: Octodon degus; assembly: GCF_000260255.1. NCBI lineage: Eukaryota > Metazoa > Chordata > Mammalia > Rodentia > Octodontidae > Octodon > Octodon degus. Next base: position 10,508,208 of record NW_004524664.1, on the reverse strand, counting down.
GCAGTTTAGTCTTTTCATATGATATGGAGAGGGAGACAGAGAATAAATAAATTGAGGGAATATGTATATATTTATATAGGTGAGCCTAAATATACATATTTTATATAGAGAGAGAGCAAGACAGTGAGAGAGAAAATGTATAGCATTGCTGATTTTTATGTTCCTCTATATGTTTTTCAGTGATCAGATATGGTTCTGGGTAGTGATAAGTTATGCAGTTATTTTAGGCCTATTAAGTTTGAAATTAGGAAAATGTTCCTAGTATGTATAAGCTTTAGCTATCCTCCAGGACATGCTTGTTAAATAAATGACTTAGAGATGGAATATGCTGCTACTCCCCTGATACCTTTTCTCAGCTATCATAGGAAAATGAAAGAATTGTAAACTAATGGCTCTGTTTCATGGAACTTTGGTATACACCACTCATTGGAGCCCTCCCAGGAGCTGGTGATGACCGAGAAGTGCTTGCTTGAACTTTTTGGAATATTGAAATACTATTCTATAATCATAGGTTTGAGACTATGACGAAACAAAGTCTAAATGGTTGTTGCTTGCTAAAGGATCACTTGCAATGATAGGCTTGCCTTATGCGATGGAGTAAAAGTGTCAGTCAGTGTGAGAAGGGCAAGTGCCATTGATGACGAATTCGATAGGAGACTGGTACACCTTCTGTCACTTGGTCCAAAAGTGATATGATAAAGTGGGGGAAAGGGAATGAGTTGAATATGTGGAACAGGGTTGGCAAAATCTAGGTTAATGCCGGTCCTCTATGGATGTTCCAAGGAGCTGCTCTGTTGCAGTTTAATCAAAGTTCATTACTTTCATTTTAAATATCTTTCTCCACAGAGAGTGTTCCCCTCCACAGAAGGGGGATAGTAGTTTCTATCACTATCTTTAGAAACTGCACTTATGATGGTTCAAATGTAAAAGCCATTTAAAATGTATATGATCAAATATAATATCACTTTACTTTTCAATCCTTATGAAGTAAGCAGTCATGTTTTCTAGTAGTACTTTACCCTTCATGAAATGTTGCTGGATGCCACATGAAGCACCAACTTAAAAATTAATTTCAGAAAATTATTTTTCATTTTATATAATCATGTTTTGAAGTCCACCTCAGTTTGTCACTGGCTTGGTTCATTTGTCTGTAGGAATCATATTTCATAGGAACTACTATAGAATTATGATTTTTGTATTATCTGCTCCTTTCCATAGACCAGCAGAAATACACAGCAAAGTTGTCCAAACCATCCTGTTTACATACATAGATCTACCATTTTCGCCCACTCCCTCTCCTGTCTTTCTCCTCAACTCAGTAACTCTTTCCTTTTAAATGAGTAATGAATTTGTTTTGTCTCTTTTTGATTGTTTTACTTATTCTCTTAATTTCTTATACACATTTCTTTTTCTTCTTCCAATTTTGCATTCATGTATCTGGCTATATGAATTACTGGTTGGAAGACAACACTGTGTATTACAACAAATACAGTGAAATTCATATTACTTTGTTAAGTGAAATTCTGTAACACTTGTAATTTTGTCTGTTTTAATACTGTTTTGTGGGGACAGGGAGATAGCTCAGTATAATAAGCGTTTGCCTGGCAAGAGCAAGGGCCTGAGTTCAATCCCTAGTTCTGCAAAAAAAAAAACAAACAAACAAACAAAAAAAAAACCTATTTTGTACTCTCTTTAAAAATTGGATTCCCTGAGGGAAGCATAGAGAAAAAAATAATTATTATTTTGACAGTTGGATTATAATTGAATAATTGTGCATACTGATGCCTATAAAGCCCATGGAAAATAAAATTATAGTTAGTGCCAAGGTTTTACTGAGTACTTGTATTATTTAAGATATAGATCATTCTACAATTTCAGATTTAGATGATTATTATTATTTACTATATTATTCCTGACACAAACCTATATAGCTCCTCTTACAATAATTTTTTGGGAATAAAAATTTAATAACATTGCTTTTCACATTTCTCACAGGACAGATGATGAAATGATTTTTCCAGATTAATTTATTCAAGTCTCAGTCTAATGCTCAAATTTGGATAGTATTGACAAATTAGAGGAGGGATATGCAAGTTGGGATGTTTTATGATAACAAGTTTGTTTCCCTGACAAGAGGAAAAAAGTTCATAGAATATTTTAAATAAATTATTTTCAGACAAGCTAGTATGATTCCTTTAGGCATGAGTTCTTAGTGATTTGAAGCATCTGAAGGAGGAGGATGAATCTCAGTGACACTGCAATGTGATCTTGTTTTTATTTTCTTCTTAGGATGTTAGGAATAGATCATATTTATTCTCCATTCTAATCATATTTAAAGCAAGTGGGAATCTTATTAACAACAGACTCCTTTGGGATTACAAAGGTATTTGGTAGTGAACCCAAAAATGGACCCAGGTTTTTAAAAATTCTTTCTACCCTGCAGTTCACTTTATAGCTAGATGTGTATGTCTGTGTGTACAAATATTTAAGATAGATTCTTTTAGTCATGCAGAACAGCGCTGAAGGACCAGAGTAAGTCCTAAGGGGAGAACAATTTTAGAGGAAAGTGGAACTTCCTTATCACTGGCCTCCAGGAGATGGCATTGTACCCAGAGCATCACTAAAAATTTGAACAGTGGGATTTTATGACTTCTCTACAGCACTCCTCCTTTAATGTGCCTTGTATACTTACTGAACATTTTTTCAACACGTATTTCCTGTGTCTCTTCATTTCTCCTGCTTTCATCTGTGCTTCTGTGTGACTCCAAACTTTGGCCTGTGCAAGGGCCACTTGGCCATGTCCTTCCCCTTCCACGTGGGTCTCTAACTGCTCCTGAATGATTGTTTCCTTGGTGCTCCAATTAGGTTCTCTATCACAAGAATCTGATTTGCAGGATTTGTTGTGCCACATTACATCAGAAGACCTGGAGAAGGTCCAAATCATTTGAACTTCATGAGATGCCAGCCACAGCTCCACCAGGGTAGCACATGCTGTCAAGGCCTTGTGCTTCGGGAGGTACCATGATTGAAAAGGACAGAGTATTTTACTTATTGGGTGACATCCTCTCTCCCTGTACCTCAGGGACTTCTTAGTATAACTGAAAGGAAATTATGTAATCATCCTGATTGCTCAACCTCCTTCCCTATTATCTATGAAATAAATGCCTGTGAATGATTATATGCTTGAGTAAAAGAATGACCGTACTTCTACTATTTTCAAACATTTAGAAAAGAACATATGCATAGTAGATCATTTTGTTAAGCTACATTTTAGAAATTTATGTGTTTTCTGCCTTTCTCAATGCCTTTTAAATCACACTTTATTTGGAATTGGGCAAAAGAATTTGCCATATGTAGACATATATAAATCTGCAATCTGTTAATTACTTCTAGCACTATTTAAGTCTACCATTGAATTTTTATGTAAAGAATGAACTTATAGGCAGTAATCATTACACGATGAATTGCAAGTGGAGTTCTTTCATGAATTCATATGTGGCAATTCAAAAGCTCCCAAGCACTGTGCTTTCATAGCTCATGTGCTGTATTTCTGCTTCTAGCTGTAGCTTTTTGCCTTGATTTTTCTATAGGAAATGTTCACTTAGCAATTGAGTTTGAACTAACAAGCTTTATGAAAACTCTTGGGTATTAGAATAGGGAAGAAAGTAATAGACCTAACTGGTTTTCATATTGATTATTTCATGCTGTCTTTCCCAGGATTAATGTAGGAGAATATATAACTCATCCATCATATCTTCTTTTAAAGTTTTTTTAATGAGAAGAAAAATTATTTGAGTGAGATTCAAGATCTCATAGGAGACATTGGTGTGTAGTAATAAAATAGATATCTCATTTAAGAAGAGAAGAAAAATACCATTTTTATAATATTTTAGTAAATTATCAATTGATTCTTCAAAAAATTGCCTTTAGCCTTAACATCTTCCCCAAACTGACAGTGTCATTAGAATAGCAATGACATTAGTGAAGGTGTTAACTTAGGGTTATGCTGTTGAGAATGTAAAATAGGTTTTGTAATTTGCATAGTCATCTCCAATATTTTGTATATAGTAGGATGCACACGAGGGTTAATAAGGGACAGCGAAAGGAATCATAGTCTATGCATACTGGCTCTATGTCACTTAGTAGCTTCAAATTTTCTGTTACTTAAGAGTAAGCATTATCAACAAGAAAACTTCAGATACTCAAAGATATTCTGCCTACGCTAATACATGAATATTCTCATTTTACAAAGATAATCACTTTGTGACACAATAGTGATCCATAATTTTAGAAAATCAAGGAGTTATGTAAGTGAATATTGAAATACACATCCTATATATAAGTGCATACATGTATGTTTATTTTGCTGAATAGTCATATGTAGTTTGTTTTACTCATGATGAAATCTCAAGTCATACATTCATAAATAGAGAAAAATCCTTTTCAGAATACATTTTTCAGATGCTGTGATTTTTTTCTTGAGACCACATCCACTGTATTAAAAAGTAGTCATGCATTACAAAATCCTGATATTCTTGATTTTACTTGCGTATTCACCAAAATCTGCCTAACTTCATGTGATTCCTAAATCCTCATTAATTTACACTAGTGGGGGATCCTTTATAAATTAACAAATTTAATATACCAGACTGGTATATAAATGTATTGCTTAAATAAGCACCAAGCAGATTGTAGGACTTAATAATTTTTTTAAAGTCTTTAAAAATCATGAAAAATATTTTCAATCACACTTAAAACATTGTTTCTTTGAATGTGTTTCCGTTGAAAGCATATATAATAATGGTTGCTGAGTGGTTTTGACAAAAAATTTTAATTTATTAGAAGTATTCTTTTCAAAATGAAGTTTTCTTTTTAAATATAGCAGTATATGTTAACTTTCAAGCTTGTATTTCACCCAAGATCAACTCAGATTTTTTTTTATTTGAAAGCATAATCATTAGCGAAGTCTCTAGGAGGAGTATCTAATATTAGGGAGGGAGTTTATTTTAAGATATCTGTGTGTAGACGCATCATTATAGTAATCTCTGCTGATGTTTTTTATGTAGCATTCAATTAAAAAAGGAAATGTTGTGGCTAACCTTGCCTCTAATCTGAGGCAAGAGATAGAAAGCACTGCTTTGTGTTTTTTGTTTTTTGTTTTTCCTTGAAAGGTCACATTGGACAGCTACTTAAATTTGTCAAAAATAAATTCAGAGAGAGTCTTTATATCAAGTTAAGACCGGAACTTGTGGCCAACTCTTGTTGTGTGCCCTGAGTCCACTGTGTCAGGCTGGTTGTTGAGGCATTGATGCTTTCTAAAAAAACACAGCATCTTTCTTACAATGTCTCTTGACGTTGATACTTTGGAAACATAGAGCTCCTAGGTGTTCTTATAAAAGGGCAAACCCTGTGGATCTTGAACAAAAAGTTTTTCTTGTTACATTTTCTCAAAGAGGAACAATTTCATGTTCAGCAGTGGAAACTGAAGGAGGAAGATAAATCTCAATGTCACTGCAATGTGATCTTGTTGTTATTTTCTTCTTAGGACGTTAGGAATAGATCATATTTATTCTCCACTCTACTCATGTTTAAAACAAGTGGGAATCTCCTTGTAGCTGCTTCAGAAACATGCATCTCTATCTTCCTGGCTTGGGATAGCCTCTTTAAATGCCCAAGCTTGAGAAAGTTCAAAGGTGTCACACACCCTCACATACAAACTTCTTTTACCTTGTCCCATTCTATGCTCAGTGTAACAACTGATGTGGGTAACTTGGATGCCTTGACAAACTTGTGTCCTTCTGCTCCTTGATTAGGGAGGGTCATACATGCATCGTGTGTACCAGAAGATACTTTAAGGTATATGCTGAATCTCGTGTGACTTTTTCTTTCCATTTCCACAAAACCTTTATGTCCGTAGAAAAACTTCAGAAATTAAAGAAATATTGCTGCTTAAACCAATTTTTTTGCCTTCTTAGTCATGCCCATTTGTGGAAAGACTAAATGATTGTATATTTAAAGATGATTATATTCGTAATGAAGATGTCAAACTGTAGTTAACAGGGTATTAATTCAGATGTGAATTCATAGTATATATGACTTCCTTAGGACTTTCAGTCAGATTTAGTAATTGTTATACAAAAGATAATATCAATAGTTTGTAAGACTAATGCACACAATCGAAGTTGAGTATTATCTATCCTTGTGTCTCTATGTCTTTCTTGGCTTTTTAAAACTGTGCTTTATTCAAAATGGTAGATTCTAACAAACAGAAACCTTTATATAAGGACTGAACATGAAGTTAAAGAGTGTAACTATGTTTTGTTCTATTATAAAGGCAATAAGAAGACAAGTTGAAAGTGTCGAATAGAACTGCCACAATTCTTTGGCTAATTGTGTGTCCCAATTCTGCAGGTTTATCATTTATTCCTTTGGGATTAGTGTTGCTACTTCCTTTTTGCCCAGGACAGAATAATCTGTTATTGCTAATTTTAGGTAGAATTCCATGCCAAAATTTGATTTTTTTTTTTTACTTATCCCAGCTAGAAACATTCCTTGCTTTTCTTTTTGAACAAAAAATGTAATGGCCAAATATCTATAATTTCTGAATTCTGACCCTGCAGTTTTGACTTTCTTGGTTTCCCTATTTCCGCTGTCCTTCCTGAAGCTGCTGTCTCTGACGTAGTAGGTGCTTGCCTCACTGTCCCGAAGGGTGCGGTGAATTCTTCCTAATTATTCATCTTGTGCTATCTTCTGAAGAAAGGAGAACTGCTTATTTGGACAGTCTTCTTTGCTTTTCTCGCCACCCCTCTGGCTGAGGTGTGGCCTTTCCTTCTTCCCTTGCAGTACCTCCTTCTTTTGATTCATTTGCAGTTTGAAACAAATTGTGGTCCTGGATCCTGGTCTCCTGATTATACATCATAAAATCTTACCAACTTTTTTGTTTTTTCAGAGGTCATCACTGGCATGCCAGCCTCCACTGAACGAGCATATGTATCTTCAGGTAAGGAAAGTCAGCTTGGCAAGTCTTACTAACCAGAATAACAGGCACAACTGCTGGCTGCTCCTTGTACTAATCAGAACCCCTCTGCATCCACATTCTAGCTGCTTCTGTTTTGTGTTCCAGTATTTTTCTCCACCTCATTCTGCCTTTTTGGATTTTACTTAAGGGAAAATAGTTCTTGCTGTATGTCTGAACTCGGGCCTGGCAAGCATGCAGAGAGGAGATCTGTTACGATATTCCTCAGTGACACTAGGCACATACAGGAGACATCAGGGTTACTAGCTCAGTTGTTATAGCATTAGAGACTTTTCTCTTGGATACTTGTGTTTTCTCATCAGAATGGGAGTGCTTTCCTAGATCAAAGATAGTTCAACTTTTATATTTTGTAGTGGTAAGTAAAAGCTCTTGCCCAGGTTCACCACCACTGTCCAGGATGATGTTTCCATATGGGACTTTCAGACTTCTAATAGTTATGGTTCACTAAATGTAAGCAAAGAAGAGCTCATACCTTGTCTTTTAAATTGTTGTTGCATTTGTTTTTGGTTTCTCTGTGTCTCATCTGCTCATCTTATTGGCTGAGAGCAGTTTTAATTTGGGAAGATATTAACTACTTATAACCCAATCCTGCTAATCCAGTTATAACTGTAAGTTATTGACTTCTCCATGAGTCTACTCAGTTCGGCTGGTATTTTTTTAATGTTTCTTATTCTCTAATTTTACAGTTAAAAGGCTCATAAAACATGTCAGTCAGTGTTTATTAGGAAGAAAGTTTTTTGAGAATAGAAGTTAAGCATTGATTTCCATGGTACATATACTAATAACTTACTGTTCCATGATCTCTGTCATTTCACAGAATTTTGATACTTTATTGTATAGTCATAAGAAAATAATGAAATAAGATACTGTTTTTTCTTCATTTTGCATATGAGAAATATTAAGCCATATAGTTGCATCTCAGGAAGTAGAAGAGAATAGACTTCAAGGTCTATCGTGAGAAGACCCTCTATTTAATGTTGTAGCTTTGTTGGTTTCTTTCTAAGGTCTACACTTTGTGAAAGCCACAGGCAGCCATGCAGCCTGATGCAGCCTTCTTCCCTCTACCTCCTCCAGGGTTCCCTCTTCCCTTCACAGTTATAAGCTGGATAGCTCAGGTTCCTGGACTGTTTTAGTGAGCGTTGCTACTAAGATGTCAGTGTAAGTGTGTGTCATGGTCTAGAGTCCTACTGGAGGCTGAAGGGACATTTTGCTTCTAAGACAAGAACAAAATGAGGAAAGGCAAGAAGGAAAGAGGAAGGGAGGAAAGAAAGGGAGGTAAGAAGGAAAAGGCAAGAAGGATAAAATTATCAAACGATCTGCACTTCATTTTCCATACTGGCATTTCTGTAATTCAGATGATAGATTCATGATCTGAGACTGCAATAAGTGCTACTAGGAACCTGAGTTTTTAGATTTATATGGTGCTTGTCTTGGGAATTCAGATGGACTTTAGTATTTCTTGATATATGATTAATACAGCTTTCTGGCTATTGAATTTCAGTTCTTCTTTGATACTAAGCATTTCTGATTTCTTACTAATGAAAACCTTTCGATGCTATACTTTTCTTTTTCTGCATGAGTTACGTTTTATGTTCTGCCTGTGCGGAAGTACTAGTGTTCCCAACATTAATACCTAACAGAGTCTTGCTTCTGTATAACCCTGCCATTGTTTATTTAGCATGCTGTATTTGATCCTATTGTGATTGCTGTAGGGAACATTGTATAAACTTCATTGACCATTATGTTTGGTCAGGGTGTTTCTGTGGATCCAAATTGCCTAGAAATAGTTTTACTCTTTCAGTTTTTTCTTTTGTATGTGTGCAAGTTGACTGTTCTTTCTGAATGTGGGCTTGTTTTCTATAGTTTTATATTCCTTAAAATCAAGCCCATATATGATGGTGGATACCTTGGTCTCAGCTGTAGTATGGGTCTGTTCAGGAGAGCATTTCTCTGGAGTTCAGTTAGCGGTTGGTGTGTGGGATGTCTTCACAGATGGCCTGCTCCCGTTTTCATCTTTGTCAATGTTTTGGGTCTCAACAACAGAAGTACTCCTACGTGATCTTTGAATACTGTGTAGATCTTCCTCTGACTTAGAAATGTTTCTGTTTTTCTGCTGCATTCTAATATACTTTTCCTAGGTGATACCCAAGCCTGGCAGTATTTTAGCTTAAGAGCCTGAGTGGCATGTCTCAATAAATCTTCATTCCACCTTTATGTTTTATAGAGTCTCCCATTAGAATATCAGTATCAACAGAAGGAGCAAATACTTCCTCATGTAAGTACACTTAAGTATTCCTGTTCACCAGTTTCTCACAAAAGATAATATCTGCTTCCAGTTAGCATGGCTATGTCTATTCTATTACGTTCATGCTTACATCTATTCCTTAGTGAACGATGCTCTGTGGAGTGTGGGAGCAGGCGAGTATTTGTGGCTTGGAGTAGAAAAGCCTAGGTTATGGTTAGGATCCATAAGAGCCTTCCTCTCTGCTGAAGCCACACAAGACTCTTCAGTGACATCACATGTTTGTTAGTTCTATCATGTTGGAAAATAATTGTGTATCCCTTGAGTCCTGGTGCTAAGTAATACCCAGGTATTTGGGGCCTGTATTCCAAAATCTTTGGTTTTCATATGAAATCTGCTGTAATGGAGTGAGGGGGAGATATGCATATATTGTTTTTCAAATGATAAAAATGCCTGAAAGGAAGTCCCTAGGCAGGATCTCAGATTAATTTTCATCCATTTAGTGTGGCATATGCTTTGTGTTTAGACTTCTACAACTGCTAGGTTGATTGGTGATTTGTGCAGTGTCAAAGGAGCTTAGAAAATTAGCAAAGACTAGTAAAAATAGTTTTTGAGATTTACAAATTGATGATAACTTAGTACTAAATTTTCATATTCAAACTGCAGTCTTTCCCTTCCTTGTTTTCACTCCTCATTTAAAGCATCTCTCAGTTTGATGAGCTGTCCAATAAATATTCCCAAGCATCCCATTCCCACCTGGAGAATGCTCCTAAGAACAATTTCCTTTTGCTATGAGCCAGGTAGGGAATTTAAAGAAAGTGTAGCTTTGGTAACTTAAGTATTTTTATTGTTCTGTTTAGCTAGATGAAATTTGATCTTAACAGCCTTCCCTCCAGTTGGTGGAACCATATCTTTAACTGTCTGGTGTGAAAATGTCTTCTATTACCTGGAGCTTGGTCTGAGTTCCAGAGCACGTCCCCAGGACAACACAAATCTGTTACTGCGTGAAGTTTGGTGTTTTAACTACATCAAACATCATTTAAGAGGATTGATAGCATCAGTCTAGGAAGATCAAACAGGAAATGAAATTCTGGGAAGAGCTAAATTGGCTGCTTCAATGCTCTGAGTGTCCTCATTATATACTCCAAAATGATCATCCCCACTGGTGGATTTGTAGTGTTTATTATTTAATTCTACTTATTAAAAGATTCATATAATGACATAAATTTCATATAACTCACATTAAGGAATCACATTGAGCTTTTTCTCTTGACATGTGTATTATACACAGGAAATACCAGGTTTTTTAGTTTGGGTAATTTGTCTGAGACTAATTTGTCTCCTGTGTGACTCACTGGATAAAGATATTGAAACTCTTGTAATTGGAGCCCTTCTTGCTATCTGTAATGGGGTGATGGATGCTGTCCTTAAGCACACCTGAGCAATTTTGGAATGTGAGAACTACTTCCCTTGGTCTTCCAGAGCTTTAGGGAACTGACATGAATCTTTCAGTTTACATTGTTATTCATTGCAGTGTTATCAGGAGAGAAATAATTTTGAAATCTGGCTCTGTTCTCTGACTCTAAGTGGAGTTAGTTTCTAGTAGTTGGAAATTGCCTAAGACTAAAAAAGAAGGCTTTGGACAGCACTAGATTAAAATATATCTGTGGGTCACTTTTGGACCTTGCTTTGTTCTTTATGGGCTCTTAGTATCACTGAATTGATGAGTTAATACATTTTTGTCCTCATGAAAATATGCTGTGTTACTTGAAAACACAAATGAGGAGTTCTAGGATTCCACATCTCTTCTTGGTGAGGAAATACTTGTAGCATGAGGCATAGAAAACTCAGCCTAACATAAAACTCCTTATAGCATAAGATCTAGGAGAAGAAATATCTCTCTTTGGTAAAGGCTGAGTTCAGACTTCGGAGAGTCTATATTATCCATAAGCTGCATTTAAAAATTCAAACTGTATAAAACACCAAGGACTTGGAAAAGGTCACACAGGTCAGGCAGAAGCATCCCTGAAGGATATGTTTCTTTTCACTTTATTTCAGCCAGAAAGGAGACAGTAGTATATTCCTCTATTTGAAAAGTGATGTGTGCTGCTACAATGTAATCATGCCTGGGTGGGCTACATTCTTTGAATTATTAGAGTTTTCTAAGAAATTCTGAAAAGGCTTTTTGAGGTAGTATGGGCTCAGCAGACACATCATGTGTCATAACTGCCCTGTGCCGCTCCTTGGGCCAGTGTATGAAAGAAGAGGTGGCCCGGTTCCTTTGCAGTTGTTTCTGTACGAATGCAGCTGCCAGGGAGCTGCTTGTACTAGGGCTGTGCTTCCTTTTCTTTTTTTCTACTGCATCTCACTGCTGGTTAAATTTTTAGAGGGTGGTGGGAATTTATCTACTTGGTTCTGCTCAGAACCATCTACAGGAGTATCTTGTCTGCTTTCAAAGGTTTTCTTTGACTATTCTACCTTAGAACATTTTGTAACTCCTGTTGGATTAGAAAAACATACAGAAAGAAATTAAAATTATCTGAAAAGAATAATGCTAATTATTAAGAATAATGCTAATATTTTAGTGTATTTTCTTCTGATCAGTGATTTTCCTTCTGGCTTTTCTACTTATCTGTAAGTCCTATATGTACTTAATGTATAAATGTATTTTTCTTCTCATGCCTTTAAATATGTACTAGGAATGTGCACGCGCGCACACACACACACACACACACACACACACACAATCTCTTAGGTCAGTGGTAGGGGAATGGAGCCCCGGGCCTCCTTCATGCTAGGAAAGTTACTACTGAGCCTCATACAGAGCTATCTAGAAATGTATTTTTAAACCACTATAACGATAAAGACATCATTCTTTTTTGTTTTTTGGTACCAGGAAATGAACTTGCAACCATGCACCTGCCAGGCAGATGTGGTGCTGCTGAGCTATATCAGCGGCTCAAGAAGTCATTCTTTTTTTAAATATTATTTTAATTTTATACAGAATGTTAAAACAAGATGATAGGAAATTAATAGTGGTTATTATATTGCATATTGTTATCTGCAAAGTAGTTTCTCGGATTAAGAAATCATTTTTGACTCAGAGTCTTAAAGAATTTTTCGTTGACAAACACTTTATCAGTTTTGCCCCTTTTCTATTTGTTTTTCCTGGTCTTGTATGAATATTGGTGAAATATTAAAATCTTTTACCTTTTCCTTTGTATGATAGTTTTCATTATTTCATTTTCTGAAATTGAGAACTTACATTGTACTCGTCACTATTTTTAGAGTTAGTGACTATAATTTTTATGAAGTTCAATATGATATTCCAATGAGCAAAATTTTCTATTTTACGAATGAGGAGGCATGTGAACTAAAAAAAATGTAAGTAATTTGTTAAATGGGTGTGCTATTACAGTTAAGTGAGCAGCTTTAGAAGAACTTGAACCTTTTAAAAGAGTCAATAGGACCGTCTTATTCCTTTCAAAAAACTAAATGAATTGTTTAGAAGAAATCCTTAATGACTTCTCTCAGAAGTGCCAGCTGTCTGTGACCCCATTCTGCAGATGGTTCTGCTGAGTGCTATAAAAAGTATAGTAGTTATAGGAATTCTTTTCACTGTCCTCAGCTCCATCCATTCCAATTTAACGCATAATTAAGGAGTAACTTTAGTTTTTTGTTTTGTTTTGTTTGGCAGTACCAGGGATTAAACTCAGGACCTTGTGCTTGCCAGGCAAGCACTTATTGTACTGAGCTATCTCCCTGGCCCTAATTAGGGAAACATAATTGCAAAGTCTAATGAATAGCCTAGGAAAAAAAATAACATATTTGTGGTCAGTAGGCATAAGTAGTAATATATATTTCAAAAAATAACAAGTAATAGTTATTGAAAGCTTATGGCACACCACATATTTCTCTAGGTGGTTTGAACAATTCTTATAAAATCTTGTTCCATGTTACAGATGTGAAACTAATCCCTACAAGTTGTCCAAGGTAGTACAAGGAGGGTTCAAACTCAGGGAGTGCACTAAGCTTCTACGATGCACAAGGTTTTGTTGTTTCAGTTAAAATGCCTTTTATATTACGAGAAGTGACTTTCTGTGAGTGGATGGGCGTGGATTTGGTAGAGTGCATTGGGAGTCTGTGTGGCTGATTGAGATAAACGAGTTGCCTGGGCCCACTTGAGTTTCTATGATATTAATGTTGCACATCAAGACATGATATATGGATGAACTGGAGGGAATGCAGGCTTTGCAGGGGGTGAGGTGGCGTGGGACTCAGACCCTTAAGTTGAAGTCTTAATGCTGCTAATTATTGTCTGATCTTAGGCAAGTTTCTTGATGTTCCTGAGTATTTTCATGAGTGCATCCTTTTTGTTTTAACATTCATGTGCAACAAAAGCCTGATGTGAGCAAGTAAATGTATATTAGGTAGCATAGTTTTGCTTAAAGATAGAGACTTCTATATGGAAGAGAGTTAGAATGTAAAAAAAAGCAATGTGGCTCTAAAGAAAGGATGAAAATCAGAGAATCTTTACATCTTATTTGAACAGTGTTGGAAAATATCTATTGTCAGAGGAAGAAATGAGTTCATGATTTTCAGCTTCAGTGATGCTACTGAATACTCTGTGCCAGGAAATCAGTATGTCTTTTTAAACTACTGTATATTCTCAGCAAAGCCTGCATTTAGAGGACTATATCCAGGAAGTCCTCTTTGAAATCTCTGAATGAAATGAACAATTCAATCTTGGATTTGGCACCAAAAAGAGTGAGCTGAAGGGGAAAAAATGTCTTTTGTCTGCAGTGACCCTTTTCGTCATAATGAAACGCAGCCTTTGCACTTGGGAATGGTACTTGGATAGGTGCTGATTTTGTTGGACCAGGGCTGGTTGGTTCATGGGCGGGATTCAGAGCCAGGAGTCTCCCATTTCACCCCTAGGTATCAGTAGCATCCAGCTATGAGTGTAGATCCAACTGCTAGGACCTTGGCTAAATGATTCTCAACTGGAAAAATGGCATCTCAGTTTCAAATCATTACTTGTGGCCAAGGGAACCTGTCTTGTTACTATAGGAGACCTTAACTTCTCTAAACATGACATTTTCAAGGGTGTGATGGTTCTGCCTACTAGAGAACATGACAAATTACCATGTATCACATGGCAAAAGTATGAAAATGCAAAAAGAAAGCTGCTCAGTTGAGAGTGTGAGTGCCTCATTCCTAATTGCCTGGAGGTATGTGCAGAGTTTTAGGACAATGAAAAGACTTGAGCAAAACTTAGAACAGTAGGACAGGTGTATCACTGTCCTTGATATGTGCATGTAGATATTGCCTTCATGTTAAGTTCATTTACTTTGTAAGGGAATACTTTTTCATTCCAGTATCACCTGCAAGTATAATATAATTCTTTGGTTCTGCTTCTGCCTTTTTAAAAGTCACTCATGTTTAGTGTAGCAATGAGACTGGACAAGGTAGTCCCTCCAAAATGAATCAAGGTTTAATATTTTATGTTCAAATGAAATTAAGGGTTTACAAAAATACTTCCTTGAACTATTGTTCATATATGTATAATTTAAATGTACAAATAACAGATATTTATATCCTGCTTTGTTTCACAAAGTGTATTTTTTAAGTAAATTTCATTATTCATTCACAAAACTCTGGCTTAGATTCCATCACATATATCAAGCAAGGTACTTGTAGTTCAGAAATTTGTGACTTACTCAACTTCAGGTAGATAATAGATCAGAAATTAAACTTATGTCTTCTGATTTCAGGTTTCATGGTCATATAAAATCTATATTAAAGAGTCATAAATGTATATAGCCAACTTAAAGGTTTTTTTGTTAAAAGGCATTGAAATAAATTTTTATGAAGAATTTAGGAAAATCACATTTATTCTATATATCCCAAAGCCAACTTTTAGAAAGATGATACACTCTAAAATCTAAGCAGTGAATTGAACAGGAAAGCCCTTAACTAGCGACAACACAATCCTACATATAACACTATAAAAAGTGGCAGAAGTTACTGTCCTAGAAGCAGCTGAGTCATTTTATTCCTTCCTTGGGAAATAGTATGGGTCTCTTTTGAAACAGGCTATTTGTTTACAGAGATGACGAGGATCTTAGTGGCGTTATGCTAAGGGAAATCTGATCTTCATTAAACAGGGAAATAATGCTCCGATAGTTTGGTGTTTGGAGACAAAGAAGTACATCATTATAGACTAAGTAATTGTTACAGCTTGTGTCTAGATGTCCCACCAAAGCCTCGTATGAACATAGGTGGGCTCTCAGAGGTAGCTGGATCTAGAGCCGGTCCTGCTGGGATTGATTTGTGGTACAGTGCTAGGCTCAAAGGCACTAGGGTTGAGAGTGTCAGTGCTACCTGAACCAAGTAGCCTGGATAAGATACAAGGGACAGAAAGAGTTGTGGTCTGCCCTGTTGGTTTTCAACCTTTTGCCTGCTATGAACTGTTTTCCTCTATGATGCCACCCTGCCTTGGAGCCAGCTGATTCTGGACCGAAGCCTCCGTGAACTGTGAGCTAAATAAACCTTTGCTCCTTTAGATTTGGATGTGGAGTATTTTGTCTCAGCAACAAGAAAAATAGTTAAGATAGTAATAGTTAATTTATTCCACAGCACCACAATTCCTGGAGAATTTTGTACATGATAGCTAAGTCGTCTATTAGTAAATTAGCAAATACGGAACAATCACTTTTCAGTATTTATTTTTCTTTGAAGAACTTTTACTGGAATATTCCCTTCAACATTTGAAAAAAAATCATCCATTATATTTAGTATCAGCTGAGAGAAGACAAAGATATCTTTGTTTTCACTGCTTTTTATTTTATGCTTTTAAATTAATGCGTAGCTATACATATTTATGGGATACACTGTGACATTTCAATACACATATGCAGGGGGTATTGATCAAATCAGTGTAATTAGCATTTTCATCTCTTTTCCAGCTCCTACCTTCTGGCTCTTTATAAAATATAGAATGGGTAATTATCCATAGTCGTTGTTTTCCTATTCTGTAGAACACTAAACCTATTCTTAGTGTTGTAGCTACCCATTATTCAGCCTCCCTCCACCCCTTACCTCCTATCCTTCCCAGCCCTTACTAATTACTGTTCCTTTTTGTCTGTTTCAAAAGGAGAATTAAAACAGTAGAGCTTTTAATTATTAGAGCAGAGCACTGAAATGGGTAATAAGTAACAGGTCTTAATTTTGTTAATTGTTAAATGGAGGCAAGACTGGGAGAGAGAGAGAGAGAGAGAGAGAGAGAGAGGTGTACTCCAAAAGCGCCTGGAACAGAGTTGGCAGGATTGCAATGCACCTACAGATGCAGAACGTGGTTGCTTTCTTAAGTCTTCGTTTTTTTATTGAATAATGTAGGGATCTGAGAAACAGAACAATAGGTAAAGAAACTTTTAAATTGACAAAATTTCTGGTTTTACAAGAAATAGTCCTCACCTCCCCCCCAAAAAGAAGAGGCCCAGGGCTGTGAGGTTGGTTAGTGGCCACAGAGGCCTGCAACAGGCCTCACATTCCGTCCCCAGACCTGCAAGAACAAAAAAGAAGCTAGAGGGAGCCTTGAGGAACAACATGATAGAGCAGCGAAATAAGAAATATGGAAGGGATTTAGTATAGGAGGTTTCTCAGTGCAAGAGATAGAAATTCAATACCAGAGAGTTAAAGTAAAGGGAGACTGTGGGCTTAAGGACAGGCCCAGTTTGATCCACCAGCTCAACTGATATCATCAGCTAAGGTTGCTTAGTCTTTGCTTTGCTCCTCTGCAAATGTTAGCTTCATTCTCAGGGGCTTTCTCTGCCTGAGAGGGAGAGAGCTGCTGTTAGCTCTAAATAAATATATAGTTATATATGGCTTACAATCAAAAAAGGGAGGCAGAAAGTTTTACTCTTTTTGTCTGAATAACAAATTAGGGATCCATCTGATGGGCTGTAATTGCATCATATGCCTACCCCTAAAATGCCATATCCATAGAGATTAATGCCTGCCTCAGCCTCAGCCCCGGGGTGGGGGCAGGGCTATCCACCCTGGTGTGCGGGTGCCGGAAGGCAGATGGGCTGAGCCCCTGGGGACCCGCACAAAAAGATTCATTAAGAGGGAGAGTTCTACATCACAGAAGGAAAGAGGGAGCGGGTTGGGATAAAGCAGTATCATTGCCTAAGACTGATGAGCAGACAACCTCAGAAGAATTGGGAAGTAGATTTTGCTCTGAGCACTTTAAAGGACAATTACAAATAGTGTCTTTTGTTTTTTGTTTTTACAAATTCTGCTACTGCAGGATGCCAATTTGAAGAAAATAATGAGAAAACTAAAAACAATTACAGTCTTACTGTTAAAAGACTATTGGTACCTCTGAGCCCGTTTAATCATTCTTAAGAATTCTTGTTCTTTAATCCAGGAAGTGATGCTTTTCTGAAGAAAGGGGAACAGGAGATAGTTTTTCAGTTAGAATACATGGGAAGCATTCTCAAGTGTATGAAAGCTCTTACTTTGAGGTTAAGAGGAAGAATATTTATGATTCTTTTTAATAATTTTTAAAATTTAATTCTTTTTACTACTTAAATTTATTTTAGCTGATAATAAAACATAAAAATTATAGCAATGGTGTATTGTGGTGTTTTAATATCTGTATTCATTGCAGAACTGTTAGAGCAGGTTGTACTTTCCTATCTCCTCATACATTGAACTGTTTTGTATGTGCTGTGCATGTGAGGAGTTACTGGAGATTTCACACTGAATTCCAGTCCTCTCCTTTACTTTGCTCTTTCTTTCCTTCCTTCCTTCCTTCCTACCTTTCTCTCTCTCTCTTTCTCTCTCTCTCTTTCTCTTTCTCTTTCTCTTTCTCTTTCTCTTTCTCTTTCTCTTTCTCTTTCTCTTTCTCTTTCTCTTTCTCTCTTTCTTTGGAGTCTTGCTAAGTTACTCAGTTGTCCAAGCCTGACTAGAAACTGTGGTCTTCCTGTCTCAGTTTCCCAGAGTTCTAGAATTATAGCTATTCTTCCTGGAACCCAAAGTTGCTCTCAACTTCTATGAAATCAGTGTTTTTAGACTCCATGTGTGAGGAGGTAGATCATTTGGTACTTATCTTCTAATACCTGGCTGACATTCTAGATTTTAAAAAAATCCATGATTGGGGCCAGGGAGATAGTTCAGTAGAATAAGTGCTTATCTGACAAGCACAAGGGCCTGAGTCGAAGCCCTGGTTCCCCCTCCCCCTCCAAAAAAAAAAAAAATCAATGATTAAGGAGATTCTGGACAATATTAGGTTCTTTCATCAGAATAATTGTATGTTGATTAGTTTTTTTTTCTAATTTGAAAAGAAAATGATGCGAGCATGGTTCATCCCACTTAATATATGAGAGACATTTATTTAGCAAGTGCTGTTTATGTATGAGGTGATACTGATTATAGCTTTGTCAGGCTCAGGAGCCTCACCACTGAAACTTAAAGGAATAAATCACTGTAGAAGCTCATCTTTGGGCATCTCCCACTTTATTCTGTCCCACTCTTATTATAATATATCAAACATAGGGGAAGTACTTGGGTACTTCATTTGTTCTCCAAAGGTTCTGTGTATGCATACATAATTCAACTAATCATCATAGAACCTCTAGAGTAACACTTTTCATTCTATCTCTGGTCTATCAGATGTCAGAAACATCTTGAAAAAACACTTATGTGGGCCAGTGTGGGTTATGGCCTAAAGCCCTAAGTATCAAGCCCATAATGATCTCATATTTGGGAGATTTTGTGTTTAGGTTGAATTCATGCATCAAATATGAACACACAGAAGTAGCTTTGTTAAATATTGGCAGAACTTGTATGTGCAATGATCAAAATTTTAATGTCTGTCTTTCACATTTGTGAAGGAATTTGGCCGTGAGTTCCTTCATTTCAGTAGCAAGGAAAGTAAAATATAGACAGTGATAGACTAAGTGACCATGAAGGTCACACAGCAAATTAATGGTAAATGGAGAATAAAATTTGATGATTATGTTTCTGATTTTTGCTCTTAGATTACTAGAACTTAGTATTTATTTAGTTGCAATAATAGCTCTGTTCCTACTATGTTATACCACGATACTAGAAATGTATATATGTTTCTTGGTGGTGGTTGCAGGACTGCTTACAGGAGATGAATAAGGAAGAGCCCTTGGGTTAAAGGATTTACAATGAAGTAATAAGTTTAATTGTACAAAAGGATATATATTGGCAACATAAAGTAGAATATGAGGGGCAGATTTTAAATCAAGAGTTTAAAAAGTATTGCCTAAGATAGAAAAATTAGTTGTAGTATATTGTTTAAAATATTTGTAGTAATGATATTTTTATTTTCTTTGGAAAGAGTAGCTAGTTGTTTGCTTTATGTATAAAGTTCAATCATTGTATTAAGAAATCAGTCATGAAATCCATCCTAGTTGAAGAAGAATAAAATGTTATCATTTATCATTAAAAGATTAATGAAGATTAAAAGTGATAGAAATTATTTAGTACTAATCATGGTTTTGAAGCAGTTTTGGAATTTATAAATTTAACTAGAAACTTCAGGAAGCACAAAATCATCATATAATAATTAAAAGAAATTTGTTCTTGATAACACAAATGATCTTACAAAGATTATATTACATATATGAAGAGATATTTTTATTTTGGTTACCTAGAAATATATATGAAAATGTTACAATATCTCAAACAATTTTATTTTTATTATGACTCAATTCTTTTTTTAATTTAAAAAAGACCATTAAATTGACCTAAAGATGAGAGAAAAGTATATACTTTGTTATAATTTAGTAATATAGTATAGTGAATTAAAATGTTTAGTCCATTAAAATTATTAAATACTGAAAGCAAAAATTTGTCTTTCTGATTATTTCTCCTTCAATTTTTAAAAACTAATTTACTGGTAACAAATAAAGAGAAACTTTATGTTATCTGATTTAGTTTTTAACTGTAATTTCCAACATGAGAATTAAGATATTCTAAGAAAAATGTTTGCAAGATGCAGTATGTTATTTTATTGTGTTCTATGTCCATGTGTGCCCTGTATTCTGACCCAGAGATCTAGTGATTTAAGCAGCCTGTAAAAGTATATATGCAAATTGTGTAGCTTTAAGAACAGGTCATAGGGGCTGGGGAGATGGCTCAGTGGAATAAGCGCTTCCCTGGCAAGCGCAAGGGCCTAAGTTCAATCCCAAGTTCCGCAAAAAAAAAAAAATCACATCTTGGGGCTGGTGAGATGGCTCAGTGGTCTAAAGTACCTATTTAGAACAAGCTTAGCAAAACTCAGGGACCACGGTTCAATCCCCCAGCACCACATGCCAGCCAGCCCTGCCCCCTGGTGGGCTGAGCTGGCCACACACACACACACACACACACACACACACACATAAATAAATAAAATAAAATAAAAAGAACAGATCATGGTTTATTTATAATTCCTATTCTACAAAACCATGGAGGGGAATTGCTGCATTTGTCCTCTTTCCTACAAGTAGAAACTACACAGGGCAGTGCGCCAGGGGGAACGCATGACAGGAAGTAACTGTGAAATGACCTTACCTGTGTGTGCTTGAAGAGAAAAATCTGAATGTGGTCATTAAAGATTTTCTGTGAATCTTGTACATTGCCCTTCCTGGATGCCTTTCATTTGCTCTGCTGTCTTCATAGAAGCTTCTACATTTCACCTCTCATATGCTTCAAAGTGTAAATGAGTCTCTGTTTGGTCTTTCCTCATGCTATCTTTGAAAAAATAAACCATGCCAAGAGCACCTGGCTGTGTGTTCTCAGGATGAGTAGGCTATAAGGGTTGGAGAAGTGCCTCAGATGTGCAAATGTGACTGCAGAAAGCAAGATAAACTCTGTGAGCAAAATGATTCCAGGGCAAGTGGGAGGTTTATCAGGAGCTTTAAACATGTTACTGCAGAGCGACTGAGACTTAAAATGGTCCAACTTAATGAAAACAATTAAAGCATAACATGCAGTGCATGTGTACCATAGAAGCAAATGGTATGGAACTTCCTGGTTTTTCTCTAAAGTTTGAAGAACGTTGCTGTGATCTTTTGGGTAAAAAGTGCATCGAGTGAGTTCTATGTAGAAGTTTCTCATGGAGCCTTCATGAAGAATAAGGCTTGCTGTTGTCTCAGTAGTCTTCAAAATATCTCAGCTGCCTTCTCTTACTAAAAGTGTCATCCACAGTATGTTGTATTAAAATGATGCTCCAAAACTAGAAAAGAAAATCTTTATCCAGTCAAAGAATAAAAGCAAATCATTGATTAGTTTGTTACTATCCTAAGATAGTACACTCTCTTCCAATCTCAGTAGTCCTCTGTTTTTAGTAACATAGATCTTGATTTAAAGTATTTGCCATTGACACTGCGGACTCATCACTTTCCACACCAGGACAGAAGATCCAAAAAGGAGAAATCTTGGTTTATTTATGTTTTTATTCCCATAATATTCCCCATGACAATTCCCAAGAAGTATTAAGTGAACATAAGCACTAGCAGTGAAGTAGTGAGTTTTTTAGTTCCATTATCATTATTTTTTCAAATTGTAAATGTATACAATTAAGTGAAAACAACATCAAGCTTAAATCTTAACAACAGAGATTTAAATAATTTAAAAATCAAATTTTCAACAAGGTTGTTGACTTCAGTAGTATTTTTTAGAGAACTGGAAACATTCTGAGAAATATTCACATTCTATGCTTATATTTTAATTCTTATTTCTACATTTGTAAATTTTATTCTTTTTATGATAAATACTTATTTTCCTGGTAATTTATAACTCTGTCTCTCCCCTGATAGGATCATTACAAATTATAATGTACTTATTAACTGGTCGCTGTTCTTCTTTGTGGTGCTGAACGGTGGCTTATTTAGGAGTAAGGAAATTACCATGGTAGTGTCAGTGAAGTTGGTTTCTCCTTTCTTACTTAAATAAATAATCATAGAGGAACAATAATATCCCTTAATAAGCACCTACTATGTTTAGAATAGATATTAATCCCATTATACAGATGAGGTCCCTAACAGGCCCACAAATTCAGTATTTGTTATTATTGAATATTCAGGAATATTCCCTGTTTGTTAATTCACTATAGCAAGTGGGAGCAGAGACAAGGTTGAATCCCAGCCTTTCTGAGTATTTGTCCTATGTACTTTTTACTTTTGGATAGCAAAGGTACAGGGTGAAAACATAAAACTCTGAAGGGCTTGTTTTGTGATGACTTCTATCATGCTAGTCCAGAGGACATATAATTGTTCCAAATAGTCTCAGAAGTGCTCTCCTTTTTTCCTAATGAAACTTCATGAGTCAAGTTAGCTCTGTTAATCAAATTTAAAAGCAAGGTATAGAAATATACACATATATTTGAGACAATAAAGGGGTTGGCACCGAATTATATTTACTTGTCTTTTTTGATAATTGAGAAAGAAGTTCTGACTTTCTCCCATCCAACCTGCCCCCAGATACATCTACCTTTGGAATCATACAGTAATGATTGTGAGTGTTGTGCAGGACAAAAAGTATATGCATTAAATATCTAGAATGTGCAGGTTTCCAAAGGAAAGAATAGATACTATATGGAACCTCAATAATTACAAATATTTGCTAACATGCTTTGCTTTATTTTTCATTTTGAGGAGAACTTTTACATCAATTTTGAGCTGAAGAACACATCCATAGAATTTTATTTAAATTTCAGATTGCTACGGAAGGTGATTTTGTTTTAACAATCCGTGTGGTCAGTTTTACTTTTGTGTGTGTGTTTAGATTGATTTCCACTTTTTAGAGTCTTGTTCTATTTGGTTTTCTAGGGAAGATGACATTTCTCCAGCAGGGCTGTTCCTCACATTTCAGGCATATGGCTTTCTGTTGTGTTGTGGTGTAAATTCCAGGTGACTGGCAGTGATTAAATAGAAAATGCAACTTGAATGTCACTATCTTGAAGTCTACTTAGAGCCATGACAGTTATCTGTCAGTGGCAATATATCAGTTTGAGCACATGAAGAATAAAAACAAAAATGTAGCTACTTTTTAAAGGAGAAAAGGCCATTCTTTTGGTATCACTAAAACAGTAGTGTGTATTTCTAAATATGGACGGTACAAATTCACAATGAATGATACCTGAATTTAAAATGTCATCCTGTACATCAGACTGCTTTTATACCAATTGTAATTTTCACTTGTGTATGGATACTCTAGAAACATTTACAAAAGAAGGCATCAACGCAATTAAAAACCAAGCACTCAAGAAAGATAAGACTCAAAGAATTAATTGGTACTACAGCCCTGCCCTCTGCATTGACTGCAAAAGGTTGGCGATCTCCTGAATTGTGTTTCAGCAGTGATTTCAGGACTCTCCCCAACCCCCAAATGCTCTTCTTTTTTAACATTTGTTATTACTTAGCTATTTTATTTGGCAGCAGTCACTTCTGTTTCATCTTCTAATGCACTGGCAAAGCTCCTATTGCCAATAGCTTAGAGCCTACTACTGCTCGGGTAAACGGCATAGCCGAACTTTCTAGCCTCTGCATCCTTATAAATAATTCATATCCTTTCCTGTAACTACTTGAAGTCTTGGGCTTTAGTAGGCATTTCTTTGTTAGTCTGGGTAAAGCAGCTGGAAGATGAACAGTTGTAGAAATAGTTGTAGGCAGTTATTATCCCTGATTAGAATCTGACCCCTTGATATATGCATTAATCACAGGATTAATGCTAATGGAATGTTTATGTTTATTGTGTATATTAACAGCATCAAAAAATATATTTGTTAACTAAACTACATGGTTAATTCAACACTGAAAGCTCTGGTAATGTTAATCTAGGACTCTTTGAGATTACATTGTCTTCCAAGTGTGGTGGTACATACCTGTAATCCAAGCAGCACTCTTGGGACACTGAGACAGGAAGATTGCTACAATTCAAAGCCAGCTTAGACTACAGTGAGGACAGACTGGGGTACATAGTGAGTTCAAGGCCAATATGAATTATGTAGTGGAAAAACAAATGAAAATGAAAGAACATGTTGTCTATAATTGAACCAAATTTGCTCATTATTTTTAAAACCTTCCTTTACAAGGAACCTGTTTAATTCTTCACACTTTTTCCTAAGAACAACAAGGGTTAGTGAGATAGCTCATCAGACAAAGCGCCCCCTTTGGCAAGCACAAGGACCAGAGTTTGATTCCCATCCTGCATGCAGCACCAGCCCTGCCCCTGGGACATGCTGAGACAGGGGCAGAGTCCAGGCATGGTGGTGCACACCTATAATACCAGTGCTGGGGAAGCTGAGAAACAGGAAGATCACCAGGAGTCCGATCTGTGTAGTGAGACCCTGTACCAAATACACAACTGAAAAGAAAAAAAGAGCAATAAGATGTTGGCTAAAGGTGACAATACTTCATGTACCTCATGGTATAACAAACTGGAATTTGTAATGAAGTAAGAATGCTGCATTAATACATTAAAGCAAAACAAGCAACATATACACATTTAACTTCACATTGTTAATAAACTTGTCTTATTTTCAGCATTAGAGAAATTAGAAAAGAAAAGGAAAATAGGTTTTTTAAGTATCACTGTCATTTGAAAATATACCTCCAAACAGTATTAATGTGAAATATGAATAACCTACCGCTGGACAGCATGTGCCTTTTCCTTCACTGGATTTGCTGTCATCGCAGTTGTCACAGAATGGGAGTGCTCAGGGATATGATTATATCATAGGCAGAAACCTGGAAATTAACTTAGATATTGAATCAGAAACTTGTTGCTCTAGAGCCTTATGTATTTTAATCAGAATTGAATTAAAGAAGGAAAAAGTATGTTTCTAACTAAACAAAGGGTTTGTGAACCCTGATAATTTTGTTATCAATTTTCCTAGCTACCTTCAGTGGATCTTCAAATAGTGCAGACATTTCTGTGGAAGGTAGCCTGTGATTTAGTAGTATTTTGATCCTTTTTACCATTTCACATGACATCATTTTTGAGAAAAGGTAGTTACCAGCACTAATGCTAAACCATAGTGCTTGTTACTTCTTGTTGTACTTCTTTTTGACTCATTTCTGCATACAAGAAATTGTTAAATAAAATCATCAGATATCTGTGTATGTAATGAAGATATTTCTCTTCAGTCTTCACTATGCCTTTTTATACTACAACTTCATATGTTAATATATGTCCGTATTCAAAACTTGACTAATGTCACTTTAAAATTTGCATTGACATCACCAGGAAAACATAAAGCTTTATGAAATAGATAATAATAAAATGTATTGTTTTACTATATTTATTTATTTATTTATTTTAATCTAGCCACCCAGAACAGTCAAACCAAATGCTTTAAGAGAAAAAAAAATCAAGCTATTATCAAATTACTACCACAGTCAAGTGTGTTTGGTGGGTGTTTTGTTTTGATGGCTACTTAAAATGGAAACAGATGGGTTCCGTTGTTCTGCCTCTCGATGTCCAGTACCTCTAAACCCTTCTAGTCCTGGCATGATCACGTCTGCAATTGAATCTCTGCATTTTTCTTCTATCAGTAGTCAAAACAAAACACTATCAGAAGAAAATATTTTCCTAACTGAATACTGCCTACAGGAAAAATCTCAGCTACTTAGCCATTCTTATATAATAATGTGTTTTCTGACAAACTCACTAAAAAAACATAATATATCAACCATACAAATAAAATCCATTATATGACTCTTAAAAATCTATGGGCTTTTACTACTGAAGTCAGCCTGTACCAGACTGGGATTAAGAAAAACGTACCTTCTATTACAAGGTAAACATAATGTCTCTTTCCCCAGTGCCCCTTCCGTCTTTCCTGTTAGGCACCTGGTAAATAATCATTATTATTATTTTTTTGAGATATCATAGAAACCTGTGAAATATCTAAAAAAAGAAAAAAAAAGCATGACAAATGGAAAATCTGTGGCACAAGAAATGTTACTAATCAAATATTTCCTTTTTACTTTAATGTGAGAGATTCCTGACTATATTTGCACAGTATTTTCAAAACTGATTGATCTTTTTAGGAAACAGTTGAAAGAAATTTTCTTGCTGTGCTCAAAATTTATGGCACGCTTTCATTTTGTTGATGATGGAGGAAATATGTGACTGAGTGGCATTGTACTGCCTTTCCTTGATGACAAAATGTAAGTGGGTTGGTTTCATCAAGATTAGGAAAAGGACACATACTATAATTAAGTGGACAGAGTAACATTGCACATTAAGTCTCTATGTTGGAGCAAAGTACCATACTGATCTGAAAAGTCAGTGTGTCCAATGTGGAACTTCTAGTACGTACTTGAGCATGTGCAGTCCCGTTGTCATATTTGTTCTTTCTTTTTAGCTTTCCCCCTCATAAGCATTATAAAAGTCCAAATAAAAACTATGCTCTGCAAGTCAAAAAGCTTATGTAATTGATACCATTAAAATATGTTCTATTGTCTTCTATGGCTTTGAAAGTGAAGGTTCCGGAAATCACAGGCTTTGGATGATAGCTTCATCTTTTCTAGCTATAAAATCACAGATTATTTTGTATGTTCTCCAATTCTTCGCATCTGCAAATTGTGAATAGTAGCCCTTATGTCAGAGCTTGATTGTGAAAATGTTAAGTACAAACTAGTGTGTATATTTTACTTGGCAAGTATCCTGCTTGTTGTTAACTGTCAACTGTCCCTGCTATTTCCTTCTTCCCTCCCCACCCCCCACTTACATTCCCTACTTTATTGCCTTTTCTCAAATGGCTCAGACCTTACCAATCTCAAAATTTGAATCATACCTTCACTTTCTGTAGACCTCACTCTTGCTTTAGAGGAAAGAGAGATGAAAAGGATGAGAATTATTTTAATGTTTTGCTACCAAATCTACAGGCCCAAAATAATGCCTAGCAAATAACTAGCCACTTATTCAATGTGTTGGATATGGTAGGTTAATGGATAGCTAAATAAAATTACTTGTATGTGGGGGATGAAGAGATGGGAACTATTCTCATTGTATGTTATATATTGGCCTTAAAATTTGAAATCTGCTCCCTTTAAAAAGCAGGTCGTCCTGAGGTTTTATCCTTCTTTATGTGCCAGCTCATGGAAAGAAAAAGTTCAAATGCTGAGCAACAAATTTATATAATTAGTTGCTATATGTTGGCCAAATCACAAAGAGGCTATTTCATTTTGAGTTGGACAACCCAGTCATTTAAACACTGTATTTCCTACAGGAAGATAGTTGTTGAGGGTGAAGGTGTACCTCAGTGTTAGAGCCCTTGCCTAGCATCCATGAGACCCTACATTCAATCTCCAGGATTCCAAAACAAAGATAATTGCTTTTGTATTTACTTAACTTATTTTCTTTACTCTAGCCATAGGTTATATATGTAAATCACCTATATGTAGGAACACTCTTAATTCTATGCATGAGATGAAGCAAAACATTTTCTGTCCCCATGACACTGCTAAATTTTGAGACCGGCTATTCTTTTGCATCATCAAATGTTTAGATGCTTTAGAAAGCTGCTTAATTAAAAGAATTTCTTTTACTACAGCCTTTGGTTTAAAAGGTATGAATGATTAGTAATAATCTAATTTTTGATATATGCCACAAAATTTTTGACTTTGAATATTCTCTGTGGTAAAAGGAAAGAATTATCTAGTTACACAGAGATGCCTTTGAGACACTTCTATATCAGTCAGTACACATTTGGAAGGACAAGAAAGAAGATGAAAGCAAGCCAAATCCTGTACTTAACCTGTGGTTAAGTTCATTACACGACCCCCAGTGACAGAGTTATCATGGCAAAGCCAGAGGGAAGAGTTTGAAAAATATTGCAGAGGATGTGTGTGGCACTTTAGAAGCCTGTCTAAAGGCATTTGGAGTCCTTTGAGGTGAGCCTTTCCATCCTGCAGGAGGGATCTGCAAGCAGGAAAGAAGCATAAGGTGGGTCTGTTTGCACGGCAGTGATATGTAAAGGGAGTACTTTTCCTGCTAGGTTCAATTGCTCTGCATGCCTCTTGCTGTCAGTGATGTGATTTAGTTAAATACAGAAGCTTTTAGAGGGGCTTTGTCCTGCATCATACATATTTAATAGTTTATAAAGTATCTGTATGCATAACTGGGTGGGAAATACAGCACTGGAGAAGCCCACATCAGAACCTCTGGCTGGTGGCATTCATTGACCACTTGTCCACTGGGAACGGTGTATTCAGGCAGGGAGTGTCTTTAAAAATCCAACCACTCTGTTTCAGTAGAAAGAAGCCCACAGTCCAACCTTTCTGATTTTGTCAGTAGTATGAACTTAAGGCTGTCCCTATTCATATTATTTATAGATGTTTCAGTTCCCTAATGGTTGGAGCACTGCATTAACGAAAGTCCCTTCTCCATAAATAAATGGTCCTGGAGGTGAGGATGCAGAAAAGCTCTTAAAATTTCTATAGCGATTAATGATTTGTCATATAAAGAGATTTCCTTGCCAGTAGATAATGGTCCAAATTATTTGAATCTTTTATCCTTGACATAATTTTGAAATTGATTTTAAAAGTCAGTCCCTTAAAATACAAGTGATAGGAGAAGGTGGTGGCAGGAGGGGGTTGCAGTGGAGGAGGGGAGGTTTCCCAGGAGAGGTTGCTGAATGTGGATTTTGTGGTTATGTTGTTTAACATAAGCTAATGGTTTTCTCTAATAAAACTGTTGGATTTTCTGTCAGATGTCTGTGGCCAGTAACTGCTAAGAAAATAAATTTTAAAAATTGTTTCCCAGGAGTTTATTATTGCTACTTAAATGAACTGGAGAGTACACAAGCCAGTTAGACTCCACAACTAACATTTTCTCACATTTGCTTTTTTGAATGTCTATTCATTGAAATCACCATCTTTTTTTTTTTTTTGATACATTTTCAAGGAAGTTGTATACATGAAAGCATTTTATCTCCAAATATCCCAGTGTGCATGGCATGTATATTTAACTGCATTCTTTTTAAAAAAATTTTTTTTTAAACTTGGGTTTTTTTTTTTTTTTAATGAAATCTGTATTTTTTGGTGTGGCCAGCTCAGCCTGCCCTGGGGGCAGGGCTGGTGTGGCATGCAGTGCTGGGGATTGAACTGTGATCCCTGCATTTGCCTAAGCTTGCCTAAGCAGATGCTTTAGTGCCTTTAGCCATCTCTCCAGCCCCTCTAACTGCATTCTTTAGCACTACATGCAGGATGGATATTCCAACAAAGACAATATATATA
>NW_004524664.1:10474150-10478563 GCF_000260255.1 Octodon degus | reverse complement strand
ATATATATATAAATTAGCTACCATATTTGGACCTGGCATTTTCTACTCCTCGTATTCAGAGGATAACTCATCCAGCAGAACTTTGTCTTATTCCTGACCATGTTCTTCCTCTGTTCCACCTAGTTTGCTAATTCTATAAATTATAAGAAGATGCTGTGCTTGCTCTCCAGCCCTCAAGGGTGATAGTTCCTGATGGAGTATGTTTGACCCACTGGAACTCTGGGGCTGCTCTGTGTTAGGGCATAGCCATCTGGGAATGTACACACCCTTCCTACCACTTCCAGGTCGTTCCTAATCTCCAGCCTGCTCCTAGTGAAAGGTGTTGGGTCCCATGGTCCAAACCCTATGTGCATGTTGGCGAAATGCTGTGAATAACAGTCAAAATATCAACACTGGAGCCTGAATATCTTTCAGGAAGAGGGCCACTAACTAGGACTGTGACAACCAGGCATGGGGGCATTCCATAGAGTAATCTTTCAAGTAGCAATGTCTAAGTGCTATATTTCTGTGAATATCATTTATGACAGCAACCCCCCCAATCTAAATTATCTAATCAAGTGCTCCCCTTTATTTTTGCAGTATATAACTAAAGAGTTGTCCATAGTAGGTGGGAGTAGAAAGGAGAGCACCTCAACTGTAGTCTTAATTCTGAAATTAATTTGTATGTGACCCAGATTTCTTTTTTCTTCTATAAAATAAAATTCATGAGTAAGTTCTGTTCCAGCTAAAACATTCAGCGAATGAAAAATTTAAATTGAATTATTGAAATTAGAATTGGGCTTTGTATTAAACCTAAATTCTTTTATCCCATACAATTTGTGCACTAGAAAGAGAGTAAATCATTGTTAAACAAATCTGATTCTAGCAACATCTTGTGTGATTTATGATAGAAATTTTTGAGCTAGAAGTAAAATCTTATTTTAAAAGTTCTTGAAAGTCATATTTTTATAGTAACAAAATTGTAACAACAACAACAATGTATGAAAAGGTTTTGTCTCGGGCTGGGAGCAGAAGCAAAGTCCTATGGTGAGACTTTGTTTCAAATGGTATAGCCCAGCTGTGTGAGCAGTGAGCATTGTAAGGCTGGGGCCTTAGAACAGTGCACCTCGCCAGCTAGGTGACTCTCTCAGAATGCAGAATCAGCATGGGAAGCTGCCTATAGTCTCATGTTTCCAAGTTTCCTCTGGGTGCAGCTTTACATTTTCATTTTGATCAGAAACAGTGAGCAATAACTACGTAGACTTTAAGGAAAATGTCTACAGTAAAATGCTTCCTGTGGTTGGAGCATGTACAGACTTAAAATTCTGAAATTAAACATTTCAGGTTATTACTTCCCCCATGCTTCCCTTATTAACATTTATTCTTAACTTGGTTTATGTAAAACTTGAGAATCCTCTAAATAGCTGGTATCCTTATGAGTAATTCATAACTCCCTTCATGTATATACAATCTCATGCTCAGTTTCTATTTGAAACAGTATATTAAAAAAATCAAATTAACACATTCCTAGAACATTCAGTGTAAGGGATATGCTACATACAAACTACATTTCTGGATTGTTTGGGGTATTAGTTTTTAGAGTCAGCTGATATTCAGCTGACCTTTAAACAACAAATTACTGCCGAGGTATAAATCAAGCTCAATTGCTTTCATTTTCTAAACTTTACTGAATTTGAATTCATCTGACATTGATTAGCAGGGATATGTTTTCCTCATTTTAACCCAGAATTTCTTTTACTGCAATAAAAATATCCAGTGTTATTTTCTTAAGTAAGATTGGACATGTTTATGTGAAAAGAAGCCTAACAATCCCTTGTGTCTTTTGTTACTTTGGTGGGAACATATGCAGGTAAAGGTAAACAAACAGAAAATCTGTTAGCTGTGCGGCCCTGTGTCCTCAATTTAACTGTAAAGGTAAATATCAATGAAACAAAGCAAATATTTTTGTTCCAGGTAACTGATCCAACATATATCCCTCTCTTAGACATGATCAACAGTCATCCATTCACTGCACACACACACACACACACACACAACACACCCTGTAACAACATTATTTCATTTACTCACACAGGGAAAATTCTGTCTGAAGTATCCATGTTTTAAAGATGTTGCCCATAGTTCGTAAATTCCTCTGTAGTATAGCTTCCACACTGATGCCTTCATTTAAGAGATACATACCAATAGATTCCCCTCTGTGTCCTAGGCATGTTGTAGATACTGGGAATTCAGTAGTGGAGACAGACTCCAGTGTGTCCTTGTGGTTCTCACGTTCTCGTGGTGGTGTATCATGTATTTGATGCAAAGCACGTTGTACTAAAAGCACAGGTCAGCCTGGACAGAGACCACTTGGGCCTCATCCTTTCCTCGTATTTCTAATATATTCTAAGTAGGTAGATGGAACAGAGTTGAACAATGGGAAATAATATTTTAAGTATAAAAATGGGACACAATAAGCCTTTTTCTTATTTTTCCATAAAAGTTCTCTTGAGATTCTCAGTGACACATCAATGTATTCAGTCACAATTGTCCTGAAGATATTTTCAGAAATTTAATCAGTTTATTTATTTATTTATTTATTTATTTATTTATTTTATTTCCTGAGGACCCAGGGGGATTGGACCAAAGGCCTCACACATCCTGGGCACGTGCTGTACCACTAGTTATAAGTGCAGTCCTTTCATCACCTGTGAGATGCTTTATAGAAGAGAGGGCAATCAGTGTACATGCCTGTGCCTGGTAATCTGAGCAACTACTTTGAAGATACAATATGCAATATAATAAGCAGTGTTAATTTCCTATCATTTTGAAATTCTGTATTGTTTGTCTCTTTAAAACAAAAGACATCAATAACGTAAAATAACATCAGACAACTCTTTGACTTAGTTTACCTTCAGATAACTTTTCTGTTTTTTGGAGAAAAAAAAATTATAGAAAAAACAATTAGATGTTGATTTATTTCAAACCTACCCAGTGAAATGTCTATGATGAGTAAGAATTAAATACTTTTAGGATAACAACCTTAATAGAACAGGATAAATTCATCTAAAGGCATATTTAGTAGCAATCAGAGCAAATTTGATAAAACAGCATCTTAAATATATATCAAAAGATTTTTAAAATATGGAAGGGCACACATGGTATTTTTGATAGATAAGTGGATCTGAAAAAAGTCTACAACTTTGTCAAAGGTCCTATAGTCTGGGTAATTCCACCTCAATTAAAAATAAAACCAGGGGCCAGGGAGATGGCTCAGTAGAATAAGTGCTTCCCTGGTAAGCGCAAGGGCCTGAGTTCAATCCCTGGTTCATGGAAAAAAATTTTTTTAAACCCCCCCCAAAAAAAACCCAATATGTATATATTAAATGGCTTGCACAGCTAGTTCTAGAACCAACAGATATTGCTAGTCCTTGCTTTCTAAGAAATTTTGTTCTTCACCCCACATGTATCACATAATTAGACAATAACACATGCCATGACAATGTGCCCCAATAAATTATACAGTGAAGAAATGCTGGGTGGGTGGGTGGGAAAAGTAGCCAGGGCACTGTGGAGGCCGAGGGGATGTAGTTGGACGGGAGAGGCCCACAGCGCTGCTTGAACTCTCCATGCCATAAAGAGCAGCAAGCTTTGAAAATTACCTTTTTGGTAAAAATCATGGTTTCACAGTTGACTAGTAAATACATATAAAATTCACTTCTACAGTTATTTCAAAAAAATGAAATTGCTGTTGTCAGCATTCTATATTGGATACTGTAAAGTAAATTCTACCTCTTCCAGGCATAAAATTTAGGAACAAGGATAAATTTTGATATAGAAAACAGAAACGGAAGGAAAGAGTTCCAGGAGATAGCTCAGCCACAGAAGCGCTTGCCTGGCAAGTGCAAGGTTCTGAGGTTGATTCCTTATACAAAAAAATAAAAGTGAAAGGAGGAAGGAAGGATGGAAAAAAGGAAGAAAGGTAGAGGAGATGAGGAAAAGATGGTAAAAGAGAAGACGATTGGCTAACTATCTGTGTCTGCAGCCCTGCTGGCACCAGTGGAGCAGAAGAACCGCTTGGCTCAAGCTGGTGACCTTAAAGCCTAGTGAGACGTTACGCAGTTGTTGCTAATTTAACCTGTTTGCCGGCAGTTTGTTTCACAGCAACACATAATTAAAATAGTGACTCCTGGAACTGATGTTGTTGAAGAGCTCATTCAGTTGAAACCCTAGTAGATGGTATTCTCATGGCCTGTGTTTGGTCTTTACAACTAACTTCTGAAACCCAGCAGGCAAAATTTCGGAGGCTCTTATTTTAGGAACTAAACAATTTTCAATTTGTTGACTATATTTGGATAATAATTCCCCTATCATTGTTGTGCTTTTTGATTCTCTTACTCTCACACTACTCCAATATGTGATTGTGATATATAT
>NW_004524664.1:10457829-10474050 GCF_000260255.1 Octodon degus | reverse complement strand
TAGTCTGTGGCTAAATTGCCCAAGTTACTTTGCTCTCAAAGTAACTATTTCCTTACTCTCAAAGTAATATAGACTACATAGGACTAGTAAGGCCAAGAAATAATGTAGCTTTTATGGTTATAAGGAAGACGGTAATATAAGGTTTTAAAAGGCAGTAAAACTCTCTTCTCTTTTCATGTTTTTGAAAGAGGACATGGAAATATGGGTGTTCCTGGGTGTTATTAGGGTGAAACTTAGAGAGTTAACATGGCGCAGTCTTAAACTTCTTCCTACAGAAATACATGTTTTAACCAAGAGGAAGTCTGACCTCTAGCCCACACTTACTACCCTTACTTGATTGCTGTAGTGGGTTTGGGACAATAGTACCTTCTGGCTCCACCTCTCAAGGCAGAAGTATGGGAATTCCTTTTGTTCTTGACCTCTTGTCCTGCTTTCTCTCCAGTTATATTCATCTTTTAATTTAGTGGAAAACAGTTTCCTAGGAAGCTGGCTCCCTGCAAACAGATCTGATCACCAAGATAACGCAAAGCTCATGGAATTCATTTCTAGAGATAAACCATGTATAACCTGAAGCACAATTTGCTTAGTCCAAGGCAAAGAAGAGTTATGGAAGTTGTAGGATTCTGTGATGTTTTTTACTAAAGTTCATGGACTGTATTAATATTTTTGTTTGTGTGCATTGGAAATTTTTATTATGACAACCACAGAGGCCCCCACTGAATTTTTTATTTTTGTCTGATTAATACATTTGTTCTTTATGGTTAAAGTGAGGAGAGTGATTGCTATTAATGCAAATGAAGAGCCACTTTTGTCAAGTATGGTGGTTACTGTCCTTGGTATTCTCTACCTTTTGGATTTCTAGGTACCAGCACCCCATTTTAGTCTTTTTAAATTTAGATGAAATTGTCCATAGATGATTTAGACTTGAGATGTATTAAACTTGAGAGTTGGGGGCAAGTTTGAAGAGTTAAGTGCTATATACGTACACTGGATGATCTTGGAGGAAAACCTAAATTTCTCTAATTTAGCATCCACCTCTATGGAGCTGGGAGATAGCTTAGCAACATAAGCACCTGCCTGGCAAGTGCAAGGTCCCAAGTTTGATCCCCAGCAGTGCATTCAGAATTGCATAGTGAGACCCTGTATCAAAAAATACACAAATAAGTAAAAAAGAAACATCTACCTCTACTTGTTTAAACCATTTTAATATGTACATACTGATAATTAAGATCTTTTTTGTGGAGCTGGGGATTGAACTCAGGCCCTTGCGCTTGCCAGGGAAGCAGTTATTCAACTGAGTTATCGCCTCAGCCAATAATTAAGATCCTAAGAAATATATGCTCCCATAGAAATTTTGTGCTGTGAAATTTCATGTCCAGAATGGAAAACTAGGACACCTTTCATTGCTTTAAATTCATAAATAAGTAAAACTTAAAATTACACAGAAAAATTATGCTAAAATATTGGTTACTGGTATTTATGCAGGTTATGTAAAGATGAAGTCAAGGATAACTATTTTGGCCATAAGCTTTCTACGGTTGTGGTAACAGCCATGTAAATTAGTTCAGGCTTTTGTTGGTATTAGCAATAGGACTGAATACACAGTTTAAGATTTTAATACCTCTAAGTCATTTGTAATTATAGGGTAATTTCATCTTGGAGGCAATGATATTCTTAGGTCCTAGCATTTGAAGCAGAAGTATGTTTCAAAACAGTGGAAGTTGGGCTATAGGAAATAAAATGTTAAAGCAGGTTTTCTTCAGACTTGAGCTCTGAATTTCAGAGCTTCAGGGACTCATATGATATATATATATATATATATATATATATATATTACAGATTTAGAGAGTTTTAAAGACTCTTATTGACAGAGGTGAACAGAATGGCTCCTTTGAAACCATTTGGATGTCCAGTTAAAGTGAAGTGTGGATTAAAGGCTCACTTGCATACAGCATGCACCGACATGCACCAGACAGGATGTTCTGAGGAATCTGTGCTCTCTGTTACGGGCGGCGTGCTTCTCTTGGTCTGTAATGAGTGCTGCCTTAGAAGAAAAAAGAATTCGGCACTGAAATCGTCTCTAAGGTATAGCTCCTGAAGCTTAATTCAAAAGACACGCTCTTATGGAAAACTCCTAATATTTTAGTGTGGTTATAGCTGAGACATGGTATCTATTACAGCATCCAGGAAATTCAAGTCTCTGCAGTCACAATGAAAGGCTAATTTAAAAATAAAAAAGTAGTAGCTCCTTCATAGCTCTGTTACTTACAGTGTTTCTTGTTAGCTTGACATTAGTCTAGTCTGCTCTAGTGGGACAAGACATGGAGATTTAAAGAAAGGGGGCTTGGCCCCCCTTTCCTCCCTTCCCCCCTTCCCCCACTCTCTGCAAGTCACTCCCGGCCTAAGGCCTATGGGAGTCTCACACAGTGTTACAGAAAGGGCTAAAGGTAGAGCTGTCCATGGTTAGAAACAATGTTCTAACTGTTGGTTGAAAAATCAGGTAATAGCAGTCCTGTTGGTGAACAAAACTTATTAGAGGATGAGGGAAGGAACGCTATCTCCCAGCAGCAGGCAGGAAGGAATTGCTGTTGCAAAGCTTACCTCTCTAGGGAGGCATCAGATATCAGACTTTGCCAAGCCTCAGGTCCAACCCAGAAGGTCCCACCTACATCCCCCGCCCCATCCCAGCTTTGTTAGATTGCTAGCATCGATCGCTGGCTTTTCTGACCCGGCAGTGGGTGAAGGAAAGAGAGCCAGCAAGACTGAAAGCAAGCAAGATTAGAGGTGTGGGAGGTGTAGGACTGGGGCTGACTCCATGGAGAAAGAAAAGGAGAAAAGGGTAGGGGCCCTGGGAATCAAGCTTAACTGGTGCCCGCCTGCCTCTCTTTGATTTGTGGCCTTTATTCTTTCTAATTGGATAAAGTAGGAAGTCACTGGCAGTCCTGCGTGGCTGGGTGCAGAGTACTGATCTTACTCAGACCGGTAGCAGTTTAGAGTGGGGGGGGAGGGAAGCAAGGTGGGGAGAGAAGGAGGGAGCAAGAGAGAGAGAAGCAGACAGACGCAGGATGAGGCAGGGGTGGAAAGAGAAAGAGACTGTGAAGAAGGAAGACAGCAGAGGAAGAAAGTGACTGGAGCGCTCCAGAAGGACAAAGAGGAGTGGTTGGGGGTGGGGTGGAGCAGGGCGGGGAAGGAGTCGCCGC
The DNA here is from genome assembly GCF_000260255.1 of Octodon degus. Taxonomy (NCBI): domain Eukaryota; kingdom Metazoa; phylum Chordata; class Mammalia; order Rodentia; family Octodontidae; genus Octodon; species Octodon degus. The sequence continues at coordinate 10,470,850 of NW_004524664.1, read as the reverse complement.
CCCTCCCGCCGTGCGCTTCCCCGCACAGCGCCCGCCCGCCCAGCGATGAGACTATTTGCGGAGATGCTCAGAGGGCAGGCACCTGCTGCTCTGTAATGATTCAGCCTCTTTCAGCCGCGTTAACACAACAGGATGCTGTTGCTCCTGGCACTGCTACCTCTCCTGCCGCCGCCGCTGCTCCCGCCGCCGCCGCCACTGGTCCTGCTTTTGCTTTTACTTCTCCTGCATGACAGTTGTTTTCTTCATCTCAGCAGGCACCAGCTTCTGATGCTTGAGGTGAGAGCCGTGCCTTTTAGTTTGGGCTACTGGTTTACCTAATTAGCCGGCATTCCCTCTGTTTTCTGTTTTGGGGCTTGTCCTCTTGACTGATTTGTCGGGATGGTTTGGAGAAGCCTTTAAAAGAACTAGAAAAGTGGCCCAAAAAACAACAGCTAAAGAATTATTAGAATATACTTTACTTTGTACTTGATAGGTGTTTTTTTTTTCCCTTTTTCTTGTTTTCTTTCTTCCTTCCTTGTGAACTCCTTGCTTTTGATAATGGCCTTGGACTTGGAGGACTTATCGATTTCCCTCTGGAAGATGCTGTATCATTTGCTTGGGGGGGGCCTGCATGGTAATGGACCATGAGAGAGGCCAGGCCTTCTGGAGGTGAGCCCATGGAGATTTATTCCCCAGACATGTCTGAGGGAGCTGCCGAGAGGTCCTCCAGCCCCTCCACTCAACTGAGTGCAGACCCATCTCTTGATGGACTTCCGGCAGCTGAAGACATGCCAGAGACCCAGACTGAAGATGGGAACCCCCCTGGACTCGTAGGCCTGGCTGTGCCCTGCTGTGTGTACCTGGAGGCAGAGCGCCTGAGAGGTTGCCTCAACTCAGAGAAAATCTGCATCGTCCCCATTCTGGCCTGCCTGGTCAGCCTCTGCCTCTGCATTGCTGGCCTCAAGTGGGTATTTGTGGACAAGATATTTGAGTACGACTCTCCTACTCACCTTGACCCTGGGGGCTTAGGCCAGGACCCTATTATTTCTTTGGATCCAACTGCTGCCTCAGCTGTGTGGGTATCGTCTGAGGCTTACACTTCACCTGTCTCTAGGGCTCAGTCTGAAACTGAGGTTCAAGTTACAGTGCAAGTTGACAATGCTGCTGTGTCCTCTGAACCTGCAGCTGCACCAACCCCGAAGAAGAATCGTATTTTTGCTTTTTCTCTCCTGCCGTCCACCACGCCATTCTTCCCATCACCCACTCGGAACCCTGAGGTGAGAACACCCAAGTCAGCAACTCAGCCACAAACAACAGAAACTAATCTCCAAACTGCTCCTAAACTTTGTAAGTAGAGAAGGATGATGCTGAATAAACCAGTGTGGGCTCCAGCTCCCCAGAGGTGTTCTCTAGGTTGTGGAGCTGCTTTGTTTCCTGCATTGTAATTACATGGTTTTATTTGAGTAAATCATGTGACTGAGATGCTTGGGGCAGCACTGAAGAGACCAGTAAAAAAGAAATCCTGTAAACTACTCCTTTGAAGCTTCGAAGAGCAGCTCCCTCTAGCTAGATTGTTAAGTCAGGGGTTGGGGATCCAAAACTTCAGCATCTGCAAGTCATGCTTGAGTTTAAGTGCAATTCATCTCTAAAATTTCATTTAGAAATTAAAACACTGTGCCATCTCTTATTTATTAGAGGAGTATGATATCCACATGCCAATGGGTCTTATTTGCTGTCTGCCTTTTTCTGATCTGAGACTTTCTATAGCGTTTTGGCTGCCCTCTGCCTCCCAGCAGCCCATGATGCCTGCCTCTCTTTGCTCTCCCCCACTTCTCCCCACCTTTGTATATTCAGTGTTTCTTCCTAATAGTGCGGCAAGGATGAAGACCTTCCCAGTGCTCACCTCTCTCGCTAGCTTGAAACTATTCCTGGCCTGCACAGGTTGTACTTTCAGTGACTAGACACTTGTTATGAGCAGTTTATTTAGTTTAAAGCATATTACAATTCTGCATGAAGAAATGTCCCCAAATTAGTTTTGTCTTTTGCAATGGAGTGTTCAAATAGCAGCCTCAGCAATCACTGAAATGTACAAGGTCAGTTGGTAAGTTATATCTTTATTTTCTTGGGACCTGTCATTCTATAGGGTCAGGCTGCAGCAGCCCGGTTTAATAACCTATAAGTGAACTGCCTCCGCACTCTTAAAACAGCAGCGAACAATGCATTGCCATCTGCATCGGGTCATCCCAATCGCTTTACAGTGGAAAGTTAATGAGGATGCAACCACACATATGCTATATTGTTCCCTCAGTATATAAGAGTTGTGATAGGTTTCTTTAAAAATGGCTTTTAGGTTGTTTTTGTTGTATCGCCCATCACTTTTTATCATTGATAAAAGCTAAAAAAGTGAGAAAGATCATAGAATGTTGTGCTTCATAACATGTGTGAACTCTCTTAGAGGTAAAGGAGTTAAAGGCAGAGCCCCTGCAATGAAATACTGCTTCCATTTTCCCCATAGACCTTGATGTGGAATAAAGAATACTTTCTCGCCGTAGTAAGTACAGAGTAGCCACTGTGGTTGGAAACACAGCAACATTTGATTCATGTCTATGATTCATCATCTTTTCACATGCACCGGCTTCAGGGGCAAAGGTTATAAAAGAGGTTTGTGTTTTCCAAGTGTAATTAGAAAAAGCTCCTCTATGCAGGCACTGCTCCGTACCTTTATCTAATCCCCAAAGCATCATTAAAGACATGACAGACATCACTGCATTCGCTGCCTCTTCCCACCTGGCAGAATGACCGGGAAGTAATACCCAGATGAAATGACAAGCTATAAAAAGCAAGTGCAGATCCTGCAAAGACAAGCAGAATTCACCATGAAGACAAGGTTACTTCTTCATCATTTTAAACTTAAATCTTTAATGAAAATATGCCCAGAGTAGGTTGAGTTACCCAGCAAAAGAAAGATGACTACTTTAAAAAATAATAAAAAACCTCTTCAAGTTAATTCTCTTATGTTTGCCATCTGATGGAATCAAACAAAGAGACATGCAGCACATTTTCCTGAGCTAGGACTTTCTCAGGAGGTACTCGTCAAGTTTTGAGAAATTATTTTTAGGAAAAATTCTTCTACTAAGTGTTTTAATAGAGTATACATTTTATACTTGTTTTTTTCCCTCCTTTCTTTTTTTCTAAGCCAGGACATTGATTTTTGTGGCATTTTCAATAAGTGGAAAAGATTTACTGCTGCCTAAAAGCATCACAGTGGCTGACGCACAGCTGCAGCGCTCTGAAGTGCGACGGAGAGAAGCAGGCTGGAAAGTAGGTTTCTCTGAAAAGTTAGGGGCACACATGGCTAACATTTTGAAGCCCCACATAGTTTCCTGTGTGGGAAAACTGTTAATTTCTTGGAGTAGGTCCTAAAGTAATTCTAAAATTGCAAGTAAAATTTTTTTATTTTCATTTTTGTTTTTGGTAGGTGTACAGGCAGTTCTGTTTTTAAAGCCTTGTGATTGGTTGTTTCTGTTGTTTCAAAGGTTATAACTATTAGATAAAGGGAATGGGAAAAGAGAAGATGCTTGCAATGAGATTATCTTGTGGCAATCTCTTGTACTCTTTGCAAATGTGAAAGTATTGTTTAGTTGGGGAGAGCACTGGGACTTTCTTTTCATCGTGCATGTCTTTGACATAGAGTAAGCTGTCATGAGAACTGTTTTCATAGGGCATTATCATAGCTGAAGGATGCTCTGCAGTGGTCGCAGGACATTATCCTCCCATTTACATTTTCCTTCTGCCTCAGCATATCCAGCATATTATGCATAGAGCTGCATCCTTCAAGGTCATAGGCGGTGGAGGGCTAATTGATTCCTCGTTATGCTGGAGCCTGAGAATAGGGAAGCAACAGTCTCAGTCATTGTGTCTGCGCTTAGTCCCCAAGCCAATCTACCTCCTCTCGTAGGATTTTTTTTTTCTTTTTACAGAAATACTAGAATTGCTCTCATCTTCAATGACTCTTGTCAAATTATATCATCCTTTGTCTTTATTATAACAAATGGCAAGCTACAGCATTCTAAATTGCCTGTAGATACAGTGGCTATGTTTATTTTTTTCTAAAATGGGTATTTTCTGGATAATATAATTTCATGGTTTTACCATATAAACTTGTGCACACTTAGAGTTATCACAAAATCTGAAGCTGGAATGAATATATATTCTGAATTTTTTCTATGTATAGTTAATGGTTTCCCAGCCCCACAATGATTTCATTGCTCTGATATGAATGAAGTTTTTGGTTTTCATTGAACTCTATACTATTTGAACCATCAATTTGGTTTTGGGAGTTTTTCTTTTCCTCCTTCGTGGGATACTGGGGATCAGACCCAGAGCTTTGCATGTCCTGGGCAAGAAATACTCTGCCACTGAGCTATATCCCCAGCCTGTGCCATGAACTTGCATTCTCAGCATGGACGGTAGCATTTGCATCCTCTATTTGTTTGGAAAAGGCTGACTTTGGGGAGTTTGCAAACTTAAAATCATCATAAAAGAAGTGTATTAATTGACTCTTGCCAGGAAACTATGGTATCATCTTGAAAGAAAATGTTTTCTGGGTGAAAATGCCTGCTTGACTACAGGCACTTGGATACAAGAATACATGGTATTTTCATTCAGGCTAAATGGGTTTTGCTTTGTCTTGAAAGCTTTTTGTTGGCTTGCATAGCAAACCATTGTTACCACAGTGACAATATGAATCGCTACCATCTGCAGAAGATCAACGTGATGAATGCGCCAAACGAGGTCTTCTCTTGGGTTGCAAAGTAGCTCTCCCTGTAGTACCAGTGGCTCCTTCACTAGGCTTCTCATGGCTGTGCTTGCAGGTATCTCAGAGGTTCTTCAAATAACTTCGTCTGTAATATTTTACCCATACGTATTTAAAGCATATAATATTAAAAACAGGAAGGAACTGAATATCCCCTAATTTGGGCCATTTCAAATAATTGAAATGGCTAATGAAACTTTTACTGCAATTCACTGAACTGAAAAGTTTAAGAAATCTGATATAAAGAGATGGAAAATCATAGAAAATAGAGACGAATCCTTAAAGCTGGACACTGGCTGATAATGAGGCAAGCACTTTAAAAGGAACCACTGGTCAAGTGTGTGGAGTTCACATCACCCACACTGGCTTTTCTTCTCGCTTTCTTTTGTGGCTCTTATTCGGTTTCCATCGTGGGGGTCTCTTCCTTTCTGTACCTGATCATCTGTGCATCATTCAGCTTCTTTTCACCACAATGTGCAGTGTGGGTTGCCTGGACTGAGAATTTCCCTGACTTGCAGCAGCTGGCTCTGTGCCTTGCTGATTTCTTCCCTACCCACCCTGCTTTGCTTCTTGCCCTTGTTCCATAGTGATGTCCACATAAGCCTCATCTTCTCCCAGCTCAGCTTCCCAATTAGACTTCAAATTTTTCTTGTTGTTTAAATGATGCCATTCTGACTTAATATATCAATATTATGACACCAAAGTACCTTTGTGTGCCTTTTCACATGTAACTCTATTTATTTTAATACTGAATGGTACTTATGCATCTTACAAACATGCATACAAAATATATCTTTAGCCATTAAAAGGTATATCAAGTATACCAGTTTCTTGATTTAAACTTTTCTGCTTCTTGAAGTGCTGGAGATTGAATCCAAGGCCTTTTGCACAAAGCTGTATCCCCAGGTACCCAGCGTTGCTTAAATTTTTATTTTGAAACAACATGGCACTGATTTGCCAGGGTTGGCCTTAAACTTGTGACCCTCCTACCTCAGCCTCGAGTGTAGATTGGATTCCATGACTGTGCCCTGGCTCCCAGCTTGATTTAAGCTTTTGTTCTCTTCTCTCCTCATGCTTGGTTTTCTTGCATGTCCTTCATGCAGATCTTGGCTGATTCTTAGGTGTTTCTATTCAGCAGCACTTGTACATTATCAAAAAAGACTGCATCCCAAACTAGGTCTTTGTTCTTCCTCCTTTTTTCCTCTTAATAATGTCACATAGTATCCTGCTTGAAGGAAGAGACATTTTATAGATCAAATAAGCAAAGCAGAAAAATGCTGTGGCTTGTCTAGAAACTTGTGAGCACCTCTCCTCTACCTAGCCTGTTGAACTACAAAACCATAAGCTGCAGCATGGCTACTTTTATGCTTCTGTTTCCATCTCTCTTGTTACGTGCAAGTCACAGTTTCATTTTTCTTCCATTGTTTCTTTTGCTACATCCAACATATGTGTACTAATTACATACTGTGTGCCAGCCACTGTTCTGGGCTACACATTTCTGTTACTGCCTTTGTAAAATTTATATTCTAGTGAATTTTGAGAATCTAGTTGTATAATTCAATTTGAGGTAACTTTTACTTCTTACATACACATAATTATGTACCGGGTACTCTGACTTCACCATTTCTTCTCTTGATCTTAATTTTATTCACTTTTTGACTCTCATTCCTGTTCTTTCTTTAGTATGTTCCTCTTCTCCATCTGCTAAATACGGAACACTTGCCCAGCCGTGGCATCTGTCTTAAAGTGACAGCAGTCAGACCCCTGCTGCCAACAAGCTGGGTAGCTTGGGGTGACCCAGGTTTGGCCCATGTAGTGCTATTGAATGACCCACAGGAGTGATTGGGAAGGACCCAGCTCTTTGGACCTGGGGGAGCATTTTTAAGATGAATGTGCATAGAATTCTTTTAGCATTTAGAGATCATAAGACATGTTCCTATGTATGAAAGCTGATAGATACAAATACTTTTATCTTTGTGTTTTAGTCATATTTTGTTTTTGTTTTTGACTTACAGAACATCCAAATTGTTCAGATTGCTTTTCAGTGAGGGTTTTCAGTTTACTATCTAGAGGAAAGCTGTGTCGTGCTATTAAGTCACCGGTGCTCACACTGCTGGAGAACTTGGGTTCACGTGTGGTTCCGGTGAGAGGTGCCCAACAAGCAGCGAATGGAGCACATTAGCACCAGTGAATTTGACCATGTGTTTGTATACATGTGTGGGCATCCAAAAGTTATTTCTCAGTAACATAATTGGTGTCTTGTAACTGTAGCTTTGTATACATGGACCAGTTTTAAACACATCTGAGTTGTTTCCCAAGTGAGGAAATGGCAGATCTGGAAAAGCGTGACACTTGTCCATGGTTACTGTGGGGGTGCTGAAGGATCCTTTCCATTGCCTCAGCTTATTTTTCTTTAAAGTATTCTAAGCAATTATATTCATATAGGATTCAGTTATATAGGTCAGTGGCACAAGCACCTCCCTGTCAATTATATTCTTTGAGTGTCTCTGTGTGTGTATTTGGTACAGGGTCTCACAACGCAGCGCTGACTCATAGTGGATCCTCCTGTTTTCAGCCTCCCCCACACTGGGATTACAGGCATGTGCCACCACACCCAGTCCCAATGGCTGGCCCAGTCACCTGGGGGTGGGGCCAGTGTAGCAGCAGGGATTGAACCCAGTCCATGTGCTTGCCTAAGCAGGTGCTTAGTCTGCTGAGCTATCTCACTGGCCCTCTGGCAATTATATTCAAATAATAAATATTATTGTATTTTTTAAAATTGATTTTCACATTATTCAAATCCTATTCAGTGAAGCTTCTGTCATTCCGCTGCAGATGCCTTTCTTCAGAAGAAAGACTGTTACCTCTATGATCTTGATCAATCTAAGACACTTATGTGAAGTAGACATCTGTCTTCCAATGAAATCATGTAGAGGAAATTTCTTAACCATTGAAGTTTTCTCAACTAAATTATATCACATATTTGGAAAGAAACATTCAAACAGCAATGCTGTTGGGAGAGATTCATATTCTAGGGCAGGTTATTAAGTATTTGGCCTCTCAAGTCCTTGATTCTCTCCCTCTGTGTACAAGTTGTCCAGTTTGGAAGATGTGAATTTTGGTCCTGCTTGCTGCTACTTATGACCTTGGCAAGTGCATTGTCCCTCCACGTCTGTTTCTTCATGTCATGTAGTAGGAATACTTGTGTCTTGAAACTTTAAGGAGCACCAGACTGTGCCAGAAACCACATAGATGCAAAACCAGTACAGATTTCTACTTCTTTCTACTTTTGACTCCTTTCTTCACTTCATGCTTTCCTGTCTTTGACCTTGACAGTAGTTGTGTGTAAAAGTTTGGAGGATAAGTTTAAGAGTTTGAGAGGCTGGGGAAATAGCTCGGTGATCTAAGTGCTTGCCTGACAAGCCCAAGGACTCAGGTTTGATCCCTGGTGGCCCCAGAACTGCCATGCCATCCACCGATACCAGGCCAGGGGGTACACACCTGTAATCCCAGCACTAGGGAGGCTGAGATAGGAAGATCACTATGAGTCAAATTTTAATATATATATTTACCTAAAAAAGCACTTAGAAAAAGTGCTTTTTCAGGTAAATATATATATTAAAATTTGAGAGGTAAGGTGTTTGCTTCATTGGAAGTAAACAAAAAGTTGAAGAAGAATAATGCTAAAATAGAAACCTGAGATCAAATCCCAGCTCTATCACTGAGAAACTATGCCACTATGAACAAACTATGCCACTGTGCACCAACTGAGCTTAAATTTATGTACAAATGAGGTTGTCAACATTTAACACTCTCTAAAGCTAGTGATGAGGACCAAATAAACTACACTGTACACGCATAAATTGTTGCTAGGACGAGGCTTAGAAGTATCGCAGTCCCATTCTCTGTTAGGGTTTGTGTATGCACATATGTAAGCAAGCATTAACATTCTAGGAATAAATTGGAGATTTACAACTAAAGAACTCTGTTAGCCTTAGAGTGAGATAGAACTTTACTAATTACTGGAGCCCTGGTGCTATTTTTAAAAAGTGGTTTTGGCTCTTTGTGTGAAGTGCAAAACTCCCAGGCGAGGCAGGGGCTTTTTGGTGGACAGAGAGTATTCATAGAAGACAACGCCACCACAGTGGCTGGCATTGTATTTGACAAGCAAGCAGGAATACTGGGAAAGGACAGTTTAGATTTAGTCAAAGGAAGAAGCTGGGCTGGAAAGATCCTGGAGCCTTGATTTGAATAAAGATTAAATTCACCTTACTGTTTTCATTATTCCAAACTAAGATTTCCTGTTTCCAAAAGATTGGAATGAACTTCTGTGACTTATTTGTTATCATTGGATAAAACCCTTGAAAATATCAACTTACACAGAAGAATAATTTTCCAGGAGCCATATCAAACATAGAAATTATTGTAGTTAAAATATATTTAAATATATGTGTGTATCTATGTGTGTATATATATATATATATATATATATATATATATATATATATATATGCCTAATTCAAACCTGTACTTCTAGAGAGGAGAAATCATTTCATAATTAATGACTATAATTGTGTAGATTAAAATCATTTACAACATGCAAGGAAAGCTTGTATATTGATGGGCTTGAGGAAGGAACTGGATTTTAAAAAGCCTCTGATCCCCTGTATAATCACTAGAGGTCTATTAAAAGAAGAGAAAAAGGAAAGTAGTGATAGGCTGAGAAGAATAATTGTTACTGAAATGTGTATTGGAGATTTTGTTTTACTGAAAATGGTTCTTCAAATAGGCTTTTGGTTGCAAACCCACACAAAGGCCAGGCTGTTCTAGATATGTGTGCTTAAAGGGCCTGATATATTCCTTGCTCACTAATGACTTTTCTTCCAGAGAAATGTAATTTTGCAAGAGTCTGTCATTTAGGGGAATGCTTAGTAATGAGCATAATTTAATGTGTTTTTATTTATTCTTTAATGTGGAGCTAGAAATATATAAGAAGTTTTACGCTTTTATCATCTTGATTCTCATTATTCTAAGCCTAATAGATTTGCTGCAGAAATGGTACTGGGAATCAATATTGGAGCAATGAGGCAGTCACCTCTTCTTTTTATTTTGTTACCTTTTTTTTTTTCTTGACAGGATCTCACTGTGTAGCTCAGGCTGATCTTGAACTCACTCTGTTGGAGGAATTAAGGCAATCCTCCTGCCTCAGCTTCCCAAATTGTAGGAGTATAGGTATGTGCCACCGAGACTTGTTATGAGGCAGCCAGTTCCACAGGGAAAATATTTGAGAGCAATCTCAAAAGATTTTACCTGATAATAGGCTTTCTGACTCTGTAATGGAAATAGGCAAATTGATCCAATAAAATTGGATGAAAAATAATAAAGTGCTTTTTCAGGTAAAACATTTCTTGTTTTTTAAGGGAAAATTGTATGACCCAGTAAAACGTGGTTGTGCATTTGGGAATTTCAGTGCCCTTTTGGAGTCGTGTTCTCCCAGCCAAAGTGAAAATGTATGAACTGTATTTAAATAAGAGTTACAAAAGATAAGGATAGTTGTAACAAGGAAGTGAGACCAGATATCTCAGGTCCTAACTGTGTTACCTATACTGGTGAAAGATGTTGATACAATTTTATCTAGCTAGCTGGCTTCATGCGCTCTCCCCTCATAGGCCATCCCCTTTGCTTTTCTCTTTCCTCTAGTTCTGTCCCACCATTACTTCTCCAGTGATCTCCCTGCATGTCCCACCTCCGCATTTTTCCCCCACCCTGTTCAGACACCAGAGTCACAGAGCATCATTCTTTATGGAGTAATGACCCAGGCTTGTGGTTCCTCACTGCATGGATCGGGGGAGAGAGGGAGTGAGGCCTTAACCACAGACTTGACCATGCTTAGCCTGATGATTTTCAGTGTTGCCTTTTCTTTTGCTAAGTAGCAGGAAGTATTTGTATTATGAAATATGTTGGTGTCATAGCAATAAAAGCTCCATAAATAAATGGAATGATCTAAAGACAGTAGAATTGAACTCTTGTTAGCATTTGTTTGTAATCCCTTGGTAGAGCTTCCTGGGTCATATAATTGCTTGCTCTTCTGGGAGCAAAAGGAATCAGTAACCATCGATTGTTACATGATGCTAAATTTTGCCTACAAAGCAAATCTTAGGGATGATTAGTGGCAGAGTCAGAGCTATAACTCTGACCTCTTTTCAGTAAATCCTTAAGACCAGCTAAGTTTTACAGTTTTTGTCATCACACAGCTCTTACGAGTCTTCAAAAGGAAGAGAAAAAAGTGTCATATACTCTATGAAAACTTCAATCTACACAGAAAATGAAAAAAAATAATTCTTTGGTCTTTCATATCTTTTTGTTTAATTGACAGCAGTAAGACATCTAAAGTAACCCCTGATGAGTAACTTCAGTTTAAAAAAATCTGATACTATCATTTTTAATGGACTAAAATTAGTGGAATTTGAGGTAAAGAAGTTAATAACCTACATATCACCTACCTATTCAGTAAACTATTTATAAAAACATTTGGGCCAAATACTAAACACAGTAAGACTTTGGCTTCTTGAAATATTTGGAAATTTATGACTGCTGATAACTGATAATGTGTCACCTTGAAGAATTTATCTATTTTGAGGTGAAATCTTAATTATCTATGATACTTGTCATGAACGGCATTTTAAGTGAAATTTATTGTATAGAAGGGGTCTTCATGGTTTTGAGTGTTTTGTTATCTTCAGAACTTTACAATTTTGTTAAATATATTTTAATAAATAATTTGCAAAAACTGTATGTGGGTTATGTTATAGCTTTGTTGAATAATGTGATCTCAGTAATGCACTACATAGTTGCAGGCCTGTCTATACTATGAATATGTGGATTATTGCACAATCAGAATGAGAAATCTAGAGCCATATTGCATTGGAGATGAACAAAATCTTGCAACTTAGAACAGAGAAACTAGCACAAAGATTTTAAACTTCTTACCAGAAGCAGTACATAACCATATAATTTTACAGTCCGTGCTTTCTTCTACACACTATATGTTACTCAAATAGTTTTTCTATACTTCTAATTTGCAGTTCTGATCTATGTGGTATGTAAATTTTAAAAACTTCATAACTATGTTAGCTAGATTTTAAGCAGAATGAACACATATGTTAAGGATAATACCTCTCTGTAGAAGGCCCTGTTCATGAGCAAAGGTGTAAATTCTGCTGGCTTCACTGTCACTCTTCCTGTGTTATGTATCAACAGAGTTTAAGAAAGAGGTGATGACAAATGAAGAAGTGATTTGTGGTTCTTGTGGTCTGTGAATTTAGAAGGCCTGGGCTTACTTCCCAGATTACCAGGCCTGGGTTTACTTCCTTGTTTACCTGTTCCTTCTTTCATGAAGTGCAAGGGGGGCAACAAATCTCTGAGGCTGATCACAGCTTATCATAGAAGTTAATGTTCTATGAACACATTAGCCCTACTAATGAATCGTTGTCCCTTACTGGATCTGTTTGAAATTGATTATGAATTTTTTTGATTCGTAAAGGTAAAATTTATTTTGTTTAATTTTTAGTCTTTGGGTCTGCTGTATCAATATTTAGAGAACATTCATTGCCCAATAAAATCTTACCCAGTATTTGAGGTCCTCCCACAGAAGGGCCACAGATTTCCTGTCTGTAGCGCTCCACTTCCCACCCCACCATCCCAACCATGGGCACAAAGATTGGGCCACTGAGGGCTCTGCCTGAATAGTATCATATTTCTCCCTTGAATTCTTTTGCTTACTCTGTTCCTCTACCATGAATATCCTTATCTCCCCACAATCTCTGCCTTTCACAGTTCTGCGCTGGCCTCAAGACTCACCTCTATATTGATGTGGATCCATTTCCCCTCCTGCCTGGGTGCGTGTTGCTCATTTCTCACATGGCACTTGCCACATTCTGACTTGTGACCTGCTTACTTGGATACTTAGAGTACACGCTTGCTTGACTGACATTTCCTAAGGCCTAGAGTTATAGCTTATTCACTGTGCTGCCCCACAGAGAGCCAAACTAAGTATTTTATATGAAGTAGGCATCCCATTTGTATATTTTTAGAATAAAAAGTACACTGAGCATACTAAGGATGACATATCATTGTTTATATCAGTGTAGGAAAAGCATGATCCAAAGCTGTATCTTAAATCTGAATTTAGTCATTACAGACTTAAATGATAAATAATTCTAGATA
>NW_004524664.1:10432451-10457729 GCF_000260255.1 Octodon degus | reverse complement strand
AGAGAGAGAGAGAGAGAGAGAGAGAGAGAGAGAGAGGTTTAGGTTACTAGAATTTTATCTCATGATAGTGTAGTGATCATAAGCATGCATTCTACAACCAGATCATCTTGGTCCAAATCCCAGCCCTGTCTCTAGCTCTGTGACAGTATTCAAGTTTTATAAAACATCTGTGCTCCAGTTTCCTCATCTGTGAAGTGGTGGCAATAACATTACCTTCCTCCTGAGATTGTTATAATGACCAATGAGTTAATACCCAAAAGGCATTGGAATAGTTTATGGCTAATTGCATTATATAAGCGTGAGCTAACCTCTGTGCCATTTTTAAGTTAAATTGTGTTTTCTTGAATCCTAAAGTTGATACTTTGCTCTTGTTGGAACGAGTTTGAAGAAAGGGACAGGACATATTGACAAAGGTGGAGATATGCTACTATTTTGATTTGTTCATTTGTATGTGATTTTTATGTGTGTGATTTGTTTTTGTTTTTTATGTATTTAGTGCAGGATCTACAGGGTCTCACTACACAGATAAGAGTTGTAGTGCTTCTTCTTGTTTTTCAGCCTCCCAAGCGCTGGAATTACAGGTACACACCATCACACCCAGTCTCAATCACCCTCTCAGTGTGCTCTGGGGGCGGGGCTGGCACTGCATGCCAGGGATAGAAACCCTGGTCGCTGTGTCAGCCTAAGGAGGCGCTTCAATTTGCTGAGCTATCTGGCCAGCCCTATGTGTGTGATTCGTTATTCACAGAGATCAGGGGAGCAGAGAATGGTGATCATCAATCTGCCTTACAGTCAGAAGATTCAGATGGGCTGAGACAGAAAGCTGCCCTCATTGCCAAAATGCTATCTGTTGATATCGGTGTGGGAAATTATATGCATATATGTCCACATTAGTAGCCATGGCTTCTTCCCAACATAAAATGGTGATAAGTACAGAGGAGCTGAATAAGTTCTTTTGGTCATTGAAGAACAATCGCAGAACCTTTGAATTCCATAATGATCTCACTTTCTTTCTTGTTTTTTTTTTAATTTAATTTAATTTAATCTTATTTTAAAGAGTAGAACAAAAGCAAAAGCAAATAGTAGAAACAAAGATAGAAATAGGATAACACAACAACACAAAGGTTACAGGTTTGCAAAACAGGAATAGCTAATTAACAATGGTTGTTATATTATCTATTTTTATCATCAAATCTGTTGCTCAAATTAACAGATACAGTTATGCAAGATTGGACAAATAATTGAATATTACCATTTGTTTTCAAGAAATCTTAATTTTTTTCAAGTCTTTTTTATTTTTATTTTACTTTAAGAGTATAATAATAATTGATAAGACATTAGGAATGGTACACATTTGGAAGACCAAGATGAGAAGTATTCAAGAGTGGTTTTTGTATTATACATTGCTATCCTCGATGTAGTTTCTTAGATCATAAGATATCCACATACAGAGTTAGTCAAGGTGAAAATTCTACACATTGACTGCTATTTTCAAGAAGCTGATGGAAATTATTAATACAATCACCCATCCTGTATATATACTTGCATGTTTTCCCCCTTCTTTTTTCCCATCTTTCTTATCTCCTTTCTCTCATCATTATTGTTTAATCCTTTAGTTTCTTTCCATTTGACTGTATCTATTATATCGTTCAGGTTTTTCTTCTTTCAGGTTCTTACACTAGGGAGACAATATGATATTTACACATGTGGGTCTGATTTATTTCACTTATGAGTACAGCCTCTAGTTGCAACCTTCTAATTTGTCTTTCTTTACAGATGAGTAATACTCCATTGTATAAAAATACCACATCTTTTTCACATCTATTCCTCTAGTGTTGGGCATTTTGGTTGTTTGTAAGATTTGGCTATGACAAATTGTGCTGCTATAAACACAGGTGAGCATATATCACTGTGATATGATATTTTTGGTCCTTTTTGGAAAATACCCAGAAGGGAAATAGCTGGATTGAGTGGGATTTCTAGTCCTAGTTGTTTTTTTTTTTTGTTTTTTGTTTTTTGTTTTTTAAATCTCCCCACTGATTTCCCTAGAAGTTGTACTAGTCTACATTCCCACCAACAGTGGAACAGGGTTCCTTTTTCCCCACAGCCTCTCCAGAATTTGTTATTAGTTGATTTCTTATGATAGCCATAAAGAAATGGAGTGAGATGGTATCTTTCTGGAGTGAGATGGTATCTCAGTGTTGTTTTAATTTGCATTTCTCCAATGGCCAGTGTTGTGGGACATTTTTTCATTTATTTATTTGCCACTTGTATTCCTTCCTCTGAGCAGTGTGCTTTCATCTCTGATGCCCATTTTTGGATTGCATCTTTGAATTTTAGGGCCTAATATTTTTCTAAACAGAAGCATCATTATCCAGATATACTTGATAAATTAGCAGAATGATTGTTGCTGTCAGTGATGAAGTGATAGCAATTTGGGTGTGTCTGGATTGCATTAAAAACCACAAGAACACCATTCTCCTTATAAACATAAGAAATCTTATAGATCAGCTGGTCTCAGCACTTTCCTGTACTCTTAAGGCAGCCAAGATCCCAAAGCGTAAATGATGGCTTTGACATAATGTCCTTACGTAAGAAATGGCCTGGTCAGAACATGGGGCTGTATCTCCTCTGCTGCCTTTTCAGAGCTTCAGTCTGCTTCTCAAAATTTGCTAAACTTTCACAGCAGAAAGAATTTCACTTTTTTGTTATTATTCCAGATATTCAAATTCCCAGTGAATAGGCACTTTCTAATTGTTTACCTGTAAAAGGAGAAAACAAACAGCAGATAATAAATAAAGGGACTTGTACTGTTTTAGAAAGTGCTACAGCATGTAAAGAAAACAGCTCATCACGTTGTCAAAACATTGAAGGAGGCATGTAGTACACTTGAATTCATTGTTTCTATTCTCAAGCCATGTTTATATATTTAAATTTGCGACATGGTCTCACTAAGTCACTAATTTACCCTGCCTGAGTCAGACTTGCAATCCTATGTGTTAGTCTCCTAAAGTGCTGGGCTTCCAGAAGTGCGCCACCATGCATGTCAGGATGAACTCAGTCATCCTAAGTGGAATGGTTCAGGCAGGCTGCATTGAGAAACTAACAGCTAATGAAAGACTTAAAAGGGGTAAAGGAGTTAATTAACAAGAATTATTCCAGACAGAAGAAAAGCCAATGCAAAGTCTTAAGGTCCTTGCCTACATGCCCAGACAGGTAGGAAAAGCTAGCCAGCCAATGTGGCCTGCATGTAGAGATGGAGGAAGAAGGGCTTAAGAGATTTTCCAAACTTCTAGATATTGTGACGCCTCCTACAAATTGATCACATTCCCATAGATACCTGATAGTCAGCTCCGCCTCTCCCTGCAGTCTCTTTACATCACTGTCCTCATTTTCCCACCTCAAAGCTACTCCGCAGAGTCTTAGGCAGGTTCCTTAGAGCTGGAGTCCTCCCTTCCAGCAGCCAATACTGCCTATAATGCTTCTGTGTATACTTAAATTTTCAGCTTCCTGCACAGTTATTTGCTTCAATTATGTATGATTTATATTCCAAAATAGTTTAGGTCTTGAGTGTACATTTTTTTTTCTTTATAGCTCTCCATACCTAGAAAAATACATCAAACACTTCCATCGGTAGGCCCTGGGTACAGACTACTAGGACTAAGACAGTTATGTGCCCTAAGAGGATGCTGTAGGTAGAGAGAAAACTTCTGCCAATAAGTAGAGCACAGAGCAGTGTGAAAAGTAAATGCTTAAGAAGTTTGAGGTATCAGAAAACTAATGACTAAGAACTAGGAACATCAATAAGTGCTTGAGGTAGGCCTTAGAAGATGTGCATGATTCTGATAGGTGTGGATATTTCATGTGGAAGGAAAGAACAAGGAGAAAACAAGCATGTTGCATACCTAGTGAATAGACCAGTCTGATCTGCATGAGGGATTTGTTTACACGCAACATTTACTAAGCATGCATTGCGTGCTCAGGGCTTTCCTCACATATATCATCCTACCAAAAGATCCCCATGAGTCACATACTGTTATTTTCCCTTTTTAAGTAGATGAAGCAGAAGATATGCATGTTGCTGACATTAAAATAATATTAAGGATGGCAGTGATTATGTTGATGGCCTTGGTGATAGTCTGAATGGTGCAAGAGGAAGTAGGAAGTAGAGCAGAAGACATTAGTAAGAAAGAATTCCTCAGGACTAATTGAATGTGGAGTAGGAAGGAAACGATTCTGCATACATTAGTGATTTATTTGTTGTTAAATAATGCATCTCTGAATGTCAGCATCATACATTTATTCAACATATATTTATTGAGTGCTCCTAAGTATTTTGTATTAATATATAGAACCAGTAGAATTGTGATAGGAAAATACGTATGTCCCCGTTTTGAGGAAACATTCATTGCTATTTTCTTCCTGATAGAGCCACTCAGATAAGATTGTTCTTCCCCTGGTATTGTGTAACAGTTTGGGTTAATAGAATACAGAATTTAATGATGTTTTTATTTTACTTTTTGGCATTTATTACTGCTGATGAATTAAAACCCTCTTAGGATGTATATCCGCTTTCAGACTTAACAATAATTTATGCATCAAGTTATTTTTGGTATGAAAATTACAAATATAATTGCATATTGCATTTGTATTTAACCTGCTACAGTTCAGTCTCAGCACAGTTTATGCATAGGATATTACTTAGCATTACAAATTTTTGTATATTAATGCTGATTTGTGTGCATTTTCAAGTATTTAGTTATACAATTATTAAGTACAAAAAGAAGGCAGAATTTATCCCTCCAAAAAAATCATTTTTCTCTTTATTCATGGAATATTCAAACAAAGCTATTTCATTAAAACCAACAAATTAATTCAATTTGTTCAAAATATGAGTGCTGAAATGTAGCAGCTCATAGAAGACGTTGATAGACTATTAATAATGGTATTCTCAATTTGGAGCTCTTTCATCCATGTAATTTCATTGATATATCTACTATGTTTTTGGGAAAGGAGTATCTCAAGATTAAAGAAGTAATCAATATGTGGCTGCGTATCTTTAGTTTATCCAAGCTAGTACATATGACACAATATCATCTTTATTTGCATTATCACAAAGCCATTGATATCGGAGGTATTGCAAACATACATGGATGCAGATATAAACAAAAATGTTGTGCATTTTCTTGTTTATTTAAATACGGGAAGTTATTTTTAGAATCAGAATTTTAAAAGCATAGATACCAGTAATGACTAAAGCAATATATTAGGAACATTCCTTTATGAAGTCTTCAAATATCACATATTCCAGGGAATGGGGCTTGGATCAAAGACCCGATGGTATGTTTTTGTGCCCTGTTTCCAGAATAAATAGAAATTACTTGTAATTCCAAATGAAAAGCTCATATAGAAATAATGTCTAATGATGAAATTTGGATCCATAAAGATTCACCTTTAATTTTCAAATATGTTAAGTAAAAGAAAGCTTTTCATATTTTTGAAGCAAAACAAAAGAGAGAGAGAGAGAGAGAGAGAGAGAGTCAAAAGAAAAATCCAGTTCCCTGACCCTGTTGTATGATTTTTAGCTTCTCCTGGTTGCATCTAACCATGCAGCAACAGCATAAGCACCGAAGCCAGGCCTTTTCCAGGTGCTTATTGCTCAGTCTACTTTTTAAAACCGTGACAAGATATTTACAACACGAAATGTCCACCATGCCCAGAACTTTTTCCACTTGCCAGCGTGAAACCCCTTATCCAAAGGGCAATTTTCTCACCCTCCTTTCACCGCTCCTCAGCCCCCATTCTGCTTTGTGTTTCATGATACTTCATCTAAGAAGAATCACACTGTATTTTATGTTACTGGCTTTTTACCACAACATAATGCACTCAGGGTTCATTCACGATGTGGCACGCGGCACGGTGCCCTTCCTGTGTAAGGCACAAGTGCGCTGTGCTTGTGTGTGGAACGCCTTGCATGTATCCATTCACCCGTTAGCACTTGGGTTGCTTCCCCCTCTTGGCTACTGTGAATAACACTGACACGAGCGTATGTATACCAGCCTGATTTTGTTCATATAAGATGTGCAAATTAGGTCAACAGTGTCTCTTGTTTTGTGAATTTGAATGTGTGAAAAATAACATCTCCTACAAAAACATTAGTAAAGCTGCTTTTCTTTTAATAAAGAAAAATAGGAAAAGCCTAGTCTGGGAAAGCCTTGCTTCTAATAGTGCTATGGGTTTTGGAAGATGCAGTAAATACTTGCTAAAAAGTTACTTTTAACTGGAACAGAGGCTTAAAATTTACTTTTTTTTTTCCTTCCCCTTTTGATCATTTCTGAGTTCTGTTATCCTGTCTCATTGAAACTGTCTAATCTCCTCGGAACACTGACACATGCAGACTATTTCAAACAGGTTATCAATTTCCAAAAGCAGTTGCCTCATTGAATTACTTAAAAGGGGCCTCATGGCTCTTTTCCTGTGGGTGCTGCTGATGATGGTAAGAAGAAAACAGAAACTACTGTGCTGCTGCTTTGCAATGTGGGGTCTTATTTAAAGATCCCTGTCCCTCTGTCTCTTCCTCAACTCTTCAATCCCCATGAAAGCTCCAGCTAGGGTTTCCTGGCAAAACTGACTGTGCTCTTGTCAATAGTTGTTTCTCCAACTGAGCTCCTGGAAGCTCCAATTTAGATCACTAGTAATCTCAACAGAAAAAAAGAAATCAGAATTTAAGTGACCCAGGTCTCAAGCGTCAAGGTTATGTTGGCCTTTGTAGTTCTGTGCTCACAGGGACTGAACTATAAGGAGGACTTTTGTTTTATTTTCTGTTTTGTTTTTGGTGCCAGCAATTGAACCGAAGGCCTCAGATCATGTGAGTCAGGGCTCTACTACTAAGATGCACTCCTTCTGCCCAGAGTGAGTATTCCTATGAAATAGGCTTCTGGGTTCCTGGCTTAATTCGGCTGTCTCAACTATTATATTGGAGTTGTTTATTGCTTCATGTGAATGGAATGTAGATTATATTTTGCCATAGCTAATTACACCAAGTGTTATTTTAATGTTTTGTTTGTTTTCAGTTTCCAGAGTAAAACATAAATTTTCCTTTTAATTTCTGCTCTGTAAGATTCCTATTGTGTTGAGGAAATAGGAGGAGGCTGCTTTTCTGTAAGTACTGCTGATTCTGAAAGTTTCCAGTTCTGGTGAAAAATTGAGAATGGTAAAAATATGTTAGTTTCAATTGTCCTTGTTGTTATAATCTGTATAGACCCAACAATAAAGCCTTTTCTTCTTCCCGTCCTTATTTAATAACTAGTTTTTCTTTTATTTGTATAAAATAGAATTCTTTCCTTGGTGTTTCTTGATGCCAAATGTTCCCTTTAATATAAAGAATACAGAAAGCATCCAAAATTTTCAAGGCTGGATATTGCCTAACATGTACAGAAACTCACATGATATTTTGCTGAACTGGGTCCTTTCTGGAAATTATTTAATTGAGTCTCAAAATATCCTTGCTGTCATACTGCTTATTTGTATTTTCTGGATGTTTATTTTCTAGATACTATGCATGCTAAAGATGGAATTGGTAATGAATGTGAAAAGGGTGATACAGATAACAAGAAGCAGAATATGCAAAACCCATGATACTGTTGCCCAAGTACATTAATTTAGGCTTCTTCGTAATACGTGAGGTGTGTGAAAGCTTTGGCAAACTCCTCAGGGCTTTCCCTTTCTGGTCGGATCTACTCCAGACATCTAACACGTGCTCCTGGTTCCCAAAAGTCAAGAATGAAAGAGATCTAGAGCATATCAAATCCCACATTTTTAAGAAAATATAGAGAATTTCTCTTGTGGCTATCACAAAAATAACCAACAGAATCAAAACTTGACTCTTTTGTGTTGTTCAGGATGTTTGAAACCAAATGGCTGGTCATGTCTAAAAAGAAGTAGATCAGATAAGTGAAGTCATATTGGAGTCTGGCATTTGGCGTTAAGCAGCTTTTCTTGGCTGTGTACTGACATTTAAGTTGATAGAGTGATTTGTAATGGATTTCTTTAAAATATTAAAGTTCAGCTGACATTTGGTTAGAAACCATTTCATTACTTACTATGGAGAAGTGATTGGAGCTGGTGTTATTGCCTCAGGGTTCTCCAAATCTGTCCTGCTGCCTCGTAGTACATGCTAGACCACTGCAGGCTCTGCTTGAGGCCTAGCCTTGGAAATAGTCTTCATTACTTTGGGCATTTTTTTGTTCTTTACAGAGAATTGGAAAGGTGAAAATTACAGATGGGGAAAAGAACTACACAACATATTCTTTTGTTTCACTTCCTTAATTTCATGAAGTTAATGCATCTTACCAAATTAGTAAGCAGATGAAAACCCAATTTTTTGTTTTAACATTTAGTATTATAAGCATTTTTATAACATTTAAATATTGAAGTACCTAACATTTTAAATTTTTTAAAAATTTATTTATTTATTCATTTGATGCAGGGTCTTGCTACGCAGTTCAGGTTTGTAGTGATCCTCCTGTCTCAGCTTCCCCAGCATTGGGATTATAGTCATGTGCCATCACGCCCAGTTTGAGGGCTGGTACAGCATGCCAGGAGTTCCAGGACTGTCACAGCATGCAGTACCAGGGATTGCATTTGCCAGGCAGGTGCTTAGATCACCAATCTGTCTCCTCAGCCACCTAATGTTTTTACATTTGTTATTGCTAAATCATGAAATTTGGATGTTTTTAACTTTATTTGGTTTTGTTTTGGCCTTGAGCTCACTGTGTATCGCAGGCCGGCCTCAAATGTACAGCAATGCTCCTGCTTTGGGCTCTTGAATCCTGGGATTACAGGTTTGTGCCATGAAGCCCAGTTGAAGAATTTTCTGTTTTTAAGTTAGAACATTTTTGAAGCTTCTTCTCTTGTCATAGGATAAATTTGAGACTCTGGCTATTTCTTCAAGTGCAGATATATATTCGGGCTTTTGAGGTTCTACTGTGTATTTAGAGGAAAGGAAAGAGGAAGGGTTGGAAACTTGTAGTTCATTAACTTTTGGGTCAATGGAAAGCATTTTTACACTTAACTTTGCTATTCTTTGATCTCCTCAGTCCTGTCCTTTCCCATCTGTCTGTCTGTCTGTCTGTCTGTCCGTCTGTCCGTCCGTCCGTCCGTCCATCCATCCATCCATCCATCCATCCATCCATCCATCCGTCCATCTGAATGGTTCCAATTTAACTTTTGGACTAAGGGATGTTAGAGAGGAGCTTGGTGACAAAGGCTGTGGGCCATCATTTCCCCTACCCCTTGCTTTGTTCCTCCTCATCACGGGACAACATTCTGTGTCATGATCCCTTCTGCTCTGCAGCAATACTGATGTTGGGGCATGACCTGGAAAGGCGGAGGCCAGCTTGATGAAGGCCTTCTTTGTTCTCGATATCTCACACCAGAGACCTTTGTGACAAAGGAGAGGCACAGAGGCGGGATTTCCTGGAGCTAAATTTTGTTTTACACCATGGGGAAAACCTTGCCTTTATTAATTAAACCTCTACAGAATATATGAACTCTAGTTGTTCCTCATAACTAGCAGGATGACTTTCATTTGGAAAGGTTTTAAAAATGTTAAGCAACGTGCACACAGGCCTTATCAAATTTTTGCTGCCTTTTCCTTAATTGATTCTTAAAATGTGCTCTTTTAAAAGTAGATCCTAAAGGCAGGAATTATCAATATTTCCTGGATGCTTTTAAGATCACCTCTCTGAACTCCCTAGAAATAAGTCTAAAGTACTTTTATTTAATCGATTTGGTTAGTAAATTCGAAAGCAGACTCGCATGATAGAAACTCTTTACTGTGACTAAAAAGCCATCATATTCACTTTAAGCAAATGAAAGTCACTGCATTTTGTAGGTGTGTTGTCCATTTTTCTTTGAAATAACTACTCTTCTGATTTGAAAGTTGTCATTTCTTCCGACCCTGATTCTAATGTACATCTCCCATTTATTCTATTATAAAATGTATTAACTGCATCTAACATTGTCTTTATGTTCATGTATTGAAATCACCCAGCTATTCTTCCTATGTTCCTTTATTGGGAGGAGATCCAAAGACCCTAGAACCCCAAATTCTAGAACAGTCCACTTTTATGTTACTGTTTATAAAGGAAGATGCTAACCTCAGTCTAATCATCTACTACATATTGGTTAACTAAGTTATGAAACGCTTTAGTATGGATATTTTTGTAACTTCAGAATCAATTAATTTAAATGTGCAGTTGATGATGTAGAAAGCTTTTTCAAGTTAAAAAATGTGCCTTTCAGGACCATACTATTTTTCACTTAAAGGTTAAAAAAATACCTTGCAGTATTGACCTGCTCAGTAGTAATCTTCAGTAACTCTCATTAAAAATAACTATTCTTCTCTCAAAAGAGAATTATTATTCCAGAGAAAGTAGTGAAAAGATCTAACATTTTTTCACTTTTCCTGGATGTCCATCTCTCCTCCTCCTTCATAGGTTACAAAGAACTCTTTTTTTTTTTTTTTTTTTTAACTAGCCCCAAGTCCTGATACAATTATTTTTAAAAGCATAGGAATTTACATCTTATTCTCATGGAACTTAAAAGTTTAAGCTATGTTTCAGAATAAGCATTTTAGGGCTGGGAAGATTTCTCAGTGATCTAAGAGCCTGTCTGGCAAGCACAAGGACCTGGGTTTGGTCCTGGGTACTGCATGCCATATTGGCCCTGGGACCTCGGGCACACTGCTGGCCACCAAACCCAGCATGGTGGTGCATGCCTGTAATCACAGCACTGGGGAGGTTGAGACAGGAAGATTACTACAAGTCTGAGCTGGGTAGCGAGACCCTGTGCCAAATGAATAAATAAATAAAAGATTAAAAAAATAAATAAAATAAAAAACAAGCATTTTAGTATTGACCATAGTATTTACATATATAATTAAAACAAAAAACTAGAAACATGCCCTTCAAATGTGCAATCTCAGGGCAGAAAGCAAATGAGTTGAATGTAGTCAGATGGTTCCCCCAACAAACCAGACACTGCCCCTCTAAACAGTGATGTGACAGTGTGTCACATGGTAGAAGGTAAAACTCTTTCCGTTTCAATTGGATTATGGTAGCAGATGTGCACTTTTGTAAGAAGCGCTAATGACAAAGCTTCTACATCACTGATCAGGTCAGACATCTCTAGGTGAATGAATGGTAGAATCTGGTATTCTGAAGGCTTTCAGTTTATCTGTAGTTGAACTAATTAAATATCTTCACAGGGAGTGATTGCATAGAGGAAGTAAACTAAAAAATGGTTATGTTTTACAAGTCACTATCTTCTATTGTTTAGATTTTCAGTCTTTCCCTTTGATGAGTTAGAGGAATAAGGAGCACATTGTTATTGTACATTTTGCTTTTTGGTCAGTGGAAAGTGTATTTAAAAAGCAATTTTAAAAATCTCTCTTGGGCTGGTCAAATAGCTGAGCAGATTAAAGCGCTTGCAAGCAGGCTTAGGGGTCAGGGGTTTGTGATCAATGATCTGCTATAGCAGCCCTGCCCCCAGATACACTGAGACAACAGTTGAGACTGGGTGTGGTGGTGCAAGCCTGTAATCCCAGCTCTTGGGAGTCTGTAAAAATGATCCAGGTGGATCATTATGAGTCGATCTAGTAGTGAGACCCTGAACACCCAGAAGACCCTTCCCTAAAATAAAAAAAAAAAAGCTCTCTTGAGTGTTGTATGCTTTCCCGTGTAATCAGTTGTGATCCAGAGCTACAGATATCTACAGATGAACCGAGTCTAGACGGCCATTACTGTCTTTGCGTGCTGATGATCTATGTACTGCGCCGTATTTCCAAGGACCGCTTGGGTCCTGCAGTGACCAGGAGGAGTCCTGTTAGAGAATTGAGGTTATTTGACACTGTCCCAAAATGACACTTGAGCTGACAACTCTTTGTTCACTGTCACTAACAGTTGAGATGACACCTTTTCCTTATAATTTCAAGGCTCTTTATATAACTGGAAAAAATACTCTGCCATGCTTTTTATGAGGCTAAAATTTACTGTACCATGATGAAAAATGAAAGCACCTTGATTCCTTTTAAGGTGTTGTACCCATGTCTGATTTCAGCCTTATCCTAATATAGAGAAACAAAGTTACTTCCATGAGAGCATCTATTATTGCTTCTGTTCCTAATCCTCTACATGTGTATTTGTCATAGGAGGAAAATGAAGATTTATTTTGAAACTGAGGAATTATATTTTGACATCTAAACGTTGCCAAAACTAATTGTAGTATGTGAAACAATCCTTTCTTTAACTTTTTTAAGGTGGCTGACATGAGCATAAAGTAGAAAGTAATATTTAGTAAGCCTGAGAATGCATCATTAGTCACACTAAAATGCTCACGAAATTTCTCCCCTGAAGCTCACCCTGCATAGACTTCCTTTCAGTTTGTACCCTACACAAACTTCTTCTCCATTAAGGAAATCAGTAGTCAGCTATTCAGAGGGTTGGTTGGTGAGATGGAATGTTTTGGAGGATTCTCCGCTAAATTGGCAGGTGAGTAGAGTTTGCAACCCTTTCATTCAGACCAAAGAAAATTGCTTTTTTGAGTGGTTAATAGAAAAGTAAACAAGTAAACCTGGCCAAAAAAAAATATATCTATCTATCTATCTATCTATCTATCTATCTATCTATCTATATATATATATATATCTCAGTGGCCCAGTGCCTGCCTGGGAAGCATGAGGATTTCAGATTAAAATAATAAAATTAACAGAGATTATAAATGGCTCCCCATTCTTCCTCCCACCCCAGAATTTTAAAGACGATGAAACTAAAGCTCTGAGACATTAAGTGACTTGCCTTTGACTCCTCTAAGAAACAGTGCAAGATTTAGATTGAGCCCAAGTCTTCCTCAGTCTGGGGCTGTGTCTGCTACATGAGGAACTACTCAGTCAAGTCTGTGGGCCAGGCGTGCCCATTCACTTGGCTTTTGTGTCCTGTGTGCTATCAGTGCAAGAGCAGCAGTGATGGCCTCAGCTTAGGGGCTCATTCTGTGCTTGCATTAGGTCATAAAACCTGTGATGACATAACATGGATTTCATAATACTGAATTGGACAGTGTACAAAGTCATGGTGTACTTACTTTACCAGCGATAAGAGGAGGTAGAACATGTCCTGCATAGAAATTATTCTCCTCGCTTCTGCCATAGCAACATATAAAGTTACTTGTATGAGCTTTTTTTCTTTTCAATTACAACTAAATATTGATTAAGACACCTTACATATTAAATAAAAGAGCTCCTTAAGTGGATGTACTAGGGCTCAGTTCAAGTATTTGTCAACCTGATCTTTTTTTCTGAGACATTTTGTTTCCCCGAGAAAGTAGTTATTGCTCAGATTTTAATAAGATTAGTTTATATTTCTGCAGCTGTATACTAAAATACAAAACACTGACTCAAATTCAGGCTATCTGAATTTTATTATTTCTACATAGATTGGGTGCAATGACTGCAGCTTTTGTTGAACTGCGTTTTCGGTGGGTGGAATGGTGCAGAGGTCCTGGGGCTGCGCTGCCCGGCTTCCAGCATGCTAAGCACAGCCCTTACCACTGAGCTGCAGCCCAGCTTGAGAAGTGTTTTACAGCAGGAATAATACAGGAAAGTGACTGTTCAGTGTGGCTACGTTGAGGAAAGTATTGTGAGGAGGAGGGAGGCCCATAAATATTCCAATAAAGGCAATTATAATGTAGCTTTTAGTGAAGGTAGACACATGATGAATAAGAATTAATAGTTTATGGATTATGTGATTACAGATAGACTCTACTGGGTGTAAAATACTCAATAGTTAATTTGCAATATTAATTTGACCTTGTATAAATTGACTAAGAAAAAGAGAAATTTCTATTATTCTATTTTCAAACAATACAAATCAAAAGAATCAGGAATATTTTCATACTTTGCCAACTCTTCAATAATTTATTTGGGTTATCTACCTAGTGTGATGAAAAGCATGATAATTAATAAAAGTAATAGTAGCCGTTGTTGTCTTAACAGTCTTAGTAAATGAGGGCACTATGAAGATCAGTGTTGCAATATAGCCAAATTTACCTGCTTTGTTCTGTTGTATTAATAACAGGGAACATTTCTTAGCGATAACATGAAATGCAGGGAATCCTGCTCTGTGAGATTCCTCAGTGGCTTGGGTGCAGAGAAGATACAGCGGACTGGTTAGTCTCTGTGGCCCACAGCAGATGGCCAGGGCTTCACCCCAGGGAAGCTATCTGAGTGGGGACGTAGGAAAGTACCCCATTTTGCTCACTAGTTGCCACCTTTTATGGAAGACTTATCGTCATCTGGGTTTGTTTTACTCACAGTATTGGTCTGTATTTCTTTCCATAACAGGAGTTTGCCATCTAAGTTTTAATTCCACCTTCATTTCCCCACTGACTTTGTAACTTTAGGCAGTTTATTTCTACTGTAGCATTTTCATTATTTTTTTCACCTACAAAGTTAGTCTATTGTTCCAGGGTCATTTTGAGGGTCCCTGAGATACCACATGTGCAGGGACTGATTTTCAGTATTGGTTATGATTTTATCAGGTGTGCGTGTAAGCATTTTGCAGCTTCTCTGTTCTCTTACTGACCCATGTGCCTCAAGATCCTAACTTAGTGTAGTTATTCCAGTTTTTGTGATGTGGTTTGGTTAGAAAGAACAATAGCAATATACATTTAAGTTTGTTCTGTTCTACTTATCCCAAATGTCTTACATTTACAACAGCTGATGAGAAATAGGGCTTGCGACATTTATATACCCTTAGTGATATAACTATTCAAGTAGGGGTGGTGAAGTCAATTAATGTGAGTTACTATTAACTAAATTAATATTGTCTTCTTGACTCTACTGTACATCTGGGGAAAAATAAAGATTTATCTTCTGATCATCCATAATGCTTGGCATATGTTATGTTCTCAGGAAACAAATTCTTAATGAATTGCTTTCACATTTACCTGAAGAATAAAGAGACAGATTAAATATATGAAATGTCTGGTAATCCTTAACTTTGAAATTTATTTTATTTTAGAGTGTGTCAGTGTTATATTGCATACTGTTTTCAGATTAGTGTTTAGATTACCAGGTATAAAGAAGCATGCAAAAATCATATTAAAAATCATGAGAAATTAGAAAGGAGAAGAGAAATTTATTGATCATACTTTCCTTTTCAAATTTAAAATTGTAAGACTTACTTGAGAATACCTAAGTGAATGCCCAGTCTCACCTAATTTATTTTGTTACATAAGTAAGTCAGTTAATTTGATGACTAGACATAATTTAGCCTTCTCTCCATGGCATGCATATTTTAAATGACTTAAAGTAAGTTGTGATTATTTTCATAATCTTTGTACATTTTAGGAACTTTAGTTAATGATTTTTTAGTTTCTAGTGTCTTCTCCAGTCTTTGAAAATCCCCCTAGAGCAGTTGCCACTTGTGTAGCAGAACCAGAGGTTCTACTGAGCCAGAGTCAGCACCCCTGCTCCTCACCTTTTGCCACATCCCTTGAAGTTGCTCCCAAAAAGTTGACAATAACCATGTTTCTAGCACTGAACAAAAATCTCTTCCTCCGATGACAGTCTGTTTTCCCACAGTGAATACACACTAGTCAGGCTTACTAAGAAATACCAGCCTTGGGCCAGCGAGGTAGCTCAGCAGAATAAGCACCTGCTTAGACAGGGACCAGTGTCTGACCCCTGGTGCTGCATTCCAAGCTGGCCACACCCCTGGGTGTGCTGAGCAGGGGACTGAGTCTAGGCATGTTGGTGCATGCCTGTAATCCCAGTGCTGGGTGTGGGGACTAAAAACAGGAGGGTCACTATGAGTCTGAGCTGTGTAGTGAGACCCTGTACCAAAAACATTAAAAACAAACAACAACAACAACAAAAAAAAAAACACCTTGCTGCCTTCTGCTATGTCATTTCACTTTCTTTTTTATTTCACTTTTTAAAATTTAGATTATGTTTATAAAAAACATCCTTTCAAGTCACATGATCTTTTCTGGAGTACATTACATTAGGTACGGATGCTCCACTGTCTGGTGTAGGTAAATCATGGATATCAACTGTTTAATGGGATGGTGGACATGCAGACATCCATGTTATAGACTGAATCATATTGAGGGTCTTTGCAAGTCAAGTTCAGTATGAGCTCGTGTTATACAGTACTCCGTCTCAGGAATCTCATTGGATTTGTTGCATTTTACCTAGTGCCCTGGACCACCTACCAGAAAGGAAATACTTCAGAAGGACAAAGTAGGGAAACAGCAAAAACTATGATACAGGTTTGGGAAGCAAACCAGACAAATAACAATGTGAATATCACCTGTACTCTAAGGTTGATGTCAGTTTCAGACAATTTGGCTACTAGTCTTATAGCCTGTATAACATAGTCTAACATAGATCTTTTTTTTTTTTTTTTCTATTAGTCATGTAAGAAATGGCTAGTGCAGAATTTTACACTGTTTGGGTCCAATGAAAGGTACTTTAAAGAGCTCATCCCTAGTATTATATTGTGGTCAGCTTTAATGAGTGCTCAGAAGTATTCTCATTGAACAGAGGCTCTTGAAATAAGTTCCTGTCTCAATCAGTTGCTTCACCTTCTTCAAGGCAATTAAAATAAGAATAAAAGCAGTTAAATTGGACTTATGGGCTTTGGTGAAATTAATTAATACCATTTTACCAGTGAGGACAAGAAGTAGATAACTGGTTTCATTTCTTTGTATGAAAGGCAGATTTTCACATGCACAGCACCCAGACTTGTGCCAAACTAACCCATGATGAATGTGGTAGATTTTAAACTCATGTGTTTCAAGAGATTTTGCCATAATTTTAGTAACTCCAGAATTTTTTTTTTAATCATTGGTGAAGGGAACTGGGTAAGGTTGGTTAGTAAGCATCAAGGACTACTATGCTGGCTGCAAATGGTTTAGGGAAAATGAAACTCCCGACCTGAAAGGTACCTGGGACCAGTTCATGTTCTCTAAAACCAAAGAATAAATTTTAGGAACAAATGGAGGTTAAGACAGAATATCTATTGGGAGAAAGAAAGCTTCTGTCTGAGAGGGACAGAAGGAGGTTGAAACAGGTT
The DNA here is from genome assembly GCF_000260255.1 of Octodon degus. Classification (NCBI taxonomy): domain Eukaryota; kingdom Metazoa; phylum Chordata; class Mammalia; order Rodentia; family Octodontidae; genus Octodon; species Octodon degus. The sequence goes on along the minus strand of NW_004524664.1, from coordinate 10,440,594 downwards.
GTCCCCAAGAAGCTGCCTCTTCCAGGGACTTTTATAGAGTAAAATCATGTGGGTCTAAGGTGGAGAACATGGGAACTCCCTTAAGGGGGCATGAGGTAGGACCATTACAAGCACCGTTGCTCAGGTAAAATTGATTAAGTCCAGGACCAAGTGGGGAAGCAAGTCACATAGCAAGCAGGCATGAATGTAAAACAAGAGTTTATCCAGTAGCCAGCCAGTAGCAGCTGGATTAGTGACTCTTTCTGGCTTCCTCAAGGTGATGATCAGTCCCGGGTGCTTACCTTTAGGGAGGTGAGCATGTGTTCGACCTTTGGTCTTTAGGTCTGGCCCACAGCAGGAGCATCCATCTCTCTCAGTTGCAATGTATCTTGTCTTCCGTGCTGTCTCCTCGAGGGTCTGGCCCTGTCTGGCTGCCTGTAATATTTCTGTCTCATTTAGCTGCCTACAACAAAAATAGAAAAACATAACAGAAGAACACCATAGAAAGGGAAAAAATAAACATATATAATCACATTATAAACTGTCTTTATAAAGGAAGACTGGTTTGTATTTTTCATGATTTTTATACCTAAAAGGTGAAATGCCCTTCAGCCATTATCATTTTCAGAAACCAGAGATATGTCAACAGTTTCAATGTTTTGATTAAGGAATGTTTAATAATATACAACACATTTATTTTCTAGATAATATTTTAGTGCTATAAGTGAGTGTTAGCATTTCAAAACTGAAAATGGTAATATTGGCCTGTACTCTTTATTTATGACCCAATAACTCTTATGATAGCTACAGTTCTTTTTCTTAAAGAAATTAAGTGTTCAGCTCTCAAAAGTATTTTCTCATTATTTTTAATTAAATATCATTTTCTAATATAACAAGAAAACTGAATAAATTCTCTTCTGCTTTACTACTGTAGTATAATACACACATACTGATGCACATTAAAAGGTACCAGTTGCTATTCCAGGTTAATTTGACTATTTGATACTTCTTACTAAGTGTTCTGATACATTTAAAGGACTTGACTGTTAAAATTTGTCAAAATGTTTTATTTTGGCATGTAGTATAAGGATAAAATTGAAGGCTCAATTTCTCTGATCTTGGATATTCCTCTGAGAGCAAATAAGTTTGGATGTTACTAAACAAAAGCATACTCATTTGATCAGAACGAAGAGTTTTACTAATAGGTTTATTATTATGTTTAGTACTATAATCTAATATAAGCATTTTAATGCTTGCAAGTTATTGCCTTACTTTTTCTGAATCCTTGAGATTAAAAATAATACAATTTTGTCAATTAATTTATGACATTTTACATTTTGGTTAATCCTGTAGATTTACCCCTGATTGCATTAAATTATGCACTGAGGAAATGAATCAGGTATAGTGTCTATCATAATTATGATATAAAATGTATTGTCACTGTGCCTGATGGTTCATTGGCTAGAAATTATCCCTAGTTGTACGTGTTCAAAATAAATACACTGTGAGTGGAATGTTTAGTCAGTCCACTAATTTAAATCTTGTTACATATTAACATAATTCTGGGATGATCATTTGTTCCTCTCTGTTTTAGACTGCAAGAATTCCCAACAAAGGGGACTTCTAGTTAAAACTGGTACTGATAGGGTACCTGGGACAGTGGGCATTTGATGCTAAAGGCAGCTATGTCCTAAGGAAGTGGAATGAGTGGGTCATCCTCTGAGATTATTACAGAATTAATTATAGTAAATTGATTCTGAATGCAGTTTAAGCAAATGCAATGTGAGGCATGACCCACCTTGCCCTGGGAGAACATGATTTCAATGAACATGTAAATCTAGCTATTGATGTGTGATAAAGGATTTTGCTCAATGAAGAAGAGATATGTCACAGATTATTATGATGATGTTAGTGACAATGGTGGTAACCATTTATTGATCACTGGACTGGATGTTTTAAAGACCTAGCCAAAGATAACTTGATCCTTCCCACAGGCAAAATTTACCTTTTTCCCCTCCTTTTATATCCTCAGTATGCCCTGGACCAAAGCCCTGTTTTATTCATCTTTGTATGCAGTGTGTTTCATAAATGAATGTATTAGGTTCTTTTTCTTTCCAAAATAATACAGTAACATGTAGCTTTGCATCTCACTTTACAGAAGAGAAACTTAGGGATCCGAGATATTAGGTAACAATCCTGAGATCGCAGTGTAGAATAGGGAGCATGCAAAGATGGAAAATTAGCTCTGTTTCAAAGTTGGTTCTCTTTCCATCACTCTCTACTAAATAATGCAGGCCTGGCAGGAGCTACTTTGAAGACTCTCTCATTTCAGGGAAAAGAAGGGGGACCTACAATTCCAGGGTATCAATGTGCCAGGTGTTTATTGATACAGAGTACGAGTTTCTGGTAATCAGCATAATCAAGTTTGTAGATCAGTGCTAGCAATCCTTTCAGAGACAAGTACCCAAACTGCAAACCCAAGCCAACTTCTTTATCTCAAAGTGCCACACTGCAATTAAACCTGAATACTGAAGTTTTAGTTTAGGAAAAACAACTCATACATTATTATCTTTTATAAAGAAAAGCAAACAACATGTGCCATAGGTTTGCCTCAATAGTTATAGATGATTGCTGTGAAAAAGAAGCGCAAAATATAATCAGCGCTGGCTTGAAATAAAGCAGTGAGAATTCATGCTGTGGTCAGATGGATTAACCAGGTGCATCATTATTTCTTAGCCATGAATAATTCTTTTAAACAGAATGAAGTCTCCACCTTTGGAAATTCTTTAACTTCACTGTGTCATCTTCCTTCTCCTGCATCCTTTTGTTTACTTCATTTAAAATGTAGATGAGCACTGATGGTGAAGGGACATCGATGTTATAAATTCTAGTAAGTCAGCATAGATTTACATAAAAATATATTTATACCAGCATCTTTCTTTTTATGGTGATAAATAACTAAGTAAAACATAACACAGCAACTTTATAACAGTTTTAAGAAATTGTAAATGACTTCACCATAATTAAAGCTTGGCATTATGTCTCCCCTCCAAAGAACTGTTAATGGGGAGAGAAGCAATGGGGGGAATGAATGCTGGATATACTGTACCATACCTAGGCAGAAGCATCAAAGGAGGGTTGGGATGCCATAAGGAAGTATGATAAGTAGTACTTGGTTACAGTACTGCATGTACAATACTTGGTTTTTAGCATAAATGTTGTGCACTTTATCTTATTGTTTGGATTGAAATATTTGTCTTGTTTGGCTTACTTTCATTTGCTTTGTATATTTAATAATGTACCTTTATTTTCCAGTTTGTCAACTTTTTGTACTGTACAATAAATTTATTAAAAGCTGAAAGAAAAAGTTATACAAATAAAAGCAAGGATATCAAGTTGGAAAAAACTATGAGAATTAGACATAAGTGCAGTAGAAAAATATCAAAGTGCAGAGTTTAAAAAATTTGTACAGATAGTTTTTCAACTAGCAGACCTAGAGTAATTTTAAGCAAAGAAGATGTGTGGGGAGAGGGATGAAGACTGGAACCCTAGTTAGAGCCTTATTAGAAAAACTTAAAACAGTAAAGAATCTGAACTTAATTGGGTAAATATTGGAGACATTGTAATGATATATTTAGTGAGGGAGATTAGAGCATTTAACCCAATATAAACTAGGCAAGGCTGTATAAAATTGTGTATTTATATAATATAAATATAAATCTTTTCATGTAAAGGCAAATGTTTTACTTAAAAGCATGAATAGTGTACTTCATTCTACCAGAGAAAAAATTTTATAGTTGAGTTACAGTCTAATGGTCATTACTGCTTTTTTTTTCCATTTCTGATACATCTTCATGTGCTGCAGTTACTTACTCTCTTACTATCTCTTTAAATGGGGAAAAATAACCCAGCTCATTAATGTCAATGAGAAGATATTTTTAAATGCTTTATTTTCAGGCTTCTTTAGTTTCTATCTAATGCTCCTAAATTATGCATATTCAACAGGAGGTGGTATATTTACAGTGACTGTATTCATTAAATTTCTGTTAGTGATGAGAAGCTTTTAATGATATATCAAAATAACAAGTAGGTTCTTAGAAAGATCTAGTTACTAGGTCTGGAAATGAATAGCAGACACATTGCTACCATTTATTTTTTGTTTGTTTTGCTTTGTTTTGTTTTAATGTATTTAGTACAGGGTCTACAGGGTCTCTACACAGATCGGACTTGCAGTGATCCTCCTGTTTTCAGCCTCCCAAGTGCTGGAATTACAGGCTTGCACCACCACATTCAGTCTCAACTGCTGTCTCAGTGCACCCTGGGGGCAGGGCAGGCATGGCATACTGGGGATTGAATCCCAGTCCCTGTGTCTGTACCAGCAGGCACTTCAATCCACTGAGCTCTCTGGCCGGCCCACTATTATTTTTAGTAACAGTAGTAATTCCTAAATTAAATCCATTCTCACAATAAATGTGTTTCTCTCTCAGTATTTAGGCCAACTTCTCACCTGCCAGCTGTGTACGTGTGTGTGTGTGTGTGTGTGTGTGTGTGTGTGTGTGTGTGTTTAACCTTCCTTAGAATAACTTTTTTGTTTCAGTTAAATGTCACCTTATTTGAACAGATCCTATACATGCATTTGCTGAATTCTGTCAGTTCTTTGCTCTCCTAATGCCCTTTACCTGTTTAATTTGCATCTAGCATCACACATAAACATCCTGAATCCTGGGCTGGGTGAGTGAAAGTCAGGCACGCTTGTAAGATGACGTTCTCTTCTCTTTTTCCTGTTCTTTCTTTCTTCCTGTGTGTCTTCCCTCTCAATTCCTTATTCTTTCCCTCCCTTTCTATTTCTCTTTTTTTTCTTTAAAGCTTTCTTCTATTTTCTTTCAGCCAGTAATTCTCTTATTGTGTGATCATATTACAGTCACAGGGCTTGTTCTTTATGACATGAATATGTTTTCAGCCCAGAATCATAGATGTAAGCATTTTCTAGCATATCTAGAAATAATCTATAATGTGAAAAATTAATACTTTTTATAATACCTGTACAACCCTGTTGAGCACTATGTGTCTTAGAAAAACATTTAATCATGTGTAGCATGTATTTTTAGAATTTTACTTCAATAGTAACTTTATCCTGGGAATCAATAAGAAACAGCAGTTTTACACCAAGAACCAATGAAGAATTGGTTTGGTGTTTAAAATTATCACCTGTAGAAATTGTTTATTTGGGAACCAAGTTATCATATATTGCCTTTAATATATGAAGTTTTGGCATCTTTATTCCTGATAGAGCAATATAAGTTTAGCTTTGAGTGCAGTGAGAATGCTGTCAGCCGATACCCACTCACTATTCACTGACAGGACTGACTGGATAGATAAATACCTCCTTAGAACATTTGCTTACTCTTGGCTATTACAGGATTCACAAAGGAAGAGCCACAGAGAATTTCTGGCCAAACTTCCTTATCTTAGATGAGAGAACAGGTGCTCAAAGGAATTAAATGGCCTGCCCAGAGCCACAGAGCTATTTAACGACAAAGCTGCCCACAGGTTCAACTCTTTTGTTTCTTTAGTCTTGTGTTCTTTGGGCCCAACTCTTCTTACTTCTTCCACAAACTTTGAGCCCTACAGTTAGCCAAGGAGTAATATTTGAAACAGAACACTGATTGGAGGAGTCAAATGAAATATTTTACATGCAATTAGAGTGTACTTTCATTTGTTAAGTATTGCTTATATATGGAAGGGGTAGTGAAAATGATCGAGATGCAATATTTACAAATTCCCCAACATGAATGTAATTATGTTTCTCAAACATATGCTAAAGAGATTTATTTTTATGCTGTGCTGGCCTTACCCCTGGGCGCGCTGAGCTGGCAGCTGAGTCTGCATGTGGTGGCATATGCCTATAATCCCAGTGCTGGAGAGGCTGAAAACAGGAGGATCACTAGGAGTCCAAGATGTGTAGTGAGACCCTACAAAAGGAAAAAGAAAACAAATATTTTTTTTCAAAAAACTGAATTCAGTGGAACAAATGGTAGGCCTACAATAAAGAAAATAAAGAAGGTGAGATTGTCTCATGGGCTAAGTTTGGCAGTCATTTTCTGTTCCTAGTGGGTCACAAGTACATCAAAATGTAAGACTGAGAAACTAAATTAGCTGTTCTTCACTGTCTAGGTAATGAACCCAGGCCTCTTGCAGGCTAGGCAAGTACTCTACCACTGAGATATGCCCAATCTTAATCTATTTGTATTGAAGTGCATTATTGTTTAATAAATATGCTCGTTTGGGGGGAGTTTTTTATTTTTTTATTTTTTTTTTTGGAGGAGGTATTTTCCTCTGAAATCTCTTCACTTTTGGAGATAGTATGCATGGAGAAGTTAATTAAACTAATACTAATGAAAAGATTGTAGGGGTCTTGTAAACTTTTTATTTGCTTCTGTAATTTTGCTACTATAATGGGAGAAATAAGAGTGGTTATTCCTCAGTTGTATGAAAAAAGATAATAATTGGATAACGGCTTCAGTATTATCTTAGTTCCGCTCAGAATAAAATTTGTTTTTCTTCCGATGGGGCAAAATAAAAGTTCTAGGCTTTTTTAATATATAAATGTGTAAGGTCTGTGGTTTCTCATATGACTAAAATTATCTGTGGTGTACTGCACTTATTGAAACTTAGCAATGAGTAAAATCGTTTCAACATACATACCATTTGTTGTGTAATTCTCGCTTCTGATGCCTGCCTTCACTTTTCTGAGTCCACTGGTTCCTTTCCGGAAGTGAGATTCAGTTCACTACAGAGCTATGCTAAACACTGCTGTGCTGCTTGACCATCAGTAACAGCTGCCACAGTCAAAGCAGCAGATGACGATTTCTGAGTACACATCGTTCTTTTGCTGTGCTGTTTTGTTTTGCTTATACAGTAGTTCCCCAGCCACAGTTTTTTGTTTTTTTTTTTTTTTTCTGAGGATTGAGTTACTCGTGGTCAGGCATGGTCCAGAAATACATGGAGAAAACAAGGTATCTTGAGAAAAAGGGACAGACAGACACACACACACACACACACACACACACACATACACACACATTGAACTCACATGACCTTTATTAAAGACTATTATTTGAATTGTTCCATTTTATTATTGTTGTTAAATCTCTTGCTGTACCTAATTTATAAATTAAGTGTTATCACCTATGTTTAAGTATAGGAAAAACAGTACATTTAAAGTTCAGTACTATCTTGTATTTCTAGCATATCCTGGCAGTCTTGAAATGTTTCCCCCACAGACATAGGAGAATTATTGTATAAAATCTAAAATAATAAATAGTTATAGTAACAGTTCTAAAATGAAACTGCTATAAATCTGCAATTTATAGAAAATTTATGCAGAAAAACTTATTGTTCTCTTTTAAGCAACTCTCCCTTATATCTTAGTTTAGCATATAAATTGGTACCTTATCTAAACTGATTTCTAAAGTGCATTTATTTTGACAGTTATCTGTTCCAAGATAAACTTGGAACCAAAAAACTTAATAGCAAGGTTGGCTGTACTTATAATTTACATTTAACCTTTTATCTTAATAATAACAAATATTATCATAGCCATTTAGAGCAGACAATTTTAATTTACATCTTTTGGTTAAAGTCTTCAGCTATTGTTTATGTATAGTAGAATTCTGACTTCTTAAAATTAGCTTTAAATTTCTGGACCAGCTCCATAAAGAAACATATTGCTGTTAAATGAGGACAAACTTGAAAACCTCACAATTTCCGTATTTATGACCAGAAGCCAACAGAGTCTATTCCCAGGTTTATTTATTCTTTGTTTTAGTGTGTTGTGTCAGTTGACAGTATACAGGACTTGTGTTGATGTAAATTGCCATAAAAGAGGGAAACACAGGCTATAGAACTGTCAGGGGTGCCACGCAGAGCAGAACAGCACAATTTTAAGAACATTTGCAGAAAAATTCAATGGCAGTCTTTGGAAATTGACTCTAAATGCAAATTAGCCTCAACTTTGCAGTCTCTCTGGAGCAAAAGAGATGGAAAAGGAGGAACCACCAAATAAGCTGAATGCACTTTTAGTCATGGCAGCTTTCATGAAGGCAAAAATAGGATCCCATTTGTTCTTTCACAATAGATAGTCAGACTCGACGTTCTGCCTTCC